>NC_134691.1:244842630-245183880 GCF_050947455.1 Rhinoderma darwinii
TCAGCCTCCGTCCCCCCCCCGTCCCCCCCCCCCCCCCCCCCCCCGATAAAATGACCATCTGCCCCTCTAGTAAAGTGACCATCACAGAGAGAAAGTGTGCTTACTCCCGGGGAAGGAGTAAATAAGGAGGCATAAGAACTACAACTCCCAGCATGTCCAGGCTATTATTATGTGATATCAGTGGACATTACAGGGAGGAGATATGAGGAGACAACTACAACTCCCAGGATGTTATGTGATATTAGAGAAAGTTTACAGGAGGAGGAGGTATAAGAGGAGAGAACTACAACTCCCAGCATGTCCAGGACGTTATTATGGGATATCAGAGGACATTATAGAGAGGAGGTATAAGAGGAGAGAACTACAACTCCCAGCATGCCCAGACTGTTATTATGGGATATCAGAGGACATTACAGAGAGGAGGTATAAGAGGAGAGAACTATAACTCCCAGCATGCCCAGACTGTTATTATGGGATATCAGAGGACATTACAGAGAGGAGGTATAAGAGGAGAGAACTACAACTCCCAGCATGTCCAGGACATTATGGGATATCAGAGGACATTACAGAGAGGAGGTATAAGAGGAGAGGACTACAACTCCCAGCATGTCCGAGACATTATGGGATATCAGAGGACATTACAGAGAGGAGGTATAAGAGGAGAGGACTACAACTCCCAGCATGTCCAGGACGTTATTATGGGATATCAGAGGACATTACAGAGAGGAGGTATAAGAGGAGAGAACTACAATTTCCGGCATTCCCCTGATTCCATTTCTCACACAACTGCTAAGAAAGTAAAGAAAAAAAAAATACTTACCCTGCCCAGCGTTAATGGCTCCTCTCCCTCCGTCAGGCTTCTAGTGGGAAGCGGTGGGTGGTACTCGTAACAGACGTCCGCGCGGGGAAGCGGTGGGCGGTACTCGTAACAGACGTCCGCGCGTCACGTCTGCTACGGGGCAGAGCTTGTAGCAAAAAAATATATTATTTTTATTTTTGCCGTGGATGAGCCGCGGCACCACTGGACGGCTCTCACGGCACCCCGGTTGGGAACCACTGCCATAGACAAACATTTGTAGTAGTATGGATCATACTAAAGAGCTCAGTGACTTTAAAGAGGCTCTGTCACGAGTTTATAACGACCCAGTCTCCTACCTAATCTAATAGGCGATTTAATGTAGATAACAACATTTTTTATTTATTTTTTAATATATTTTTGACCTGGTTATAATTTTTAGTTTTATGCTAATTTGTTCTAAATGCCCAACTGGGCGTTTTTTTTTTACTATTCACCAAGTGGGCATTGTAAATAAAAGTGTATGATGCTGACCAATCAGCGTCATACACTTCTCTTCATTCCAGCCCAGCTTGTTTCACAGCAACTTCCTCCCGCAGGTCCTTGACCGGAGCGATGGGAGAGTTAACAGAAATCGCCACCAGCCGTGCCAGGACGTTTATCCGAATCTGCAGCGGCTGGAGGCGATGTCTGCTCAGTCTTCCAATGCTTCGGTGAAGGACCTGTGGGGGGAAGTCCCGTCACAGCGTGATCTCGCAAGATTACGCTGTGCAGTCAAACAAGCTGGGCATGAATGAAGAGAACTGTATGACGCTGATTACAACACCCACTTGGTGAATAGTAAAAAAATACGCCCAGTTGGGCATTTAGAACAAATTAGCATAAAACTAAAATTGATCATAACTTGATAAAATAATAAAGGTTTTTCTTTAAAAGAAAATAACTGTTGTTAGCTACATTAAAGTGCCTATTAGATTAACTCCTTAACGCCGAAGGACGGATATATCCGTCCTCAGCAGCTGCTAGTTCGCGCAGGAGGACGGATATATCCGTCCTGTGATGGCGCGGGTACTGAGACTGTACCCACGCGATCAGCGGCAGGAGCACGGCTGTTATACACAGCCTGGCTCCTGCTGCAACTGCCGGAATCGAAGCGCGCGCTGATTCCGGCAGTTTAACCCATTAAATGCCGCTGTCAATAGTGACAGCGGCATTTAATGTGTTTGACAGAGGGGGGAGCTCCCTCTGTCACCCGATCGGCGCCCCCGCAAACAAATCGCGGGTCGCCGTCGGGTTTCCATGACAGCCGGGGGTCTAACAAAGACCCCCAGGTCTGCCTTCAGCATCTGCCTGTTAGGCGATGCCGGAGGCATGACCTAACAGGTTGCCTGTCAGTTTTACACTGACAGGCAATAATGCTTTGGTATACGAAGTATACCAAAGCATTATATATGCGATCGGCACATCGCATAGTGAAGTCCCCTGGTGGGACAAAAAAAAAAAATGTAAAACAGTTAAATAAAGTTTGTGAAAAAAAAATAAATAATAATTACAGTCAAAGTCAAATAAAACTACTTTTTTGGCCCAAAAAGTGGTTTTATTTAGTAAAACGGTCAAAACAAATCACACATACACATATATGGTATCCCCGCGATCGTAACAACTTAACCAATAAAATGAACATATTAATTAAACCGCCGGATGAACGGCGTCCAAAGAAAACGCAAAAAACCTTGTCAAAATTCTCTCTTTTCTCCCATTCCCCCCATAAAAAATAAAATAAAAGTTAATCTATAAGTCCTATGTACCCCAAAATAGTACTAATAAAAACGACACATTGTCCCGCAAAAATCAAGCCCACGTACGACCACATCGACGGAAAAATAAAAACGTTACGGCTCTTGGAATGCGGCGATGCAAAAACAAGTAATTTTTTTCTAAAAGGGTTTTTATTGTGCAAACGTAGGAAAAACATATAAAACCTTTACATATTTGGTATCCCTGTAATCGTGCCGACCCACAGAATAAAGTTAACATGTTATTTACGCTGCATAGTAAACGGCGTAAACTTATAACGTGAAAATCAATGCTGGAATAGCTGCTTATTTTCAATTCTCTCCTAAAATAAAGTTAATAAAAGTTAATCAATATGTTATAAGCATCTAAAAATGGTGCAATTACAAAATACAACTCGTCCCGCAAAAAACAAGCCCTTATACGGCTATGTCGACGGAATAAAAAAAGAGTTACGACTCTTGGAATGCGACCGTGAAAAAACAAAAAATAATCCTTGGTCATTAACGTGCAAAATGGCCCGGTCATTAAGGGGTTAAGTAGAAAATAGGGCAGTTATAAACTGGTGACAGAGCCTCTTTAATCTCTTTATTTATAACTACATGGATAGGATTGATAGTCAAGTGTCAGTTTTTGCGGACGATACAAAACTTTGAAGGATACTTTAAACTCAGCTTGATTGTAAAACATTATATAAATACCTCAAAAAGCTGGCAGCATGGGCAAAAACATGGCAGATTAATTTTAATGTTAATCAATGTCAAGTACTACAGCTACAGTGATCGTATTAATGCATATACATTAAATGATGCAAAACTGGGCATAACCGAACGAGAGAAGGACCTGGGTATTCTAGTTACAAGTAACCTAAGCAACGGTACTCAATTTTAAGTAGCAGCTGCAAAAGCAAATAGCATTTTAGGGTGTATAAATAGAGCGTCAAAAACCAGTGATTCAAAAGTAATATTACCACTATAAATTCCTTGTAAGGCCACATTCTAAATATGGTATTCGGTTTTGGGCTTTATGTTTAGATATGACAAAATAGCACAAATAGAAGAAATCGGGTGAGGGGCACATGCCTTTTCACAGTACTGTAATAATATATTGCAGATAAAAATCATTTGAGTGGTAAGAGACATGGCGTCCTAAGTTCCTGAAGTTATTAGCCAACTGTATAAGGCTTTGTTTACATCTGTGTCAGGGCTCCGTTCCGTCTGATGTTTCCATCGGAACGGAGCCCTAACTGACACAAACTGAAACCGCAGGTTTCCGTTTCCATCACTATTGATTTCAATGGTGACAGATCCGGTGCCAATGGTTTCAGATTTTAATTGTGACGGATCTGGTGCCAATACGGTATTCATCCTGTCAAAACGACAGAGCCCTTGCACAAGGGAGACAAACAGAAACCATTTGCAACGGATCCATCACCATTGAAATCAATGGTGATGGAAATGGAAATCGACGGGTTTCAGTTTGTGTCAGTCAGGGCTCCGTTCCGACGGAAAGCTCAGACGGAATGGAGCCCTGACGCAGATGTGAAAAATTGGCAGATATACACCTATTTAGCAGTTAATTATTTATCCCTTTATTCATGTGATACATACTTTCAATTTAATGCCTTAATGTATATATATATATATATATATATATATATATATATATATATATATATATATATATATTTATATAGACCAAGCAAGATATTGATGCCTTATAGCATTGACCTACATGCTTAATCTGGCTTTATCAGTATTTCTGAAAAATATCAGTAGCAGGTTACCATTACCAAACCCACACAATTATGTTCATCTTGTAAAAAGAAAGTGAGAGAATTGCAGTGAATATAATCTATCCTAACCTAATGGATTGTTGCTATTTTCTGCATCAGTGCCTCCATTTAATTGTTCCTGAGAAAACTCATTGGTGTGTGTTACAATAAATGAATGTAGGAAGAAAACTTTAATATGTTGATGAAAAGCGGCATTACAAATTTTCTATGGAATTCTTTGAGGCTGGATTCACATACATTTTTATTCGCTTTTTTGTGGTGCAGTTTTTCGTGCAGCCAAATGTTACATTAAAGTCTATAGTAGAATATAAATAGTGCTACATACACTGTGTTTATGCTTGGGGCTTTTTGTTGCATTTTTTTGGTCAGTAGTTTTTGGTTTTTTTTCCCGAAAGCATTATGCTCTCGGTGTGGCGTTGTACAAAATGACATCAAATTAAAAACGGCATAAAAAAAGTTAAGTTTTATTAATGCTGGTAGTTTAAAATAGCAGAAACAAAACTATGTAAAGGAAGCTGAACGTAGACTCGACTATAGTATAAATGTAGTATTTGCTTTTTCATAGCAGGTAGAATTAACTACTTTATCTTTTTCTGTTAGTGTCTATAAAACCGAAATCATGTACTGCAATATTTTTCAGACGTTACTAGGGCAGTCATGACATTTTTTATACATTATATAATTTTACTGGTGATCAGGCTGTATAATAAAGCCATCGTATTTATGAATCTAGTTTACTTTTATAGTAATAGCTACATTTTAGTCAGATGTGACTGGAGACCTACAGAAATATAGTAGCAACTTGGATTAGACATCCTGCCAAAGTGGTGCAAAGATCAACATCAGTAAATGAAGCCTGCCTGGGATAGACTTAAATCCATCCTAAAAAAAAAAAGTTAATCCAACACATAACCTAGAGAAAAAAACCTGACAATAAAATAAAAGTGTAAAGTGGATGGACCTTCTGGTCTTATTCTGCTGCCACTGATCTGTGTTTCTATAAATATAAGCACCCCCTTGTATGCTGATTTATTAGGATTAGTGGGGTTTCCTTCTTTTTTATTATAGTATAAATCTTCTCCTGGTGCCTGGCTTCAGTTGCAACAAACTAAAGCTAAGAAAGTCCTACTATATGATAGATAGCTATAGCATTTCACATGAAAGCTGGAAAAAATATTTTATTATTTACGAGTAAGTTCTATTTCATAGAATGAGCTCAAACAAAAATTATTACATGGAGTAGGGGAGATAGTTAATACCTTTAAAAAAAAAATTCAACTAAAAAGACAATGCTCCTTATGTTGATACCGTTAAAGAAAAACAATTCCTTGTTTCCTGTATCAACTAGTCCAAGTTTAGCTTTCATTTTTCCGAGGAAGTTTAGAAAAAAAACTTAATTCTGATTGGTTGCTCTGGGCAATAAAGCCGTTTTTTGTTTTTTTTAGACTGTTTTGATGCATGAGGCCTATGTTATATCGACCAGCTCCTTTACAGCAATAATAGATTCATTTTACCTTCGGTTTGTACCAATACTCAAAAGCTGAGTGGATACTATTCATGAAGGGATTTTTGTAACCCCCATTCTACCATCTTTTAACCCTTTATCAAATACAATATTTTTAATATTCGTTACATATTTGGTTCACTCTTTTCTGAATAGGTAATCATTTTACACAATTGTGTGAGCAAATATTACATTCTGTAGTGTATTAAGAAACACTGATAAAATAAAAATATTTATGCAGGCAGACAATGCTTGTTTAAGCTGTTCTTTATCTTATGCAGTATGCATTATTCATTCTGGTTGCAATAACTTGTAAAAAGAATCGCTGTACTGTATAATCTATTTTTATTATTCTGCGTATAATCTTTCTCCAGTTAAAACATGTCTGGGTTTATGAGGATTAAAAATAAAAGATTTTCAATGGATTTCCAGCCTAATGTAATTACTTCTAGGGACTTGGCTACTGCTGTAAACATAAATGCAGGTCCTTCATGTAAAATTAGTCTGGCTGTTTTTATTGATTTAAACTATAGTGCGTTCAATCTTAAAGCTTGGAAATAAATAATGGAAGAATATAGAATATTCCATTCTATTCTCTACGGACATACAAATCAGTGTCATTGTTCTTATGAATTAATGGTTGTGAAAGAAGCTTATCAGCAATTAGTTCACAATAACAAATAATATAAGGCTTTATAGACCTCCTGCCATCTACAAGGTTACATTGTTTATCCTGCAATTACATTAACATTGCATATTGTTTCTGGCTAACACGGTACTACACTATTTTTTACTGTACTTCGTGAAAATGGAGGATACCCCAATGTACCGAACACAGATGGATCTTAAAAACTTACTTAAAGAGGCTCTGTCACCAGATTTTGCAACCCCTATCTGCTATTGCAGCAGATCGGCGCTGCAATGTAGATTACAGTAACGTTTTTATTTTTTTAAAACGAGCATTTTTGGCCAAGTTATGACCATTTTTGTATTTATGCAAATGAGTCTTGCAAAAGTACAACTGGGCGTGTTTACAGTAAAAGTACAACTGGGCGTGTATTATGTGCGTACATCGGGGCATTTTTACTTCTTTTACTAGCTGGGCGTTAGGAATGGGAGTGTATGATGCTGACGAATCAGCATCATCCACTTCTGTTCGTTAACACCCAGCTTCTGGCAGTGCAGACACACAGCGTGTTCTCGAGAGATCACGCTGTGACGTCACTCACTTCCTGCCCCAGGTCCTGCATCGTGTCGGCCACATCGGCACCAGAGGCTACAGTTGATTCTGCAGCAGCATCAGCGTTTGCAGGTAAGTAGCTACATCGACTTACCTGCAAACGCCGATGCTGCTGCAGAATCAACTGTAGCAATTCACTGTATTTACCGATACAAAAAAATGTTGTGCTCCCACAAAACATGAAGAAATTGCCAATTCACTGAAGTGATATGAGTAAAATATATATAACTTTATTTTGTAACTCTCTAAAAACAGGGGTACAATCACCACTGTGAAAAGCCCCACCGTGTGTGTTAAAAACGTATTAAACAATATACTCCAGGTGCTGATTCAATTGTAAACCCTATATACCTGGACTCAACTGTAGCCTCGGGTGCCGATGTGTCCTCGCTCGTCCGACACGATGCAGGACCTGGGGCAGGAAGTGAGTGACGACACAGCGTGATCTCTCGAGAACACGCTGTGTCTGCACTGCCAGAAGCTGGGCGTTCTGAAGAGAAGTGGATGATACTTCTCGTCAGAACGCCCAGCTAGTAAAAGTAGTAAACACGCCCCGATGTACGCACATAATACACGCCCAGTTGGACTTTTACTTTAAACACGCCCAGTTGTACTTTAGAAAGCCTCATTTGCATAAATACAGAAATGGTCATAACTTGGCCAAAAATGCTTGTTTTTTAAAAATAAAAACGTTACTCTTATCTACATTGCAGCGCCGATCTGCTGCAATAGCAGATAGGGGTTGCAAAATCTGGTGACAGAGCCTCTTTAAGAAACTGGCACAACTGAATAGCGACATATTCTTCCTAACCAGATGCAAAAAGGAGAATCTTATCCCCAAAGGCCTCATGATCAAGAATCCAACTGAATATACCTACAACACTCACTTTTCACAGAAACTTTGCTACAGATCATCTGAAAGACTGCGGAATCACTTTATTCGATTTTTTTACAACAAGAAAAGAACCGTTCAAAATGAGATTAATTCCCTAAATGATTCAATACAAGGACCTGGATCAAGTCTAACCAAGCAAGTATTAAAGGAATTCTACAATAAGTTACAACATCAACTTATCATCTGCAAACAAAAGAAACTCCACAGACTAAGAAATAAAGCAGGTCTCAAAATACAAGAAGGAAAGCAAAATCCACATAACCATTTGGATATACCATCCTCTGTTGTAAACCTCTCTCAGTATGAACCAAGCAAACTGGAAATGAATGTTCTATCTAAAGGACTTACATTTTGTCCCACTAAACCACTGGACAGAACCCAGTTTTGCAGTGACGTGGAGGAATACTTCCGCAGATTGCGGCTGAAAGAATTATTTTCTGACAAAACAGATATGACATCACAAGCTGGGATGGGAAAAGAAACCTCAAGAAAGAAGAAGACGACAAACTGGACCCCACAACCTGGATACAATCAAACTCTGGATTACTACATTGACTGCTTCAGAAAAAAAGTGAAATCTGACATATTGGACCAACAGCATGAAGTAACACACAATCTCAACATGGAGGAAAGGAACGCCACAAAATCCCTAAAATCCAACAAAGACATCATCATCAAACCCACTGATAAAGGAGGCGCTGTAGTAATTCTGAATACATCTGACTACATCCAGGAGGCACACAGACAACTCTCAGACAAAAAATACTACACCCTGCTTAATGAAGACCCCACCAAACAATACACAGTGGAACTTGTCCGTATCATCAATCGTTTCAATGCTGTGTCAGACAGTTTACTGGACCTTATACCGGACAATCCCAGAATGGGAACATTCTACATGTTACCTAAAATACATAAAGAAGGCAATCCAGGGAGACCGCGGTGTTGGGACTCTAACTGAGAATATTTCTGGCTGGGTGGAAAATCTTCTAAAGCCCTTGGTGAGGTGCACACCCAGTTATGTCCAGGACACCACAGACGTCCTCTGCAAACTCTCAGCCCTTGGTCCACTACCAGAGGGAACAATATTGGCAACTATGGATGTGGAATCTTTATATTCTAACATCCCCCATGAGGATGGCACAGCCGCATGCCAATACTTTCTTCAAAAGAACAATCTAGCGACAGAGCCAGCCCTACAACTCATCAGGTTCGTACTCCATCACAATTATTTTTTATTTGACAAAGACATATATCTGCAATCTATGGGAAGCGCTATGGGTAGCAAAATGTCACCACAAAATGTCACCACATGGCCAAACTAGAGGAAGAGTTTTTATCAACCTGCGCAACTAAACCTCTAGCATATTTCCGGTAAATTGATGACCTGTTGATAATCTGGACAGGCTCTGAACATGAACTGCTTTCTTTCCATAAAAACTTCAACAAGTTCCATCCTACCATCAAACTCACTCTCAACTACTCTACATCTCAAATACATTTCATGGACATGACCACATACATGAGAAACAATTACCATACAAACAACAATCTACCATAAACCTACAGGCCGTCCAGCATATCTGAGATGGAACAGCTTCCATCCGAGACACATAAAGAAATCAATAATCTACAGCCAGGCTCTGTGGTACATACGGATCTGTTCAGACAGTGAAGACAGAAAACAACACCTGCTATCACTGAGGAATACATTCTTACAACAGGGATACCATCCACGAATTATAGATGATCAGATCTACAGAGCAACAAGAACTCCAAGGAGCAATCTTCTGGAGTACAAAAAGAAGACAGGCAACAGCAGGGTGCATCTAGTGGTCATATACAACCTACAAATGAACATCTTGAGGAAAATTGCTGCTGATCTCCAACCTGTATTCAACATAGACAATAAACTGAAGGAAATATTCCAGGATTTACCTCTCCTTGCATACAAACAGCCACCAAACCTAAGGAATCTCCTGGTCAGAAGTGCCCTCTCACCACCATCAGAGACTGGCACTTTTCCTTGCAACAGTAGAAAATGCAAGACCTGTACCAGCATCTTGTCATCAAACACCATCCACATACCAAACACGCAGCAGGACTATAAAATCACTGGCACGTTCTCCTGTACATCCTCCAATGTAGTGTACATGATCCTGTGTACAAGGTGCATAGATAAAAGAGTCTACATTAGGGAAACCATACAAAAACTACAAACCAGGATGAATCTTCACAGACATACAATAAAACAGGAGGTGGATACCCGTGGGAAAACATTTCTCTGGACCTGA
This sequence comes from Rhinoderma darwinii, assembly GCF_050947455.1. Classification (NCBI taxonomy): domain Eukaryota; kingdom Metazoa; phylum Chordata; class Amphibia; order Anura; family Rhinodermatidae; genus Rhinoderma; species Rhinoderma darwinii. The sequence continues at coordinate 244,852,949 of NC_134691.1, forward strand.
TCACAGTTTGGCAGATTTAAAAGTCTTAATATTAAAGGGTCATTTTAAAAACAACAGAGAGAGAAAAATTTGGGAATTCAAGATGATGATAAAATTCCAGTCATTGACACAAGGCCTCAATCTAACACCAGGATTTATGAGCCACTACATGGACACACGTCACGTCCCCCATCAGACTGACTCCAGATCCCTTAACTCCTAAGTCATCACCCCTATAACCTCAGTTTTATTGCCCCGGCTTATCTTAATGATGTATCACCTCATGTACTAATTTTGTTTGTGTAACATCTAAATGTTGTGCTTTTTTCTAAGTCATTCATTTGTAAACTGCCTGAAGAAGGAGCCTCTGTGCTCTGAAAGCTGCATATAGAACTTTTATGGTTAGCCAATAAAGGTATCATACCTATTATACTTTTGTCTTTTTTGACACAAAGGTATTTAACATTGCATATTTTACTCCCACAAATTGGATAAAGTGTCACGCAGTGGCTGCCACTGAGGTCACAGTTCTCACAAGACGGAACAATGTAGCACTTCACCTAATGTGCGTGATGTGATTGTGCTTTGAAGGAGGATATAGATTGGTTAATATGCTCCATGAAGGTCATGAATTTTTGTTCTTTGTGGGTAAATATTTGCCTGGTTTGTGGTAGTTGTTTGAAAGCGTTGTCATGATAAAAATATATTAATTTGTCAAGAGTCAATTATCTTGTTGTCACATTCCCAGATAATTGTTAAAGAGTTATTCCCTACTCAGAAGTTTATGAAATGTCCCATAACTGTGACCGCCATCTATCAGACATTTATTGGGAATAACCCTTTAAAGAGAACCTTTCACCTGCCCCCCATACACGTGCAGCTGAGTGTAGCATGTAATGGGCAGGGCTGCACAAACCCTGGGGCAATTTAAATTTTTTCCCTACCCTCCACCGTTATTTAGATATCGGTGCCGTTATTTAGATATCGGTGTGGTCTCTCGTGAGAGATCATACAGACTTGTCCTTGTCTCCCGAGAGCTGAAGAGGGAGTTAGAGCATGCGCGCACAACTACGTGCACACGCTCTCCTCTCCCCAGTTCTTGACGTAGCTGATTGGACAGTGTCACAGCCATAGTAACATGCCCCCATGCCATTACACGCCCCATTGACCGTTCGGGGGCTTATTTAAATATCGGGCGCCAAATATAACAGCACCGATATCTAAATAACGGAGGAGGGTAGGGAAAAAATGTAAAGTGCCCCAGGGTTTGTGCAGCACTGCCCATTACATGCTGCACATGTATGAGCAGGTGAAAGGTTCTCTTTAAGATATGATTGGGAATGTTGGAAATGTTTAGTACATCATTGTGCTCTTTGATTGGAAAGTCTAAGGCCTCATGTACACGAACCTTAAAAACGCCCGTAATTACGGCACGTAATTACGGGCCGATAAACTTCTATTGGCCACGGGTACCTTCCCGTATGCTTACGGGAATGTGCCCGTGCCGTTGAAAAATATAGAACATGTCCTATTTCAGGCCGTAATAATGGCACGGGCAGGCCCATAGAAGTCTATGGGGCTCCCGTAATTACGGGTGGCTACGTGTGTGCACCCGTAATTACAGGAGCGTTGCTAGGCGACGTCAGGGGATACTCACTGTCCAGGATGCTGAAAGAGTTAACTAATCGGCAGTAACTCTTTCAGCACCCGGGACAGTGACTACCTCTGTAGTTAATGTTCTTAAATGTTAACTTACCTGCTTCTTCCTCCAGTCCGGCCTATCGGGATGACGTTTCATCCCATGTGACACATGGACTGCCGCGTCATCCAGGGAGGTGGGACTGGATGTCAAAAGAGGGACGCGTCACCAAGACAACGGTACGTATGAACTTCTTTTACTTTCAATCGCTCTCTTTCCAGCACCGATAGAGAGAAGGGGCTGCCGATTAGTGCAGAGAAAACGGGTCCGTAAATACGGGTGGAATACTGGTGACACCGGACCCGTATTTACGGGCACGAGTCCGTAAACACTGGTGGAATACGGGTCGAATACGTGTGACAAAGGACTCGTATTTACGCCAGTATTTACGGGAGGAAAAAAATAAGTTTGTGTGCATGAGGCCTTATGCTGGGGTTAGACCTAGACTTTTTTTTTTTGTATTAAGCCATAAATCGCAGTCCATAGGAATGCATTAGGTTAGGACTATTTATCTTACTCTAAAAAGGGCTGCGATATCGCTGTCCATCGGAATGCATTGAGTTTCTTGAAAACCTCTTCAGAATTGCTCGTGACCAGTGAGTATATCTAGAATCCCAGCATGTAGCTAGCAAGTCGATTTGATTACAGCGATTTTGAAAAGATTTTCAGCCTACTCAATGCATTCCTATAGACAGCGATATCACAGCGATTTTTATATAGTGAGATAAATAGCCCTAACCTAATGCAATCCGATAGACAGCAATTAAATCACTTACTACAAAAAAGTATTTGTCTATTCCCAGCCTTAGAGATGGGTATAGAAAAATGTCCTATAGAATTTTTGTACCCAGGCACCTGGAATAATTTAATGTTGAATGTGCAAATACTTTGGTTTGCTAATCTTGTAGTCATCATGACCTGTTCTAGGCTGGCCTTGGGTAATAGTGCCCTTTACATTACATTCTTTTGATGCAACCCCTTATGGTTTACAATATAATGCCCAAATAATACAATCATACAGTGTAAAGTAATTAAATAACACTGCCAAGAATCTGCATTACACTTGATGAAAAATGCTGGAGGCTGGAATACCCCTTTAAAGAGTACCTGTTACATTGAAAATGCAAACCAATTTGCGGGCAGCATGTTATAGAGCAGGAGTAGGTGAGCAGGTTGATGTATATTTTTGTATCAAAATATTCAGTATAAGGCCTCCTGCACATGGCCGTAGCTGTGTGTGCGGTCCGTGATTACGGCATGGATGGGCAGCAGAGTGTTGGGCTGTCCGCAATCGCGGACATTGCATACACAAGATGTGCATTCATTTCAATGATCCCGGACCGCAATTGCTGACCGTATAAAGCCATGTCCTATTTTTTCTGCCCTCCAAGCATTGCATGGGCTATGGAAACCACGGTCCTGTGCATTGGCCCATAGGATGGCATGTGTTCTATACTATCCGCAATTGCAGTTCTGTATAGTATACGGCAGCAAAACTACGGTCGTTTGCATGACGCCTAACTTCTAATTTGTTCATCTGAACCTCTGCTCATTCTGGGTTTAGGAGTCCAGTGGGTTGTCCTATAGAGTGATTGACTGCCATCCCTGTATGAGTATGAATACGGATATAGCTGTCAATTAGTGATAAGGATCACCCACTGGACTCCTAAGTCCAGAATGATCCTTCTACAGAGCACAGTATTAAGGATCCGCTGATGTCACTGTCCATATCTGGATAGTGATGTTAAGGGATTCGAGATGCTGGAATCCCTGGTCAGAGCGTCGGCAACGCTCTGGCCGGGGATTCCCACATTTCAAAGCTCCTAACGTCACTGTCCATATATGAACAGTGATGTCAAGGGCTTTCCCAAGACAGGAGTCCCTAGCCAGAGAGCTTGCGATGCTCTGGCCGGGGACTACATAGTTGAAAGCCCTGATATCACTGTCTATTAAAGTAGTGCTGTGCCCGGGGAGTCATCTTGTGAGGGTCAGGATCAGTTTTTAATGGCCGTCACAAGGATGTATTCCTGAATAACGGTTTTTAAAAACTGATCCATTGAGTTCTATGGGTGCTGTCAGGCCGTGAAAACAGCCACAGAACAACAGTGTTCTGAAAACGGCCGTGTGGCGGCCTTTAAAAAAAACGTCTGTCACACGGCCATTTTTGCCTTTCGTGGGAATGCAGCCTTACGCTTGTTTCCCAACTGCATTACAGGATTCTAGCTATACTGTTAAGTGGGGTTGTGTCTGTGTACAAATACTACTAACTAATTGCCATAGGCAGAGCCCTGTTTTCCAACTATCTGAAGCTATAAATAAAAACGTCTTTATTAGTGCTAAAATAGGCAAGGATGAACCACATGAATTAAAAAGATCAAGGAATGCTGATATTAGGTAACCAAGGCGCAATGTCTATAGATTATGGGGTTGATGTATAGCTAGTATCGTTGATAGCTTTATCATTGAGCACTAGACTGTGTTACTACGGTGTAACTGCAGCCGCTGTTGGCGTAGACATGTAGATACTAGCAATACGTCAACCCCATACTCTCTAGGCATTGCGCCTTGGTTACCTAGTATCAGCGTTCCTTCATCTTTTTAATTCATGTGGTTCGTCCTTGCTTATCCCCTTCAGGACACAGCCTGTTTTGGCCTTGTGGACGCAGGCGATTTTTTAAAATCTGACATGTGTCACTTTATGTGGTAATAACTCCGAATTGCTTTTACCTATCCAAGCGATTCTGAGATTGTTTTCTCGTGACATATTGTACTTTACTTCTGTAAAAAAATTTGGTCGATAAATTCAATATTTATTTGTGAAAAACACCAAAATTTATAGAAAATTTGCAAAAAATTGCATTTTTCTAAATTTGAATGTATCTGCTTGCAAAACAGATAGTAATACCACACACAATAGTTACTAGTTAACATCCCCCATATGTCTACTTTAGATTGGCATCGTTTTATGAACATCCTTTTATTTTTATAGGACGTTACAAGGCTTAGAACTTTAGCAGCAATTTCTCACATTTTCAAGAAATTTCCAAAACCTATTTTTTCAGGGACCAGTTCACTTCTGAAGTGGCTTTGAGGGCCTTATATATTAGAAACTCCCCATAATTCACCCCATTTTAAAAACTTCACCCCTCAAAGTATTCAAAACAGCATTCAGGAAGTTTCTTAACACTTTAGACATTTCACAGGAACTAAAGCAAAGTAGAGGTGAAATTTACAAATGTAATTTTTTTTGCAGAAATTCATTTGTAATAGAAAAAATTCTGTAACACAGAAGGTTTTACCAGAGAAACGTAACTCAATACTTATTGCCCAGATTCTGCAGTTTTTAGAAATATCCCACATGTGGCCCTAATGTCCCAATGGACTGAAACACCGGCCTCAGAATCAAAGGAGCACCTAGTGGATTTTGAGGCCTCCTTTTTATTACAATATATTTTAGGCTCCACGTCTGGTTTGAAGAGGTCTTGTGGTGCCTAAACAGTGGAAACCCCCAAAAAGTGACCCCATTTTGAAAACTAGACCCCTCAAGGAATTTATCTAGTTGTATAGTGAGCATTTTAACCCCACAGGTGTTTTGCTGAATTTATTGGCGTTAGTCTGTGAAAATGAAAATCTACATTTCTTTTGAAGAAACATAGACATTTTTTAATTTTTGCAAGGAATAAAGGAGAAAAAGCACCCCAACATTTGTAAAGAAATTTATCCTGATTACGGCAATACCCCATATGTGGTCATAAACTTATATTTGAACACATTACATCCCTCAGAAGGGAAGGAGCGCCATTTGGGTTTTGGAGCTCAAATTTTGCTATAATGGTTTTCGGTGCCATGTCCCATTTGCAACGCCCTCGAGGGACCAAAACAGCAGAAACCCCCCAAAAGTGACCCCATTCACTATCAGAATCCAAGAGAGCAAATGCCTCTAAAGGGCATGACCACACATGGCGGAATTCCTCCGCAACTGTCCGCATCAATGCCGCACCTAATCCGGGTTGCGGATTACGGCTGCGGATCTGCACAAAATGTGCAGAAAATTGATGCGGACTGGCCGCTGCGGACTGCGGGAAAAGTGCTTCCCTTCTCCCTATCAGTGCAGGATAGAGAGAAGGGACAGCACTTTCCCTAGTGATAGTAAAAGAAATTCATACTTACCGCCCGTTGTCTTTATGACGCGTCCCTCCTTCGGCATCCAGCCCGACCTCCCTGGATGACGCGCCAGTCCATGTGACCGCTGCAGCCTGTGCTTGGCCTGTGATTGGCTGCAGCCGTCACTTACACTGAAACGTCATCCTGGGAGGCCGGACTGGAGACAGAAACAGGGAGTTCTCGGTAAGTACGAACTTCATTTTTTTTTACAGATACATGTATATTGAGATCGGTAGTCACTGTCCCGGGTGCAGAAACAGTTACTGCCGATCGCTTAACTCTTTCAGCACCCTGGACAGTGACTATTTACTGACGTCTCCTAGCAACGCTCCCGTCATTACGGGAGCCCCATTGACTTCCTCAGTCTGGCTGTAGACCTAGAAATACATAGGTCCAGCCAGAATGAAGAAATGTCAAGTTAAAAAAGCAAGACGTATCCGCAGCACACATAACATGTGCATGACAGCTGCGGACTTCATTGCGGAACTTAGAATCTCCATTGAAGTCAATGGAGAAATTCCGCCATGAGTCCGCCACTGCTCCGCAACAGACAGAGCATGCTGCGGACACCAAATTCCGCTCCGCAGCCTATGCTCCGCAGCGGAATTGTACGCATCGTGTAAACGAACACTGCTAAATTAAAGTGAAAGTCAATGTAGAAACGGCTCCGCTGCGGATTAACGCTGCGGAGTGTCCGCAGCGGAATTTAAGTGAAATTCCGCTATGTGTGAACCCGCCCAAAGTGTTATATAACTTGCGTGCCATTTTTTACATATTTTTTTTTAACTTATTTTTTGTAACAGTTTTAATAAAAGTAACAAAGAAAAAGTCCACTAATCCATTGATCAATAAATTTATGAACAACCCTAAGGCCCTGTTCACACAGAGTTTTTTTTACAAGTTTTTCGGCGCGGAAACCGCTCCACAAAACTCGTCAAAAACCGCCCGAAAATGTCTCCCATTGATTTCAATGGGAGTTGGATGAGCTTTTTTACCGTGAGCAAAAAAAACGCATCGCGGTAAAAACAAGCGACATGACCTATCTTGAGGCGGTTTCCGCCTCCAAAACCCCATTTCAATCAGTCAGAAGGGTAAAAAAAACACCTTGACGAGTGTTTTGACGAGTTTTTGGCAAACCACTGTGCAAAAAACGTCCGGAGCAGTTTTTGCAGGAGGAATTTTCCCCCTGCAAAAAATTCCGTGTGAACACAGCCTAACAATGAATCAATGTATTTAGAATTTACAGACGTGTAAAATATATGAAGAGATTTATATAAGTATATGTGTGTATACGTATATATTACATGTACGTATATATCTATATGATGATATAGATATAACATCCCTAATTATTAATTTTTAGTATTAACAAATTTCAAATATATGTCTATATATAATATATATTACATGTGTGTCTGTGTGTATATATATATATATATATATATATATATATATATACACACATACACACACAGTATATAAATATATATCTATATAATTTTATAGATGTAAATATATAGAGAGAGAGACAGATATATATCTGTCTCTCTCTCTCTCTCTCTCTCTCTATATAAAATCATATAGATATATATATATATATATATATATATATATATATAATGTGTGTATATTACATGTGTGTCTGTGTGTGTATATATATATATATATATATATATATATATATATATACACACACACATTATAAGCCCTAATTGATTATTAATTAACTAATTAATTGTCCTAGTCTGAGTACTATCTACCTAAACTATAGCTAGCTGCCTACACTAAACTATGTGGAGGTGTTATTTGTGTGTGTTTTTCACAGTTGGTGTGTCTTTATAGGAGACACACAGCAGCTGCTCGGCACAGCTTCTTCTCCCCCACTGTCTCAGAACGATCTGACAGGGAGGGAGGAGAAACAGTGTAACAAACAGCAAACTTTGCTGCTGCAACAAACTTTGCTATGAACACCATGATAGCTTTATCATGGTGATCACGTCATCAGGACCGACACCAATCCGGTCCTGATGTCTTCTCTTAGCACTTAGGCTGCTAGTAGCAGCGTGTGCTGAGAGATTCAGAGCACAGGGAGAGCGCTGTGCACTCTGTTCTGGCACCACGTGAATTAACGGGCTGCAGGAGAAAAGCCCAGCACGGCAGCCCGTTAATCTACGTAGGCTGGTCGTGAAGGGGTTATTATAGCACTAATAAAGACTTTTTTATTTATAGTTTCAGGTAGAGATGAGCGAACTTATCAAAAGTTCGGTTCGGCTAGTTCGCCGAATTTCACAGAAAAGTTCGGTTCGGACCGAACTAGTTCTGACCGAACCTGTCACTTACGTGCGCCGAGCATGCTACTGTCCGGGGTGCTGATAGAGTTAATGGGCTGCACTAACTCTTTCAGCAACCTTCACAGTACATGCTCGGCGCGCGGAAAATACAATTTTAATAAATGTAATAAAAAAATAAAAATTATACGTTCGTACTTACTTTCCTCCTGTCCGGCCTCCAGCGATGACGTTTCATCCCTTTCGCCGCTGCAGCCAATCACAGGCTGTAGTGGCGGTCACGCACGCCAGGATGACGCTTCATCCCACGTGACCGCCTCTGCAGCCAATCACAGGCTGCAGCGGCGACATGGATGAAACGTCATCGCTGGAGGCCGGACAGGAGGAAAGTAAGTATGAACGTATTATTATTTTTTTTGGCATGTATGTATGTATGTATGTATGTATGTATGTATGTATGTATGTTGGCATGTATGTATGTTGTCATGTATGTATATCTGTGCATGTATGTTGTCATGTATGTATATCTGTGCATGTATGTTGGCATGTATGTATATATGTGCATGTTTGTATGTATATTTGCATGTATATATTTGCATGTATGTATGTATGTTTACATGTATGTATTTTTGCATGTATGTTGTCATGTATGTATGTATGTATGTATGTATGTTGTCATGTATGTATGTATATATGTGCATGTGTGTATGTATATTTGTATGTATGTATGTATGTTTGCATGAATGTATGTGTGTTTGCATGTATGTGTGTTTGCATGAATGTATGTTTGCATGTATGTATGTATGCATGTTTGTATGTATATTTGCATGTGTGTATATATATATGTATGTTGTCATGTATGTATGTATGTATGTATGTTGTCATGTATGTATATATGTGCATGTATGTTGGCATGTATGTATATATGTGCATGTGTGTATGTATGTATGTATATTTGCATGTATATATTTGCATGTATGTATGTTGTCATGTATGTATGTATATATGTGCATGTATGTTTGCATGTATGTTGGCATGTATGTATACATGTGCATGTTTGTATGTATATTTGCATGTGTGTATGTGTTTGCATGTATGTATGTATGTTTGCATGTATGTATGTTGTCATGTATGTTTGTATGTATGTTGTCATGTATGTATGTATATATGTGCATGTATGTATGTTTGCATGTTTTTATTTTTGCATGTATGTTTATATATATGTGCATGTATGTAATTATGTTTGCATGTATATTTGTGCATGCTTGTATATATGTATGTATGTATCTTTGCATGTTTGTTTGTATGAATGTTTTCATGTGTGTGTGTGTATTCATGTATGTATGATAGTTTGCATGTATATGTGTGTATGTTTGCATGTATGTATATTGGCATGTATATATGTGCATGCTTGTATGTATGTTTGTATATATGTATGTATGGCCATGTATGATACTGTCTGCTGGCGCCCTGTATCTAAGTCAACTTCACGGCAGGCTTCTATACATGGTATAACAGTCAGTATCACACATTAAACTGAATCTAAGCCTACGACATGTTTTATTTAATTATTTTTTTTCACAGGTTTGGTGTTTGGACTACGTCGGTTTCGAGGACTACTTAGATGACGTGTTTTTTTTCTACAATAAAATGGTTAATGAGGGTTGTGTTGGGGGTGCTTTATTTCAATAAAATATTTTATCTATATCTTTTGTCTTTTTCTTTTCAAATTTTATTACTACCACTTTAGTAATGGCCGCTGTCTGAGTGACAACATCCATTACTAAGGCGAGGCTTAGTGTTAGCCGGTGCAGAGGCTAACACTAACCACCATTATTACCCCGGTACCCACCACCACCAGGGGTGCCGGGAAGAGCCAGGTACGATCCAGTACCCGACCATCTGTTGTGATGGTCGGGCTCTGGGGCGGCCGCAGGCTGGTATTATGAGGCTGGGAAGGGCCAAAAACAGTGGACCTTCCCACCCTTGTAATGCTAGGCTGCTGCTGCTGTGTTGTATCTGGCTGGTTATAAAAGTGGGGGGGACCCCACGTCATTTTTTTTAATTATTTATTTAATTTTTTATTTTTTTAAAGACATGGGGTTCCACCCAATTTATCATAACCAGCCACATACAACACAGTGTTATTAGCCTGGGAATGGACAAAACCAGTGGCCCTTCCCACCAATGTAATGCCAGACTGCTGCGGCCTTGTATATGGCTGGTTATTAAAAATGTGGGGGACCCGTCTATTGCTAAATTCAAAAAAAAAAAACGACGTGGGGGTCCCCCCCCATTTTTATAACCAGCCCGATACAACACAGCAGCAGCAGCCTAGCATTACAAGGGTGGGAAGGTCCACTGATTTTGGCCCTTCCCAGCCTCATAATACCAGCCTACGGCCGCCCCAGTACCCGACCATCACAACAGATGGTCGGGTACTGGATCGTACCAAGCTCTTCCCGGCACCCCTGGTGGTGGTGGGTACGGGGGTAATAATGGGTGGTTAGTGCTAGCCTCTGCACCGGCTAACACTAAGTACCGCCTTAATAATGGACGCTGTCAATCAGCCAACTGCCATTATCTAGGCACTAATAAAGTTTAAAAAAAAAACACAAAGACAATTCATTTTTATTGAAATAAGAAATCCCCAACAAAACCCTCGTTAACCATTTTATTAAAATTTGAAAAAACGCAGATCTACGCAGTAGTCCAACGAATCGAAGATGTAGTCCAATCGGTACATCAAAATCTGCAACAACAAAAAAAACCAGTTATCAATGTGAACAATAACAATACTTCTACTCACCTACACACATATATACACGCACACACAAACAAACAACCATACACAAACACACATATATACACAAACACAACAAGATATACAAACACACACACACACACATAAACAGACAAACACACACACACATATACACGAACTCACACATATACAAACAAAAACACACATATCCAAACACACACACACAGTTATACACACACATACACGAACACATATACACAAACACATATACAAACAAAAACACACATACCCAAACACACATATACACAAACACATATACACAAACACACCCATATATACACACAAACACACACCCATATACACACATATACACAAACACACACATATACAAAAACACACAAACATCTACACACAAACATATACACAAATACACCCATATATACACACACACACATATACACAAACACACATATAAAAACAAAAACAGACAAAGTCACATACCCAAACACACATATATACACAAACACACACATACACAAACACGGTTTCTTTTAAATGCTGCTGGGGAACCCGCTCGATCCACTATATAAGGCTGCGCTACAGTGCAGCATTTAAAAGAAACAGGATCCTGACCTGTCCATAGAGTTTAAGGCAGCACAGAGTATTTCAGGAGATGAGCATGCAGATTCAGTGCTGCTGTGAACTCTGCTCTTACCATTACGTAGCTCTCAGTCTGTTACCTCTCCTCCACTCCTGTCCTCCAGAACACCTTCACATGATTGGCAAGTCACCACGTAATGGTAAGAGCAGAGTTCACAGCAGCACAGAGTATTTCAGGAGATGAGCGTGCAGATCTTGTGCGGGGTGGTGACTTGCCAATCATGTGAAGGTGTTATTGAGGACAGGAGTGGAGGAGAGGTAACAGACTGAGCTACGTAATGGTAAGAGCAGAGTTCACAGCAGCACTGAATCTGCAAGCTCCTCTCCTGAAATACTCTGTGCTGCTGTGAACTCTGTTCTTACCATTACGTAGCTCAGTCTGTTACATCTCCTCCACTCCTGTTCTCTATAACACGTTCACATGATTGGCAAGTCACCACCACGCACAAGATCCGCATGCTCATCTCCTGAAATACTCTGTGCTGCTGTGAACTCTGCTCTTACCATTACGTGGTGACTTGCCAATCATGTGAAGGTGTTCTTGAGGACAGGAGTGGAGGAGAGGTAACAGACTGAGAGCAACGTAATGGTAAGAGCAGAGTTCACAGCAGCACTGAATCTGCACGCTCATCTCCTGAAATACTCTGTGCTGCCTTAAACTCTGTGGACAGGTCAGGATCCTGTTTCTTTTAAATGCTGCACTGTAGCGTAGCCTTATATAGTGGATCGAGCGGGTTCCCTAGCAGCATTTAAAATAAACAGGATCCTGACCTGTCCACAGAGTTTAAGGCAGCACAGAGTATTTCAGGAGATGAGCACGGGCAGCCGTTCGTTTTTCCGAGCCGTGCTCCCATTATGCACACGACCGTAAAAACACCCGTTATTGCGGGTCGGAATTACGACCCGCAATAACGGGCTCATAGACTTCTGTTACCCACGGGTACCTTTCCGTTTTCTCACGGGAAGGTGCCCGTGCCGTTAAAAAAATAGAACATGTTCTATTTTTCTATTTTACGGGCCGTGCTGCTATAATTATAATGACAGCACGGTTCGCAAAAGCAGCCGGCTGCCCGTGGCCGGCCGGCCGTGCTCGTAGTTACGAGTCGTAATTACGAGCACGCCCCGTAAAATAAAAAAATAGAACATGTTCTATCTTTTTAACGGCACGGGCACCTTCTCGTGAGAAAACGGGAAGGTACCCGTGGCTAACAGAAGTCTATGGGCCCGCTATTTCGGGTCGTAATTACGACCCGTGATAACGGGTGTTTTTATGGTCGTGTGCATGAGGCCCCGTAATGACGGGTGACTACATGTGTGCACCCGTCATTACGGCAGCGTTGCTAGGCGACGTCAGTAAGGGTATGTGCACACACACTAATTACGTCCGTAACTGACGGACGTATTTCGGCCGCAAGTACCGGACCGAACACACTGCAGGGAGCCGTGCTCCTAGCATCATACTTATGTACGATGCTAGGAGTCCCTGCCTCTCCGTGGAACTACTGTTCCGTGCTGAAAACATGATTACAGTACGGGACAGTTGTCCTGCAGAGAGGCAGGGACTCCTAGCATCGTACATAACTATGATGCTAGGAGCCCGGCTCCCTGCACTGTGTTCGGTCCGGTACTTGCGGCCCAAATACGTCCGTCAATTACGGACGTAATTAGTGTGTGTGCACATACCCTAAATAGTCACTGTTCAGGGTGCTGAAAGAGTTAACTGATCGGCAGTTACTGTTTCAGTACCCTGGACAGTGACTACCGATCACAGTACCTGTAAAAAAAAAGACGTTCATACTTACCGGGAACTCCCTGCTTCCTCCAGTCCGGTCTCCTGGCCGTTGCCTTGGTGACGCGTCCCTCTCGACATCCCTTGATGACGATGCAGCCCATGTGAGCGCTGCAGCCAATCACAGGCTGCCGCGGCCTCTGCAGCCAATCACAGGCTGCAGAGGCCTCTGCAGCCAATCACAGGCTGCCGCGTCAGAAAAGGTCGGACTGGAGGAAGAAGAGGGACTCGTCACCAAGACAACGACCGGGTACGTATGAAATGCTTTTTATTTTATTTTTAATCAGCAGCCTCTTTTCTCTATCAGTGATTGATAGAGACAAGTGGCTGCCGATTTGTATAATGTTTTTGACCGGGTTCGGTCAAAACGGGTTCGGCCGAACCCGGTGAAGTTCGGATTCGCTGCGAACCGAACTTTTCCGGAAGTTCGGACCGAAACCGGGTTCGGTTGTCCCGGTTCGCTCATCTCTAGTTTCAGGTAGTTGGAAAACAGGGCTCTGCCTATGGCAATTAGTTAGTAGTATTTGTTTATGTGCCCACCAACTGATAGGGTTTTTTCAGTGTTTGTTGGTGTCTGTGTACAAGTGGTGCCTAGTTGTGAATTTTTATATGCTGTTTTGATAACTTGTATGCTTATATTGTTTAGTATTTTTTCTATTTATAGTGCCTGTAGCAGACATTAAAGCCATATTGACTGGTAAGGACTGTCCTCACATGAAGGAAAAAGGAGCTCTCAAGCAAAATAAGGTGAGATGTATTGAAAGCATATGAATCTAATATTCAATAAACTGTGTTTTCCCCCGGCCTTCCCGTAGCGATTCATCATAGCTCCTTGTGTCTTCCCAGTGGCACAATTTTCCACTTTGTTAAGCAAGTCTATAATTACCAGATGAAATGTATGGTTGTGTCATGGGGTTCGTTAGGTAAATACACGATCAATAGAGCCAGTGAAGACAGGTCAACTCCAACAGGATTTATTGTATCCAATGCTGACCTACCTGGTAGCCTTCCACCCGGGGACAACAGGAAACTCCTCAGAATGCTGGCTTCCGCTTCAGTTCTCCTGAAGATCTAAATACAGAACACCCATCCTCCCCAGGACAAGCCCTTATATACCCCTCAGGTGGGGGGGGGGGGCATCTTGGCATTTTCTAGTCACAATGATTTGTTATAATATTGACTTTGGTTTGTATATTATACGGTCTGTATGTGAGTTGTGGTATTTTGCACTATTATGTGTATTGCCAAACTATTGTATGCCACAGCCAGGATGAGAACACAGTGGGGGGGGGGAGATAATGGTATCTGCTTAGTTTGCTGGTCTGCGCAGTAGCTGAATGATGGTGGTGCCTCCTGATGATCCCCTGTGGAGTCTGGACATTGAGGACACTTTATGTCTCGTTTTCTGCAACCCTGACTCATCTGATTGTCCATATGCTGGAGACACGACCTGATTGAAGAATGCATTCCTCTCTGCTGAGGGTTTACAAGAAACCACCATCATGAAGGTCACCACTGCTGTTGGGACTAGTGTCTTATCGTCCTTCACAGATCCTCTCCTCCAACGCTCCTTCTTCCACTTTAGAACTTGCTGACACTCCAGTGTTATCCTCATCCATGTTGGAAGACTGTGTGCCTGTAGAGTCCATATTGACTGCAACATCCACATCATCAATGAACTCAGACAAATCAGAGCTCAAGGTATCATTAGAGCTGGGTTCCTCATCCTCTTGGAAATCCTGGGGTGAATCGAACGCAGGAAGCACATCGCCAGGAGAAGCACAAACATCATTGCTCACTAGTTGGTCTGTTTCATGATCCTTAACCTCAGTTGTACTTTCAGAACTGGCACTGATGATCTCGGTGCTAAAGGTTTCAGGAGGTCCAGTTCTAGTTATATCTCCTGTGTCTTCTCTTCATCATCCACAGGATTTGTTTCTGTAGATCTACAGACATCCTTTGTATGAATTCCTTCCAGTCCTGAATTAAGTTCAGAATCTTTTTCCTCTTCCTGGTGCTCCCACATCTTATGGGATATGCTGCCCCTACACTCCACATCATTCACCTCAGGACACTCTGGAGCTTTCCCTGGAGATCTGTAGCCGTCAGAGCCTGAAGCAGCAGCACAATGCTTATAACACTGTGCTGGCCGTACACACCATGTTTGCGGCACCACTCGCTCCGCTTGTGCCAGAGACCAATTCCAGTCCCAGAACTGATCATCCTCTGTGGTCTCACATCCTAGAACATCCATGGTCTCCAGGTACAACTCCCAAGCCCATCGTTCAATGTCTTCTGTAGCATTTGGTCCGAGACAGTCCATTGTCTCCTGGTAAACCACAACTGCTCTCCTCATGATAGACATCCTCGTGTGCAGACCTCTGTCCATATCTTCTGCGCTCTGTTGATCCCACTTCGGACACCAGTTGTCATGGGGTTCGTTAGGTTAATACAAGATCAACAGAGCCAGTGAAGGCAGGGCAACTCCAACAGGATTTATTGCATACAATGCTGACCGACCAGGTAGCCTACCACGCAGGGACAACACACAGTCCACAAAATCAGGTGATCACAGGAAACTCCTCAGAGCGCTGGTCTCAGCTTCAGCTCTCCGGTAGATCTAAATCCAGAACTCCTATCCTCCCCAGAACAAGCCCTTATATACCCCTCAGGTGGCAATTTTTTGTCACCATGATTTGTTATAATATTGACTTTAGTTTGTATTTCCACTGTTTGTATGTGAGTTGTGGTCTTTTGTACTATTATGTGTTTGGCCCAACTATTGTCTGCCACAGCCAGGGTTAGAACACTGTGGGGGGAGATAATTGGATCTGCTTCGTTTGCTTGTCTGAACACTAGCTGAGTGATGGGGGTGCCTCCTTATTATCCCCTGTGGAAACTGGGCAATGAGGACACTTTGTCTTGTGGCTGCACCTCTGACTCATCTGATTGTCCATATCCTGCAGACACGACCTGTGGTACCTGATTAAAGAATGCATTCCTCTCTGCTGAGAGTTACAAAAAACGACACATATTGCACCATCACAGTTTGGGGTTAGGCTTCGTTCACATCTGCGCCAGGGTCCCGTTCCGTCGGAGCTTTCCATTGGAACGAGACTCTGACACAAACGGAAACCAAAGGTTGATTTCAATGGTGACAGATCCGGTGCTTATGGTTTCCATTTGTCTCAGTTGCGCAAGGGTTCCGTTGTTTTGACGGA
Organism: Rhinoderma darwinii; assembly: GCF_050947455.1. Classification (NCBI taxonomy): domain Eukaryota; kingdom Metazoa; phylum Chordata; class Amphibia; order Anura; family Rhinodermatidae; genus Rhinoderma; species Rhinoderma darwinii. Next base: position 244,869,513 of record NC_134691.1, read on the forward strand.
CTCAATAGTGTAGTCGACTATGCTATTGATTCCGGCAAAACGATGGAACCCTTGCACAACTGAGACAAACTGAAACCATTAGCACCGGATCCATCAGCATTGGAATCAATGGCGATGGAAACGGAAACCTATGGTTTCCGTTTGTGTCAGTCAGGGCTCCAATCCAACGGAAAGCTGAGCCCTGGCGCAGATGTGAAAACGGAGCTCTGGCGCAGATGTAAACGAAGCCTTACTTAGACGATTGAAGAGTAGAAATGTCTATCGAGAGGAAGGTGCATTGCCGATAAGATGAACAGGGCAATAGGACATGGGCATTTTAGAATGTGACCTACAGTCCTAAACCTAAAGCCCAGGTATGCATGAAGTATCTACTTTTTAGGTTCCTTCTCACATATACTATTGTTCTTCATTTAGGAGCTGCTTGAGTTGGCATTTTCAATTATGTATGATTCCAACTGCCAATTGAATTTCATCGCTCCCGATAAACATGAGGTAAGTAAATGACAAAATTTAAAAATCTCATGCCAACTTACCAGCGTGCTACTTATTTAGTCAAATTTCAAGAGATGTATTAAACTTGCCTTTAACTTTTGTATAGTTAAACTTAAAATAATGTTAACTTTGAGGGTTTGAACTTTTGTATTTTCAATGGCTACAACATTTCAGATTTCCATTTCTTCCATTTGCTAGAAGGTTATATAATTTATTCACTACACTATCAGTAAAGTGTTTTATCACAGTCCCTTGTGACTACACTGCTTCAGTGCATGACCCCTCATTCAAGGATCTTTCATAATGCATCTCCCTGTAGTACACAATTCTAAAATTCTGCCTTCCTCATCTCTGGTACAAAGATAAGCAGTACCACGGTTAAGTACCCAAATATAAGTCAACCAATATTAAAATTTAGTGCAGCAGATATTTTCAACACAGATAACACCGAGGGCTGATTTCAGTAGCTGGAATATTGTGTTGGCAATTCTGAGTCGTGAGTGAAATAGTACATTACATTTGCAATAGCTCAAGAAATTGGATCCAACATTTACTAGAGGTCATAGTTGAGGCCAAATAATGCTAACAGAATAGTTTAACATGCCCATCTTCCTAAAAACAAGTAATATGCCTTGTAAGGTTATAGTTAAAGAATTTCCAGCCAAAACATAATACTGGGCCTATTCAAGTAAATGGGAAATTTTTGACACTTTTCTTTTTGCGAAGTGGAAATCAGAAAGTGTAGCCATATTGGTTTTCACCTTTTGAATTCGCTCCTCAGAAAGTGATGGTAAGCTAGAAGACATAAAGTAGTGTGAAGTTTAAAGGGTAACCAAACTTTTGACGTGTCAAGTTTTGATCGGTGTGGGTCCGAGCACTGAGATCCCCACCAAGTGCTTAAATAAAGTGGCAGAAGTGGTCAGGTGAGAGCTGTTCAGTTTTATTTCTTTACTCAGAGCGGTGTACGGGCTCAAGAGGAAATCTATGAGTTTGTACATCGCTCGTACAGCTTTCCGAGGAAAACCAAACAGAAATTAAGCGGCACAGTGCTCACCCAACAGCCTCTGCCGCTTTATTTTAGTGAACTGTGGGGTTCTCAGTGCTCGGACCCCCACTGATCAAAACTTCTGTCTTGTCACTATGACATGTCAAAAGTTTTTTTTAAACATTTGGGCCCCATTCACACGACCGTGCCCGTAATTACGACCAGTACCTACGGGCCCGGACGGGCGCGGTTAGCCGGCCGTGCTCCCATTATAAAGTATAGGACCGGTCCGTAAAATTAAAATATGGGACATGTCCTATTTTTTTCGGCATGTTTCTACGGCACGGACACCCTCTCATAGACATACGGGAAGGTGTCCGTCGGCCATAGAAATTAATAGGCCCGTAATTATGGCCGATTTTACGGTCCTGTGCATGGGGCCTTAGTTACACTTTAATCATGTTTGTGCATTAGTGTTGTATCTTTTTAGCTGGCCAAAGTTCTGGTAAGAATAAAATATCACATCCATTTAGTGGTCTCCAACCAGTGTCTCTCCAACTGAGGCAGAACTAGTATTCTCAGCATGCCTTGAGAGATGAAGGCTGTCATGGTATGCTGGTAGTTGTAGTTTTGCAACAGCTGGAGAACCACTGGCTGGACACCACTGCAATAGAGAATGGATAATTCACCAGCCTGTATTGCCATTACTCATGCATGACATATTTCATTCCTCCACAGTATTATATTTGGACAGATGGACTTAATGCATTACTTGGAAAAGACATGATCAGTGACCAAACACGGAATGACATGGACACGTTGCTTAGTATGGAAATAAAACTCCGCCTCCTGGACCTGGAAAATATACAAATTCCTGATGCACCACCTCCTATTCCAAAGGAACCTAGCAACTACGATTTTGTTTATGACTGCAACTAAAAATAATGGCATGGGACTCATATTTTAGCTGTAATTAGAGACGGAAGCGAGACATCTTTTCTATTTCCCTAATAATTTCACTTGAGACATTCCCAATCTTCACTAAAGCTTTTCCAAATATGAGGCCATTTTAGTTGGCCAATGATACTGCGCATATTATTGTCACAATAGCTCTCCAAACAACGTGTCAATGTTTCTAATGCTTTAAATGACACAAGAACTTGACTCCTCCACCAAAGTGTGGTGCCCTCAGCTTTATGTTCTGGAGCTATAGAATGAACAGACATTATTGAATATTAATATGCTGCTTCTCATTCTGATCAGAGATATAGGAGGCACTAAACAAGTCTACTAATGTTCTGAGATCTGCTTTGAAGCTTTGCAATTTCTTCTTTTTTCCTTGCTAACCCTCTGGCTAGTTCAGTAAATTTCTAGTTAGATTACTTTAGAAGTGGTCGAATTGCCAACTTGACTTTAGTAAATGCAGCTAGAACTTCAACTGATAGATGTCTGGTCTGTATATCATAAATTGCAGACTTGTCCACCGAAATGACGAGTCAAGTTTCAATGCACACTTTAACATCATATAATAATACTATGAGTTTATATGACAAAGAATCAATACTATCAATATGAAATACTAGTAGGGCTGTCCTAAATGTTTACAATACATTTATTACTAAAGGTGGAGGCTTCATCAGGTCAGCGCAGTTATGTAGTCTGTAGGTGGCAATATCCACTTTCTAACAGTATATAGCATTAGTATATAGAATTTGCTAGTGAGAATTCCACTTCCGCTTCAATAAGAATTCTGTTCAGCACAGTAGCTTTATATGGTTTCTAGTTCTGGGATCTGAAGTGTTTTATATCAGTGTATAATAGGCTTTCATTTCAGGAAAATATCTTGCAGTCTGTTTGATTTCTAATTTAATAAAATATCAGTAAACTAACAAACATGATAGTGAAGATCGCTGTTACTTTTTCTAACACACATTTTTTTACAAAAAAATAAATCTGCACAGATTTAGGGGCATGCTGCGGATTTTAAAATCTGCAGTATGGTCTTTATGTTGTTATTTCTGCTGCAGACTTCACAATGCAGATTTTGCTGACAAATCTATGGAGCAAACTACCTGCCATGTGTGAACCCACCCTTAAAAGTGCTATGTGGGCTTAGAAAAAAAGGTATGTTTCCCTAGAAACAGTGCCACTGTTTTTACTGTGCGTCTGAAATTGCAGGTAAGCCTCATTCCAGTGAATGTACAGTAATACCAGACACAGCCTATGGACAAGAGTGGTGCTGTTTCTTGGGGAAACAAACAACTTTTTTTATAATCTCATACAAACCTTTTAATGGGGTCATATAGTCAGTTAAGTAAAGAATATGACTAGTTGCTTTAAAACATTATATCATATTTCTTTTCCTACAGTATATTTCCAAGGTTTTCCTGATACAGAAAGGCCCATTTTTTCATATGATTCCTGTACCGTCTAATTTTTTTGTATTAGTTTAAGAGAAATGTTGATCAGTTTACTAGCTGTATTTTTCCCCAATGCAGGACAGTGTTTTAATGCACAGAGCATTTATTAGTTGTGTTTAGTGTGAAGATTACAAGGTTAAAGTTGAATACATTTCACTGTTTACCTTTATGGACTTTCTATTTATTTAAAATATGTGGAAAATTTCATCCGGTGACATGGAAAGGATGTACATATTTATCTAAATTTAAAATAAACAGTTTGTGGCTTTTCCTGTTTCTACTCATCTGGTGAATTCTTCTGTTCTACAGTATGAAGACCGCACTGAATGTAAAACTTGTGTTTTGTTTTATATGTTTCATAAGTTAAAAAAAATATATATCCTTTCTTTTAGTGGACTTATACTCATGATTTTCTGGGGGTGGGGTCACATATTGAAAATAAAATGCTAATTTATTTTAAGTTTTCATCAGTTTTTCAATCAGTCCAGAGCAAAAAATAACAGAACAAAACCCCATTTTAGTACATACAGTTTTTTCTCAGTATTTTCATGATTGTGATCATGGTTGGGGTTCTTGTTTAACAGTTCTGGAAAATGTTCCTAGAACTGCTTCTAAAAAAAAAAACTGGGATCACAGTAAGGGCTTATTCAGGCGAACGGGATATACGTCCGTGCAACGCGCGTGATTTTCACGCGCGTCGCACGGACCTATATTAGTCTATGGGGCCGTGCAGACAGTTGCGTGATTTTTCAGTCATGTCCTTTCTTTCGGTGTATTTCGCGCATCACGCACCCATTGAAGTCAATGGGTGCGTGAAAATCACGCATGCCACACGGAAGCACCTACGTGGGACAAGCGTGATTCGCACAACAGCAGTGAAAAGGATGAATGAAAACAGAAAAGCACCACGTGCTTTTCTGTTTACAAACATCCAAACGGAGTGTCATAATGATGGCGGCTGTGCGAAAAGCACGCAGCCGCGCATCATACGGGGCTGACGCACGGAACGATCAAGTGCCTTTTGCGCGCGCAAAACGCAGCGTTTTTTGCGCGTGCAAAACGCACACGCTCGTGTGAATCCGGCCTAACTTGTAGGAAACTGCACTTCTTAAGTGTATCTTTCAGTGCTGCAGCAAAACTATAACAAATCTGGTGTGGAGCAGTTTTAAAACCCTTTAATGAGGAGCCTATTTTAAACATTGATGACCAAGCAATTTTTTACGTTTTTCCATCATCGCATTCCAAGAGCTATAACATTTTAACTTTTGATTCGACATAGCTGTATAAGGACTTGTTTTTTGTGGAACAAGTTGTATTTTTTAATAGCAGCATTTTGGGGTACATATTATTTATTGATTAACTTTTATTAACTTTTGGGGAGTAAAAGAAAAAAAAACAGCAATTTCATAAATTTTTGGGCGTCTTTAATTTATGCGGTTAACGCGGTTAACATAATTTACGCGGTTAACATAATAACTTTATTCAGTGGGTCATTACGATTGTGACAATACCAGATATATATGGTTTTCTTGTTTTACTGCTTTTACACACTAAAAAAAACACTTTTTTTTTTTCAAAATTATGTGTTTTTGTGTCTCCATATTTGAAGTGCTATAACTTTTTTATTTTTACGCCGATGCAGCTGTATGAGGGCGTTTTTTTTGCGAGACGACTTGCAGCTTCTATCAGTACCATTTTGGAGTACATGTGACTTTTTGGTCACTTTTTATCACATTTATTTGAAGATGGGATGAACAGAAAACAGCAATTCTGCCAATATTTTTTATTTTATGTTTTACAGCGTTTGCAGAGCGGGTTAAATAACATAATAGCTTTATAGTTGGGGTCCTTACGGACGTGACAATACCAAATATGTGTTACTTTTTTACTTTTTTTTTTTCATAATGCATTTTGTAAGGGGAAAAAGCGTGGTTTTCATTTTTTTTTCCCACTTATTTATTAATAACTTTATTCAACTTTTTTTTTTCTAGTCCCACTAGGGGACTTCACTATGCGATCGTCCAATTGCTTTTATAATACACTGGAATTCTCCGTTTACAAAGGACAGGCATCTTCTAGGTCATGCCAGAGGCATGGCCTAGCAGGCATCCACTGCAGGCAGACCTGGGGGACTTTATTAGGCATCCGGCTGCCATAGAAGATGTTGATACCCTGCGATCTCATAGCAGGGTGCCAGTGTGGCGAGAGAGGGAGCTCCCTCTCTTCAAAACCACTTGGATGCGAAGCTCGCTGTTGATCGCCGCATCTAAGGGATTAATCGGCAGATTTCGATCCACCTGCTCGAGCAGCAATGACCCAAGTTCTCTGCTACCTCTGGTAGCGGAGAACAGGGAGTTTTAACTGCTCCCGGCGCCACAGATTTATTCTGATGCAGCGCAGTGAAAAGGCGTATGCATCAGGATAAAGTGGGTTAATGGCCGCCGTGAAAAGGCGTATTGGCAGTTGCTAACGGGTTAAAACACACAGCAAATCCTAAAAACAATTAACATAGCAGAAGCAGAAAAAAACTGCAAAAAACCCAATTTTATCCTGGGCCCTCATTGACGATAATTGTTGCTGCATAGACCTTTAATTGATTGACTGTGTTGCTGTTATATTTTGTAGAGTTTTAATGCCCTTTGAAAGTAGTGGAATTGTATCCCACATTTATCTTTTCAGATGCAAGTTGCAAATGATTACCGTGAGAGGAAAAATGCAAAGCTTGTAGTTGCAACAACAAAATGAATACAAAAAAAAAAAATCACAAATGAGGGGAATCATTTTCACGTGGCAGCATTACATTTCTGCAAAAGTTTGTCTCACAAAAACATTATAATGCAAACAAGTCATGTCTTCCATCAGGTCATCTCAAAGCTTCATGGCCCATACTGTACTTCTGATTTTATAAACATGCATAGGGAGGTTTTTTGGGATGAAAACATTGTGGTATGTTCCATTGCATATGGTTGCACAGAAGTATTCTCCCCTAAAAGCAATGCTGAGAATGTGGTGCTGTACAAAGGACACATAGTGGCACATGGAATGCCTATTGCTTCGTAATGCAAACCTGTAGGGATTCTGTGTTAGAGGCCAATTTAGGGCTAGATGGTGGTACAAACAGGGACAACTGTACATGCTTAGGTCTTACAACCTTAATATTTGTAAAAAGTTTTGTGAACACCCATATTCCTTTCCTTTCTCCCATCCTTTGGTTGAACTTGATGAACATGTCTTTTTTTAACCCCTTCCCCCTGCTTGCATTCTGGGCCCTAATGTCCAAGCCATTTTTTTAATTTTTCCATTGTCACATTCGAAGAGCTATAACTTTTTTATTTTTGCGTCGGCATAGCTGTATAAGGTCTTGTTTTTTGCGGGACGGCTTGCAGTTTTTATTGGTACCATTTGAGAGTAGATGCGACTTTTTGATCACTTTTTATCAGGATGTCAGGATTAACAGAAAACAGCAATTTTTCAATTGTTTTTTATTTTATTTTTTACGGCGTTCACAGTGCGGGTTAAATAATGTAACAGCTTTATAGTCGGGGTCGTTACGGACGCGGCGATACCAAATATGTGTAACTTTTTTGCTTTATTGGTGTTTTTTTTAATAGTAAAGCATTTTGTAAGGGGAAAAAGTGAGTTTTTCATTTATTTTTTTCACCTTTTTTTTTAAATTAACTTTATTAAACTTTTTTTACTTTTATACTAGTCCCACTAGGGGACTTCACTATCCTCCGATCGCTATTATAATACACTGCAATACTTTTGTATTGCAGTGTATTACTGCCTGTCCGTTTAAAACGGACAGGCATCTGCTAGGTCATGCCTGCGGCATGATCTAGCAGGCATTCGCTCCAGGCAGACCTGGGGGCCTTTATTAGACCCCCGGCTGCCATAGAAGACACAGACACTCGGCGATTTTATCGCCGGGTGTCGGTGGGATGAGAGGGAGCTCCCTCCCTCTCTCCAAAACCACTCAGATGCGGTGCACGCTATTGTGCACCGCATCTGAAGGGTTAAACGGGTGAGATCGATACTAATATCGATCTCACCCGGCAGAGCAGGGACGCCCCCAGCCCTCAGCTGCCTCTGGCAGCTGAGAGCAGGGAGATTTCACGGCTCCCTGCTCTGTTTACTTTATTCTACAGCAGCGCCGTAGAATAGCGGCGCTGTAGAATAAAGCCCATTAATGACCGCCGTGAAAAGGCTAATCGGCGGTCATTAAGGGGTTAACACTACTAACTATGTAACAATTTTAGGAGAAGACCGTAATGCATTATATTTGCCATTTTAACATAAACTCTAAAAACATAACCAAAACATACCCAAAAGAGTCTCAATTAGACCCAATGAATTAAAAATAAACAATACCAAAAAAGCAATAGCGCCACAGGTTGGAATCTTGGAAAGTGACATTCTAAAATATGTGCTGTAGTAAACATAAAAAAGAGTGAAAAAAGGAATAAAGAAAACATGAGGAAGAACATCACCTCCCTGACACATCATATTCTCATGAGTGTGTTTGGGACACATGTACAAACGTAGTGCATGTGAATCTCTCTGTGATGAGGAGACCAAAAATTAGTTCAAAGTATTTTATGGGTCCAACCTATACTCGAAATCTCCAGGCAAATAGGGATGGAGACATTCCAGGAAGTAACTGTTAATTAATTTGTCAGTTATAGCAAATAAGGGCTTGACGATAAATCTTCCTCAATCTATCCAACAATACACAAGACATATATAACAAAGGACATCAAATTAGTGTCCTGTCTTTCGGGGCTAAACTCAGAATTAATTCAATAGAGGTTGACCTACAAGCAATTTGCTCTATACCAACCCACAGGTCCACAGATGATTGGGCAAACAAGCCGTTAAGCCGCATCTTGATATTTAAGGTTGGGGAACCTACTAATCATGAACGGCAAATAATTATCGCCAGGTAACCAAAATACGAACAGGCCTGAAAAGTAAATCCAAAATACAAATTTTGAATGCCCAAGCCAAGAAAGTTATTTTTGTTGCCTAGAAGTTAAAGTTGCTCTGAATTTAGAACTTCAAACAGGATAATTGGCCGTGCACAGTATCTAGGGGGAATCTGGTAATATTAATGTCAAATATAACAATGATTGGCTGCCACTTGAAATAAATATTGATTTCCATGAGCTTAACCACCCTAGTGGATAACTTAATATTCAAGCCCATAATTTGTTTAAATTAAGGAGGGAAGTCAGCAAGAGCTAATGCATCAAAGTAGATCATCTTGAAAGAGTTAAGTCTCAATAAGGTATCGTCCACACGCTGCAAAATTGCCGCATTTTTTACAGCTAGAATTTCAGACGGAAAAAAACGCAGCAGAATACAGTAGCAGCATAGTTCATCAGATTTAACAAATCTCATCCACATGCTGCGTAAAAATTCTGAGCAGATATTGACCTGCCTTGCATATTTTTCGGACCAGAATTGCTGCGTTTTTCAGAGGAGATGTCTCCATTTCCTAGCATTGTGAAAAACGAAGCAAAATACGCAGAATTTTCTGCCATAAAAACCGCAGGAAATTTTGTATTTTGCTTTAGTATTTCCGTTTTTCAACAGAATTGCTGCAGCAATTCCGTTGTGTGTGGACAAGCCCCAACATTGTGAAAAACGCAGCAAAATACGTACCATTTTCTGCCATAAAATTACGGAATATTTACACACTGTGTGGATGAGATTTGTTAATGCTCATCTACTATGCTGCTACTGTATTCTGCTGCATTTTTTCCAGCCGGAAAATACACTGCATTTCCGCACTGTGGACAAGCCCTAAGACCTCCATCACGCAGGGCTTTTTCTATAACGTATTAAACTACATGAAAAAAATGCATGTGAAAATGTGTGTTTTTTTAGGGTGTTTTCATGTTCATTTTTGGTGGCATTTTTTATTTAGTGTCAGGTTGTACATGCTTTCCTTCTGGTGTTTTTCAAGTCATATTGAGAAGTCTATGAAAAAATCACGTGTCAGCCACTGAACCCAAAAACGTTATCAAAATGTCACAAAATGTGTAGCCTTTTCAATAATTCACTATAGACTTTAACGCGTTAACCACCCACTGACTTTTGACAGCAGGAGGTGCAGGTCCTTTCTTTACAGCGATGTCTTTTGGCGTCGCTCTAGAAGCGGCTGATGAGTGCTTGTGTGGGCGCTCATCCTCTAAGCAGGAGCTGTAACTAACAGCTCCTTAACTTGCAGCAGCCTGCTGAACACAGCTGGGATCGGAAAAAAAACATTCTGATCCCAGCTGATTAACCATTTGACCTCCACGGTCCGTGACCGCAGCATGATCAAAGAAAACTCACCTCTTCGATTGCGTCACTGAAAACTCGGTGACGTGATCGAAGACCGGGGAATCCCTCTGCAGTCCTGTGGACCTAGAATGGACCCCAGGGCTGTTTGTTCAGTTTGCCTGCTGTTAGGGCACACTATGTGCTGCCCTAACAGCAGCCCATGTGATGCAGTGTAATGTATTAGCATACAAGAGTATGGGATTTAAAAAAATAATAACTTAACAAAAAAATTAGTAAATTAAAAAATGTAACAAAAAAAGGCACTATTTTGCATAAAATATATTTTATTGCCCATACATTGCATGTTCGGTATCTACACGACTGTAATAAATAACCTGAAAAATCAATTTAGCAGTTACTTAGCGTGAAATCTGAATGAGATAAAAAAGAAACCAAAAACAATGGCGAGAATCGCTTTTTCCTATATTCACGTTGTAAAAATTAATGATCTAACTTACACAGTGAATTTTTTTCTACCCCCAAAGTCCACAAAAAAAAATAATACAATTTCTCCTGCATAAAACAAGACCTCATACATCCACGTCAATGAAAAAATAAAAAAATTATGGCTGCTGAAAGGGGGTGAAGCAAAAATGGAAAATTTAGCTGATCAGCTGCTAGGTGTCACTGCCTCGCTGCGGGAAAATTGTCTCGTACTGTAATCATGTTTTCAGTACGGGATAGTAGTTCCGCAGAGAGGCAGTGACACCTAGTGTCATAGATAACTATGATGCTAGGAGCCGGCTCCCTGCAGTGTGTTCGGTCCGGGAAATGCAGCTGACGTACGTACCGTGTATCATGGACCAAACACGCCCGTGTCTGAGGCTCCTTAGGCATTTTCAGGCCCGGTCATTAAGGAGTTAAAGTAACATTGTCATGGCCGCGGGCATTCAGGCTCACTCACCTCCTGACGCCCACAGCCATGGATCTGCGAGCACTGGCCCCAGTCTCCTCAGGAGACGCCAGCGCTCACTTCCGCTCACCACGGCCGTGCCCGCTCTTAAAGGGGCAGCGCGTGCACCAGACTTTTATGTTTAATTAGCCCATAGCACCCTGGACTATAAGAAGGGCTCAGCTCATTCCTCCCACGCCTGAGCAATGTTGTCGTATCCTAAGTTTGTCTATGCAAACGGTCTCCTAGTGTTTCCCAGTGTTCCCTGTTCCTGCATCCTGTGCTATCCTGGTCAAGTGCCGTGCTGAGCTGAAGTCTTGCTGTGCTGTATACCACGCCTGTCCAGCTACACCACGCCTGATGTCTACCTCCTGCCTAGTATCCTCCGGGTACTCTTGTTTCCTCCCACACCCCAAAAACATACCAATAGGGAATTTAGATTGTGAACCCCAATGGGGACAGTAAAAAAAGAGGGCCTCTGTACAGCGCTGCGTAATATGTTGGCGCTATATAAATAACTGAAATAAATAAATAGTCCCAGCCAAGCCTGCCTTGCTACTGTCCGAGCTGCCACAGGTACCCTATACGAACTATAGACTGTAACCTGCGCCCTGTTGGCCAGCTGCCATACCGCCAAGGCTGTACGGCCCAGTGTGTCCACAAACCCAACGTGACAGTATCCTCCATGGACATGGACCCCGCTGGTCAATCCAAGACCAAGATGACATCACAAGAGATGCGGACGGATATGCTAGACCTGCGGTCTTGACAGGACCAACTCCTCCAGGCCTTGAACATTCTCGCACATCGGCAGGAGGCACAATTTGCCGTTCCTCCTACTACACCTCCTGGCAGTGTTGATCCCTGTTTTTCTTTGCCACTTCCTGACCACTATGATAGAGACGCAGGTACCTGTCGTGGATTTTTGAACCAATGCCAAATCCACTTCAGCCTGTATTAAAGGACATTTTCGTCTGATGGCGCAAGGGTCGCTTTCGTCATCTCTCTCCTCACTGGCAAGGCTCTTGCATGGGCGAATCCTATCGGGGAGAGACAAGGACCAGAGACCCGTGACTTCCAGGGCTTCCCCTGGACTTTTTGCATGGTGTTTGAGGAGCCTGGACGAGTCTCATCTGCAGCGTCTTCCTTGCTAAACATGCGCCAAGGAGACACCTCCGTGAGCGAGTACGCCATCCACTTCCGCATCCTGGCGGGAGAACTGTTGTGGAACAATGAGGCCCTGGTGGCTACCTTCTGGCAGGGTCTGTCTCGTAAAATGAAGGACGAACTTGCCGCTCGAGATCTACCATCTACCCTGGTTGACCTCATCCTTCTGTTAGCCCGGATTGATATGGGGATCTAAGAATGGCTCCAAGAGGCTCGTCGGGAGGAAGGCCTTCCTAGTCCGGTCCTACCCTTGCAGCAACCTCTGCTGTCCTCAGGTGCCGATCCTCCTAAGGAGTTTCTGAGGGTGGACCAGTGTAAGCTATCCACACAGGAGAAACAACGCAGACGCACTTCGGGACTCTGTCTACATTGCGGCCTCGGAGGCCATCTTGTGCATCTGTGTCCCCAAATGTCCCAAAGCCTAAGGTTGCTAGGAGAAACAACCGTGGATAAAAAAGGACTTCCGTCTAAATTGTCCATACTCGTGACCATAGTGTCCGGCGAGAAAACGCATCAGGTCTCTGCGTATCTGGACTCTGGATCCGCTGCTAAGTTCATTTGTGGAGACCTGGCGGATCTTCTTCAATTACCCACTACCCCTCTGGAGAGGCTGTTGACGGTTGCATCGGTAAATCGACTACCTCTGCCAGATCCAGTTATTGCTGTGACCAAACCGCTGAGGCTCCAAGTGGGAGCTCTCCACTCCGATCTGTTATTGTTCTTTGTCTTGTCCAAGGCCGTTAACCCCCGTGCTGCTGGGCCTGCCTTGGCTCCGATTACATGCCCCAGTCCTGGACTGGAACTCTGGAGAGGTTCTCCAGTGGGGTTCCGAGTGTCACAACCGTTGCCTGGGACAGATTTGTTTGGCTCAGCCTCCTTTGCCTCAGTCATTGGCAGGATTGCCTGGTCATTATGCTGCATTTTCAGATGGAGGCGGAGACGCTGCCCCCACAGCAGGCGTATGACTGCCCTATTGAGCTGATTCCTGGTGCATCCCTTCCCCGTTGTAGGGTATATCATCTCTCCTTACCAGAGACTCAGTCAATGTCTACCTATGTTAAAGAGAACCTGAAGAGGGGCTTCATACGGATCCGGGTTCTTCTTTGTCAAGAAAAAGGATGGTTCTCTATTTCCCTGTATCGACTCCCGGGGTCTCAACCAGATCACGGTGAAAAATAAGTATCCGTTGCCACTGATCTCAGAACTGTTTGTTCGTATATGTTGTGCGAAGATTTTTTCCAAACTAGACCTGCGTGGGGCTTACAACCTTATCCGGATTCGCCGGGGTGACGATTGGAAGACTGCATTTAACACCCGTGATGGACACTATGAATATCTAGTAATGCCCTTCGGCCTGTGTAATGCTCCCGCGGTCTTCCAGGAGTTTGTTAATGACATCTTCCGTGACCTCCTCTATGTTTGTGTTGTGGACTATCTTGATGACATCTTGATTTTTTCTCCAGATCATATGACTCATCAGAGACATGTTCGACAAGTCTTGCTGCGAAGGGAGAATTGTCTGTACGCCAAGTTGGAGAAGTGCGTGTTTTAGAAAGATGCTCTACCCTTCCTGGGCTACATTGTCTCGAATCGAGGTCTTGAGATGGATCCTGAAAAGGTAAAGTCCGTCCTGGAATGGCTACGCCCTCAAGGCTTGGGGGCCATACAGCGCTTTCTGTGATTCACCAATTTTTACAGACAGTTCATCCCAAACTTCTCCTCTGACTTCTCCTATCTCTAACCTCACCAAGAAGGGCATGAACGCCAAGGTGTGGACTCTTAAGGCAGAGTCCGCATTCAATAGTCTGAAGAATGCCTTCACGTCGGCCTCTATCCTCCATCATACAGATGTTTCACTACAGTTCTCGTTGGAGGTGGACGCCTCCTCTGTCAGTGCTGGTGTGTTCCTGTTCCAGAGAGGCTCCAAGGGCAAGTCAATGGTATGTGGATATTTCTCTAAGCTCTTCTCTTCCGCAGAACGCAACTACTCGATTGGGCATCGGGAGTTACTGGCCATCAAATTGGTTCTGGAGGGCGCAGCTCATCCTATCCTAATTTTTATGGACCACAAGAATCTCACCAATCTCCAGACGGCCCAACGGCTGATTCCTCGACAGGCCAGGTGGTCGCTGTTCATTACCAGTTTCCAGTTTGAGCTCCATTATCGCACGGCTGACAAAAATGGGGGCCGATGCCTTGTCCAGGTCTTTCGGGACAGAAGACACCATGGAGATTCCACAGAACATTATTGATCCATCTTGCAAGGTCTCTGTCAACACCCTGCAAGTTGGGGACATTCCTACAGGGAGGACTTTTGTGCGCCTGGCTGTCAGGATTCTGTTGTTGTACTGCAAAATTACCACTAGTGGCCGCTGTTTTACACTTTGAAGAATTGTGCTGCACTTTTACTCCTTACCACTGGAGGCTGCTGTTTTGCCCTTAAACCTGCCCTTAACCAAGATGGCAAATGTTGCATCGTGTGGAACCATCTTGTTTCCTGTTTGGGCCTACTTCAGACCACATGGAATACCAAACAGTGCTTGAGTATTGTGACTTGTTCCAGTCTCCTGCTCCTGAGAACTGTCTTTGCCAGACTGTTCCTACTTCCTTGCTATTTACTGCTACTCGTGTTCCACCTTCCAAGCACTGTTCCTGGGGACGTCTCACCGGGTTCTGCACTGTGCTCCGCTCGCTACTTCTGACCATAGGATTCCAGCAGTGTTCGCCAGTATCATAACAGGATACTCAAGCCATTTCCATGGAATCCGCCAGAGAAGCAAGTTTGGAGGTTCGTGTGAACAATATGAACTGTTTGCTTACTAACATCTTTGCTGACATGCAAACTTTAAAGACTAAATATTTGGCGTTTGAAAATTAAACAACCCATGATGTTCAAGTTTATGGACAAGCTACACAGGGTTTACAAGGCATGGTGGCTCAGCAAGCAGAGCTGATCCGGGAACTTCAGAATCGAGTTGTGACCCCAGCCTCTTCATCTACCCTGCCGCTTCCACCATTCAGGTTTGGTGGGGATCGTGACAAATACAGTGGATTTATAAACCAATGCAAGTTATATTTTGGTGCACATCCTGCTCACTTCCCTACTGATAATTCAAAGGTGCTGTGTATTATTATGCTTCTGACACATAAGGCTGTAGCCTGGGCAAGCCCTCTTATTGAAACCAACGATGCTCGGCTTGATGACTTGGACGCCTTCCTAGCAGCCATGAGCCAAGTATTTGATGATCCTAACCGGTGTACTACAGCAGAAGCAGCGTTGATGGCTCTACGTCAGGGCAGACGCTCTGTTGCCGAATATGCCACAGATTTCAGACAGTGGGTGATGGATACTGAGTGGAATAATGCTGCAAAATTAACATTCTTTAAAAAAGGACTATCTAGTGCACTTAAGGACGAGTTAGCACGGGCTGAAGCTCCCACAGAGTTTGATGATTTTGTACACCATTGTATTCGAATAGACACTCGGCTGTCAGAGCGTCGACAAGAAAAATGGGGTTCTACTTGGTCCCGTAATAATAACTATTACTCGTCTGCTCCAGCTCCCACTCCTAGAGACTCTGAAACAAAGAATTACCAAGAACACCAAGCTGAACCTATGCAAATTGACAGTATACAAAAGCGTGAAAGTGCCGACAGAAGAGAACGAAGGTTTCGAGAAAATCAATGCTTCTATTGTGGTAAAACTGATCACTTCCTTATCAATTGTCCATGTCGTCAATGCAAGATGGTGGCGGTAGTAGCAGATCATGACTTCTCTGATGTAGAATCTGTTTCTTCTGAACAAGTGCCACCAGTGCATGCACTCATTGATTCAGTCTCCTGCACAGCACCCAATATTAAAAAAGAACACAAAGACACTCATTGCTTTATTCCCATCAAGTTTAGAATTGATTCTCAATGGATATCCGCCTCTGCCATGGTGGACTCTGGAGCAAATGGGAACTTTATGGACATTTCTTTTGCTAATAAACATGGTGTAAAATTTCAAGAGAGACTGTCACCCATTGTTATGGAAACTGTAGACGGATCCCCTCTGAACTCAGGTCCAGTTGATCAAGAGACTGAACCATTGGAGATAATTATGAGACCTAATCACCATGAGGTTCTATCTTTCCTATTAATTTCATCCCCACATTTTCCAATTATTTTTGGACTACCATGGCTGCAGGCTCAGAACCCTACAATTGACTGGGAAAACAAAGAAGTGTATTTTCCATCGGAGGTCCCCTCCTCAGAGTCTTTACCAGAACAATCTCACGAAAAGATTGAAGAGGAGCTTGAAGTATCTCCTAAATTACCTCCTCTATATGACGAATTTACTGATATATGTGACAAAGAGAATGCTAATAAACTTCCTCCACATCGACCTTACGATTGTCCGATTGAACTGTTGCCTGGAGCGGCTATACCTTTTGGATGCATCTACCCATTAGCAGAGCCGGAACTGAAGGCTCTTAAAGAATACATAGATGAAAATTTAGCTAAAGGTTTTATTCGTCCATCTTCATCGCCAGCAGGTGCACCTATATTTTTTGTTAAAAAGAAAGACGGCTCTTTGAGACCTTGCGTTGACTACAGAGAATTAAACAAAGTCACAATTAAAAACCGTTACCCTCTGCCATTGATTCCGGAGTTGCTGGATAGAGTTCGTCAAGCTAAAATATTCACCAAATTGGATCTTCGAGGTGCATATAATTTGGTTCGCATTAGACCAGGTGATGAATGGAAAACAGCGTTTAGATCACGATATGGACATTATGAATATCTAGTCATGTCTTTTGGACTTTGCAATGCTCCTGCAACCTTTCAGCATTTTATTAACGATATCTTCAAGGACTTGTTAGATCAGTTCGTAGTCATCTATCTGGATGACATATTAATCTTTTCTAATTCTGCAGAAGAACATCAGAATCATGTGAGAATGGTGTTGGAGCGTCTGAAAGCATATCAACTCTATATCAAGTTGGAGAAATGTGAATTCCATCAAACGGAAATACAGTTCTTGGGTTATATCATTTCTCCCCTAGGGTTACACATGGATTCTAGCAAGATTCAAGCAATTAGAGACTGGCCAACTCCAAAAAATGTGAAAGAGGTCCAACGATTTATAGGATTTGCTAATTTCTACAGACGTTTTATCAAGAATTTTTCGGGCATTATTACACCAATTACCCAATTAACAAAGAAAGGGATACCTTTTGTGTGGTCTCCTCAGACACAAGATGCTTTTTTCAATCTGAAAACAAAATTCACAACAGCCCCTATACTGGTTCATCCTAACCCTGAAAAAGCGTTTATTGTTGAAGTGGATGCTTCAGACGGTGCAATAGGGGCTATTCTATCACAGAGAACTGGAGAGAAAGATTTGCTGCACCCTTGTGCTTACTTTTCTCGAAGTTTGACTTCTGCTGAAAAGAATTATGACGTGGGGAACAAGGAACTCCTAGCCATCATTGCTGCTTTCAAAGAATGGAGACATCATTTAGAAGGCACAGCTCAACAAATAGTGGTTCTAACTGATCATCGTAACCTTGAATTTGTTAGATCTGCCAAATGTTTGTCTCCCCGCCAAGCCCGGTGGAGTCTGTTTCTAAATCGTTTCAACTTTGTGATCTCTTACAGGCCTGGTTCCCGAAATGGTAAGGTCGATGCCTTATCTAGGTTGTTCTCCAATGACTCCTCCTCGACAGTACCACCAACAACTATTCTTTCCGAGTCCAATTTCCTGGGGGTGATCCATAGCAAGGACTTGCTTGATGAGATAAAGGAAGCCTATGAGACCGACCCAATTCTTTTGCACCCACCAGATGAAGTGTCCCTAACTTTCAAAAATCAAGTATGGACTAACAAGCACTGCATTTACGTTCCAGAAACTGTAAGATTAAACGTGCTAAAATTAATGCATGACTCTAAACTAGCGGGTCACAAGGGGATTCAGAAAACACAAGAATTTCTTTCCCGCAACACCTGTGCCATGTACAAAACTCCTCGTACCTCACCCATGGGATTATTGCAGCCTCTGTCAATTCCATCTCGTCCTTGGGGATCTATCTCTATGGACTTTATTGTCGATTTACCAGTCTCCAAAGGGAAGAATTCCATCTTCCATCTTAGTAGTGGTTGATCGGCTCACTAAAGCAGCCCATTTTATTCCTTGCCCTGGACTACCTTCTGCTAAAGAGACTGCTGATTTTATAATTCAGAATGTGTTTCGTCTTCATGGAATACCAGATGAAGTGGTTTCGGATTGCAGAGTACAATTCACATCAAGATTCTGGCGGAGTTTTTGCACAGCACTCGACATAAATGTCAGTTTGTCTTCTGCTTTTCATCCCCAGTCTAATGGTCAGACTGAGCGCACAAATCAAACGTTAGAACAGTATCTCCGATGCTACATCTGCCATTTACAGGATGACTGGGTCGATTTGCTTCCATTGGCGGAGTTCTCCTACAATAATTCTCAGAATGCCTCCACTAAACAAACACCGTTTTTTGCAAATTTGGGTTACCATCCCAGTATTCTTCCTAATCTTCCCAGAGAAACTTTTATTCCTGCAGTGACTGACAGAATACAATCACTTCAACAGAATCTGGAAATGCTAAAAATTACATTATCAATTGCCCAGGAGAAATATAAGGAAACAGCAGATAAATCTCGTAGACCTTCTCCAACCTTCAAAGTGGGAGATGAAGTATGGCTTTCCACCAAGAATCTCAAACTTCACTTCAGCAAAATTGGGCCAAAAATTTATTGGTCCTTTCAAGATTATTGGACAAGTAAACTCAGTGGCTTTTCGTCTCAAACTTCCCAGACCAATGAGAATACATCCAGTGTTCCATGTATCCCTACTGAAATCTGTTGTTCCAAATCCATTTCCAGGACGCCACCTGCCTCCCCCTGATCCTATCGAAGTTGATGGACAAGAACATTATACTGTTGAAAACATCCTGGACTCCAGGATATTCAGAAATCGGTTGCAATATCTAATAAAATGGCAAGGATATGGCCCTGAGGATAATTATTGGGAACCCGTAGGCAATCTCAATGCTCCTCGACTGGTTAGGGAATTTCACCAAAGATATCCAGATAAACCAAGTCAAACATCGTCCTGAGGCCGCTGTCGAAAGGAGGGAGTAATGTCAGGATTCTGTTGTTGTACTGCAAAATTACCACTAGTGGCCGCTGTTTTACACTTTGAAGAATTGTGCTGCACTTTTACTCCTTACCACTGGAGGCTGCTGTTTTGCCCTTAAACCTGCCCTTAACCAAGATGGCAAATGTTGCATCGTGTGGAACCATCTTGTTTCCTGTTTGGGCCTACTTCAGACCACATGGAATACCAAACAGTGCTTGAGTATTGTGACTTGTTCCAGTCTCCTGCTCCTGAGAACTGTCTTTGCCAGACTGTTCCTACTTCCTTGCTATTTACTGCTACTCGTGTTCCACCCTCCAAGCACTGTTCCTGGGGACGTCTCACCGGGTTCTGCACTGTGCTCCGCTCGCTACTTCTGACCATAGGATTCCAGCAGTGTTCGCCAGTATCGTAACACTGGCTGACAGAGGGAGAATCCACAGCTGGGGACACTCTTCCACACTGGCAGGTCATGCGGGTACCCGTAAGACCTGAGATCTGATTGCCCATTATTTCTGGTTGCATATGCTGCCCAAAGACATTATGGTCTTTGTGTCTTCCTGTTCTGTGAGTGCAGCGAACAAGGTCGCTCACTCCAGACATGCTGGCCTGCTCAAGCCATTGCCTGTGCCCGATGCTCCCTGGCAGCATATAGCTATGGACTTTATCACTGACCTGCCTCTCTCTGCGGGAAGGAGAGAAAAAAAAAAACACACGGCGCCACATAGTGCAATTATCCACAGGTCATGAAGAACCGAAAACTAGTGCAAATTATGCTCACCTAGAGGGGTTATGCTGATCAGGTACAATGCTGTTAGAAAGGTATGAGTCAGCCTCCATGCAGATCACCGCTGTTGCGGATGCGTATAGAGAAGACACACCCAGGTTGTGTGCAGGCAGATCCAAGGTACAGCTGCTGCCAAGGTCCAAAAGCCGGTAAACGGAAATTTACCGCCAGGTATGGAGTGAGAGAGAGAGGAAAAATGGGACCAAATATGCTAGGCGCTGCTGTAATAAACTTGTTTAATGAATGAATTGAGAAACAGGCTACACGTTTCGACGCAGGACATGCGTTTTCATCAGGCCATAAATATATAATAAAAAATAAGCAAAACATCTTACATATATATACATGTCAATATCAGAAAGGACCAATCACAGGGAAGAAATAGGGAGGGGACAGAGGGAACTCCGGAATTTATTTTGGTGCCTTAGCGGGACTGTTTTTCTTCCGGAGTTCCCTCTCTCCCCTCCCTATTTCTTCCCTGTGATTGGTCCTTTCTGATATTGACATGTATATATGTAAGATGTTTTGCTTATTTTTTATTATATATTTATTAAACAAGTTTATTACAGCAGCGCATACCATATTTGGTCCCATTTTTCCTCTCTCTCTCTCTGCGGGATGCAGTACTATCTGGGTGGTGGTGGACCGATTTTCGAAGATGGCCCACTTCGTTCCTCTGATCGGTCTTTCTTCTGCTCCTCAACTGGTCAAGCTTTTCATCCAACATATCTTTCGCCTTCACGGCTTGCCGCAGCATATTGTGTCTGATCGGGGGGGGGTTCAGTTCACCTCGAAGTTCTGGAAAGCCCTCTGCGGACTCCTAGGTGTAAAGTTGGACTTTTCATCAGCCTACCATCCTCAGTCCAATGGTCAGGTCGAGAGGATCAATCAGATCTTGGAGAACTACCTACGCCATTTCATCTCCAAGCAGCATGATGACTGGGTGCAGTTGCTCCCGTGGGCTGAATTTTCTTACAATAATCACACCAGTGAGTCCACAACGAAGACACCGTTCTTTATTGTCTATGGCCAACACCCACGAATTCCTCTCCTGGTGCTTGATACGTCCGAGGTACCAGCTGCTGACTCTGCTTTTAGGGACTTTTTGCAGATCTGGCAGCAGACTCGATTCTCCATCCTGCTGGCGGTCGACCGCGTGAAACGGAAGGCGGACACTAGGAGAAGAGAACCCCCTCAGTTTCTCCTTGGCACGAAGGCCTGGCTGTCCTCCAGGAATATCCGACTGAGGGTGCCATCTTACAAATTTGCTCCCAGGTTCCTCAAACCCTTCGAGATCCTGCAGCAGATCAAGCCTGTTCCCTACACGCTTCGGCTGCCTCCTACCCTCAAGATTCCCAACTCTTTCCATGTCTCCCTCCTGAAACTGGTGTTTCTGAACCGCTTTACCAAGACTCCTAGTCATGCGGTTGCGTCCAGCGGTCCTTCAGGCACCTTCGAAGTTAAGGAGATCTTGGACACTAAGAAAGTAAGAGGAAAGAATTGTTATTTGGTGGATTGGAGGGGGTTTGGTTCTGAAGAGAAGTCCTGGGAGCCAGAGGAGAATCTCAATGCTCCTACCCTTCTGAAGAAGTTTCTCGCTCTGGTCCCAAGAAGAGGGGGCATAAGAGGGGGGATACTGTCATGCCCACGGCCGCGGCCTGTCAGGCTTACTCACCTCCTGACGCCTGCAGCCATGGATCTGCGAGTGCTGGCCCCAGCCTCCTCCTCAGGAGACGCCAGCGCTCACTTCCGCTCATCTCGGCCGGGTTCCGTAAAGGGGCAGCGCGCACACCAGACTTTTATGTTTAATTAGACCATAGCACCCTGGACTATAAGAAGGGCTCAGTCCCTTCCTCCCACGCCTGAGCGTTGTTGTCGTACCCTAAGTTTGTCTATGCAAATGGTCTCCTAGTTTTTCCCAATTCCCAGTGTTCCCTGTTCCTGTATCCCGTGCTATCCTGGTCAAGTGCCGTGCTGAGCTGATGTCATGCTGTGCTGTATACCACGCCTGTCCTGCTACACCACGCCAGACGTCTACTTGCTGCGTAGTCCCAGCCAAGCCTGCCTTGCTACTGTCCGAGCAGCCACAGGTACCCTATACGAACTATAGACTAACCTGCTCCCTGTTGGGCAGCTGCCATTCCGCCAAGGCAGTACGGCCCAGTGGGTCCACGAACCCAACGTGATAAAGATATGGCCACAGTGATTTTTTTACCTTAAAAAAACAAAAAGCCAATGAAAATAAAACCGCCTAGAAAAATGCAGCAAAACGCTGTATGTGAATGTGTTTGCCGCATTCCATGGCTACAGTATAGGTGGATAATTTTTAGCATTGGCCAGTCAGTTTCAGATTTATTTTATTAAACTCAGAGGAAATAAATATTTCTCTTCCCCCTACAGTCCCTGCTTTACTCAGTCACTCATGAAACTGGATATGTGAAAGCTCAGTTTGAACAGAAACTTCATTTTATTAAATGTCCATCATCTTCTTGTAAGGTTCTGTTACATAGTGAGTTACATACTTGGTATGTTTAAAAAAAGACACATCCATCAAGTTCAACCAAGGGAATTTCTACACATTGACATAGAAGCTGATATTTTTTCATGTAAATTTGCCGATTTTAAGGTTACACGTTTGGAACAAATTCAAACTCCAAATGTTGAAAAGACATGAAACGCAAATTAACTCCTTCCCGCTAACGGGCATAACTATACGTCCTGATTAACCGTGCATTCCCGCAATAGGGCGTACAGTCACGCCCTGTAGATGAAGCGGGCACAGGAACTGTGCTCGCTTCATCTTCAGCCGGTGTCGGCTGTAATATACAGCTCACATCCCGCTGCAACATCGGCAATGGCAGTTCTCGACGATCGCCACCATTTAACCCCTTAAATGCGGCAGTCAATAGTGACTGCTGCATCTAAGTGGTTGACAGAGGGAGGGGGCTCTCCCTGTACACCGACGGCCTCTGTGATGAGCGATCGCGAGTGCCAATGCTTGCTATGGCAACCTGGAAGCCTAGCAACAGCTTCCAGGTCGGCCAGGTACCGAACCCTATTAAGTCCTGGCCAAGGCAAGACCTAATAGGCTAACTGTCAGTTGAAGAATGACAGTTAAAATACACTGCGCTACATAAGTAGTGCAGTGTATTGTAACGGGGATCAGAAGATCAGGTCTTCAAATCCCCAAGTACGGCCTTATTTACACGAGTGTATTTCACGTCCGTGTGTTGTCCATTTTTTTCACGGACACTACACGGACCTATGAAAATCAAGAGTTATTAAGACATACATTTTTTTTCACGCAGCGTGAATGTCCTATTTTGCTGCGTTTTTACGCACCACGCAGGCCATTGAAGTCAATGGGTACGTTTTTCACTCAGCAATTGCTAAAGACATGCAAAGGAAGTTTAAAAAAAAATGAAAAAGGCAGGAACCAGGAAGTAGCACCTATAATATCTTTAAGGCCCCATTCACACGAGCGTGAATCACGTCCCTGTGCTGTGCGTTGAACACGCATCAATTCAATTGAAAATAATAATAATTTAAAAAAAATAGATGGGCTTTGCGAGTGCGTGAATTACGCATGCCACACGCAAAGCACATTGATGCATAATGCAGCACACACGGACCAGATTTATGTGCATTTTTCACGCGCGTGAATCTGATACGCTCGTGGGAATGAGGCCTAAGGCTTAAATATAATACTAAGACATGCTACAAACGTAAATAAACGGAAAAAAATGTCTCGACATAACCATCAATCATTAGACACAAAAAGTCCATAAATATCCTTTATTACGCCACAACTGTAAACAATAAATATACATACAAAAAATACATTTAAAACACAATTAAAAATGCTACCTCTGAGACCATAAGCTAAACACCATAAGGGTATGTGCTGTCGTGGAAATCCATCGCTCAAAATATTAGACTGAAATTTATACGAGTCCCAACAGACTCTCAAGGCCAGACTCCATTAGTCAGAATCCTAATTAGGATATTTCACCGATATATATCGAGAGACGAGAAGAAAACACACAGACACGCTGAAATGTTCAAAATTCTCATCTGAAGGATTTATTACCAAACTCAAACTGTTAAACTGAAATTCAGAAGGGGTGTAGGCTTGAGGTAAACCAATCAGAGACAATGTAACAATATTTGTTATTCAGTAAAAAGCATACAATAAAATACATCATTATAATTCTTCACACATTATGTTTACAGGTTTCTTATCTCTCTTTTGGACAGAATGTCCTCGTGGAGATGGGGGGAGACCTTCCCTCACGCATACTTGCCATCCCCCCATCTCACTCCCATCTCACTCCCTGTCCATCTTCGCATGGGAACCAAGGTCAAAGATAAAACATACGAAATCAACATTACTTGTATTAAAGGAACAATGACTTTTCTATTCACTACAATAAAACCAAGATGGGAACTCCAGACAAGATGGCTGCTGCATGAAACTAAATCATTTAAACATTATCATCACTTTCACATAATACATATCTTAGTAATTCGGCCTCCTGCTTGATAATTCACAATGTAATTTCATACAGAGAATATAAGCAAATAAATCATCCTTCACAAACCTCCCTTTTTCTCATATTAAATTACAGAAATTATATATTATGATTATGAAACTCAAACAATATATCAATAGGGCCACAACTAATATGATGCCATCACCAATGTCCGGTTAGGGTATGGGGTCCCACCAGTGTATCGACAAGTCATGTACATCATCGTCCTCTTCTTCTCCTGTCTTCTGATTAGAACACTTGATACTGCTGACGGATTCACTCAGGTCTTTGGTCTTTACTTGGAATTTTGCTGATGTCATCACGACTTGATTTGGTCCTTTTCATCTGTCAGACACCGTCTCTTTTAGTTTACGTCACCGGGCTATACACAACACCTCATGCTGTGAGCCTGGTGTGAGATCCCACGTAGGCGGATTAGTGGGGTGTTATTGTGACCCCACAAACCCTCCGCTCATCTGTCTTCTTACTTGTCTGGGCGGCTGCTTGGAATTGTGACACTGCCGTCAGTTCATGACAAACGCGTTGTACTGGCTCGGGCTGCTCCTGCCGCACCTCAGTAATGGAGTTCATCGTATTAAAAATCTTTTAGTTCATGTTTACTGCCACTTGCTCGGGGACCCCAACCCTTGTCAATTGTTACTAATCTGGTGATAACATCTACGTAACAATGTCAGGCCCTTAAACTAAATCAAACAAACACCTTTTATATAAGAAAAACGTCTCTGTTCCAATGGACAGGGCACCTAGAAGATGTGTAATTATTGGGTACATTTCATTTGCACTTGGTGTCACGCTTTCCAGCAGGATTTGTACCTTGATCTGATCTGATTGCCTGGAACATTTCCAGCTCACCAAAATATACACAGATTCAACATGTTTATCTGACAAATGTCGCAAACCAATTTTCCTTACTCTAATTTGTATTGCATGGGGAGGCCTCTCAAGGTCTGTTCTCTTCGTGGGAGGCGGGTATGATAAGGTTGGCACCGGTCTACCAGGACTGTTCTGTAGGCAAATCAAACAGCTCTAACAGAATTTAGCAGCAACAGCTGTAAAGCCTGGGACATACCAATTAGATCTCACCAAATCGATCCTTGCAGTCTTGGGGCCTATGTGAGGTCATACACCATCAATGCAAAAGCCATCAAGAGTGCCTTGGGTCTTACCGATTCACGTTCCCTTATCCGTCCACATTCTGTTAGAATCTGGTTCTCACGCCTTCTGCTCCCAGTTGGACTCTTCCTGTGGAGAACAAACTTTTTCATTGTATAAACATTAATTGATCTTAATCAAATAATTAATTTGAAGAAAAACATTAACAAATAACATCTTTACATCAAACGTTCACATTGAGCAATAACTAGAAGTGATACATGCAAACTCATTTTTCTTCTTTATATATATATATATATATATATATATATATATATATATACACACACACAAACACTGCACAGAATTTTCCTTTCACAATAACAACGACAAAAAACAAATAACTAAAAATGTTTTCAAATGGGAATATTCCACTTCTGTACCTTTTATCTGACGCATGACTCTAATAGTCCAATGCTAAGGCTGATCCAGAACTTTACATAAAACTTAACTTCAGTATTTAATATTCCCACAACACTTCTTAAATACAATTATTAAACAAACTAACTTTGGAATAACATCTGGAGAACTGCTGATATCGTATTGTACAAACATCAGGTCAATACTTGGGAGAACACTATTCCCCTGTCACTTACACACAACGTCTGCAGTGGGGAAAATACAGGCTGGGCTTCAGCCCCCCCTGAGAACAGATCTACACACACGAGCACCGCGTCATACACTTCTACCTCGGGTAGTTGTATGTTCTGCAGTCGCTGGGACTGTTAATCTGGCCGGGCTGCACTTTTCACAGGTACCTTTGCTGTTTTACCTATGTCATGCTGTGCGCACATCATGCCGGCTGCTACAAACCTAGTGGTGGCATTATTGTATCCAGGGACAAGCCAATTTACTGACACCTGGCTGCATATACCCTTATTGTCAGTTCTGTTTTCTCTTGCTCTCTCAATTGGCTTACCCAATGATCCAATAAAGTTCCTACTACCAATGGGCCCATAATTGTGGGCGATGCCAAAAGCGTACCTAGAGTCAGTGTAAATGTCGGCGTCTTACCTTCTGCCAGGTTACAAGCCTCAGCGAGCACCTCCAACTCCGCTCCTTGAGATGAACAAGAAGGTGAGAGTGGTTTCTGGGTAATTTACCTTGTGCCTCGTATCCTGTTCTACACATGCTGTATATGATAAAGTATGTCTACATTACAAATTTACATTGGAAACCCATGTCACATATAGATAGAACATTTCAAAAGGGTGGAGTTTTATTGTTCCACATTTATCTGATGATCCAGAACACTTGTAAATCCCACCCACCAGGTCCTGTAAATACCTGATTAATACAAAAACAAACAAAATATGTTACTGAAATCTGGCATAAAAGAAACAATATTCAAACAATTTTTTTTTGTTTTGCCTTCTCCCCATCTAAATCTGTAAAGACTCATCTGTGAGTGACGTCACCTCTGCCTCCTGTGTAAATTGGCTGGAGGGGGATCTGGAACCATCTACACATAAAAACCTCAAAATATAAGTTACTGTCATACACATTTAATCTGGGTTACTCCTTGAAGCTCATACACATTTTGTAGATCTCCTAGAACCAAATTCATTAATTCAAAACAAAATAAAACACAAAACAAAACTACCTGATCAGTCCCTTCAACATTGGGAAATCTTCAACCCTTTCTAAGCCACTGGGATAGGGCAGTGCTTGGCATAGCTCCCTCTGGCTGTGAAGGGGTTATAAAATTGCCTGTAAAAAGGAGAACAAAAAAACAAAAACTACCAATCAGTCCCTTCAACATTCCCTCCTATTTGGACTCTGCGAAAATAATGTAGCAGGGTTCAAAACTACATATCAACATAATGAAATTAGACACTCTATCTGGGGGGGGGGGGCACTAGTTTAACCCCCTGTAATACACAACAGCCTGGAACAAAAAAGATTACTTTCTCCTGACAAAAATACATTTTATCTTTAAAATGACCTGCAACCATTTACCTGTAAAACATCTCACATTTTCAAAAATAACATTTAGGCAGCACCATAGCACGTGCCTCGTGTGAAAACAAAAACAAAACAAATGTAATTAGTTATTCAATAACACAGAAAATAATATATCTGGTAATATTAATTACTGCAAACCAATAAGCTGTACATAAGAATAGGGAACAGAGGGGGCACATACATGTTCAAGACCCCGTGTCTCACAATATCTGTAGTTTAATACATTTGAATTAACATTAAAACATTCCAACATTAAATCTTATCACATTATAACACATTAATCTGCAGTATAGCTTTTATCTTTTTACAAACAGATCCAGCCGGCTGTAATATTTTTCTCGCTTGGTGTAGTTACAGACGACTGCGCGTGCGCCAAGATAAGACACAAGATAAGACACGTTACATAAAAAAATGAAAAAAAAGTGGAACTGATTTTAACCCCATACACAAAACACTAACATTTTTAGACATTACTGTTAAAAATAGGAAACATACAATATAGTTCTGCTTTTATTGTGGCCATTAGTTTCAAACTTCAGACATGTTACATTACACACATCACACAGATGTCTCATCACATCACACATGTTACATTGCACACATCACACATCACACAGATGTCACATCACATTACACATTACACTCCCCCCGTTCTGACCCACGTTAGTCACTGCAATGTACCCGGCTGCTCCGTTTTCTTCACTCTTCCAATGAAAATTTACACCTGTATTTAAATTGTCCTTTCTCACATCATCTTACTTGTAACCACCTGTAATCACCTGCTTTGTCCTTTTAACTTATGCCTTGTCCTGGCCACTCCACTCCCTTTCTCAACTCTCCACAAACCATTGTCTTTATCACATGCAAACATCCATCTTACGGCTGCCAGCCTCTTCAACAATTTTTTTTTTTTTTTCAGTGTGTTATTTTGCCTTCACATACTTTATAATTAAAGCCCCAGCTCCTTTTGCTCATTCTAATGTTGGCCGGGACCAGTTCCCCAAAGCATCTTTGTCCAACTTCCTCCTGACCCCATGGTCGGAGAGCAGTAGGGTGATTTCCGGTAAATCCCCCACCTCCAGGCAAACAGGCCACGTTTGCCGACAGATATCTCAGACCAGTCTATCTCCTAGACTGTCTTACCAATACGATATCAAAAGTCGTTCCTCCAGACATTCTAGCAGTAGGATCCTCTGATCCCTCACTGGATTGAACATCAAGAACAGACAAAATGCTGCCAATCAACAATTACAAGAGCAAATTCTTCAACACAATCGACATTCATGAACCTCCATTGATTCAAGCAGGAGTTGGTCACTTCACTTATGCAGAACACTTGCTGCCGGGGGGGTGTCTTTCAGTTCATAGAGCCCGTGATGTAACATATATCCCAAACTCTTACCTCTAGCACTTTGCAATGGTTTCACATGCAAATTATATTTGGTAACATATATATATTATCCTCCCCGCTCAGCCGTTCACTCTGTGGGTTGTAGTTTAGGGGGTTGTCATCTATGTTGGTGATAATTTCTTTACGGGCTATGGGTCTGATCCAATACCAATGTTCTTCACTGTAATTACTACTACGACACAGGTGGCACCTGGGGTAAGTGTCAGGGTCATTAGTTGAATACAGGATGTTATATTACAACGGTATTCAATCCAGCGGTCTGATGTTATACTACTACAGACTTAATTACTTGGATGTTATTTTACATCAAAGTGTATATGCCGGATTATCATGTGCTAGAAATCAGTCTGTACTGATTCCCACCTTATGCCAGTCTGGCAATGCATACAACTGGTTTATGGACCCTTACACACAATATCACTGTTTGGCAATGAGCCAGGAAAATATAAATGATTTTCTAATACAGTATTCAAAGTTTTCCCTGTTGCACTGGGTAATGGTATTTAGTGCAAATTCAATATAGACACAATTGCTTCTCCTTGCACTGGATTCTACATTATCAGGACTTAACCATTGAAGCCCCTGTGGTACTACAGGATATTACTCACAACTATCTCACCTACAAACAGTCAGTACCTCCCAACTATAATCCCAGACAAACGGGTAACAGAACAACTATTAATCCTCAACAATTTTACACAACTAAATAACAAATAACGCTACAACAAAGCAGCAAGCAGAAGTTTTGTTTTTTCCTCACAGACCAGCCCAAACTCTTTGCATTTCAAATACTTCACATGTGATTTACGACTTCTCTCCACCATGCGCTACGTCACTGCATTCCAAAGGCGGAGGTTTTGCACTTCTCACAATTTTTCCTGGTTAACTATGTAATTGCTGGCAAAAATTCTCTCATGTCTTTCATATCAACAGTTTAAGATCACGTACACACCTGCAATCCTTCATCACACAAAAAGCTTCAACATACCTTTTTGGATCCATCTTTCAACCCACTGACTAAGGAGTCTCGTCCAAAGAAGTGACGTTCTGACAGCTGGATTCCAAGGCTTACGCAATACATGTGTGAATGGTGTAAGAATAAGCTCCTTACCTACCGCAGTTTTTTTGTAATTCACAGATGCAAAGCCAGACCTCTCCAGTGACAGCTTATCAGACGTGCAATCTTCCCGGGTTTCGGCACCATTACTGTCGTGGAAATCCATCGCTCAAAATATTAGACTGAAATTTATACGAGTCCCAACAGACTCTCAAGGCCAGACTCCATTAGTCAGAATCCTAATTAGGATATTTCACCGATATATATCGAGAGACGAGAAGAAAACACACAGACACGCTGAAATGTTCAAAATTCTCATCTGAAGGATTTATTACACAAATCAAACTGTTAAACTGAAATTCAGAAGGGGTGTAGGCTTGAGGTAAACCAATCAGAGACAATGTAACAATATTTGTTATTCAGTAAAAAGCATACAATAAAATACATCATTATAATTCTTCACACATTATGTTTACAGGTTTCTTATCTCTCTTTTGGACAGAATGTCCTCGTGGAGATGGGGGGAGACCTTCCCTCACGCATACTTGCCATCCCCCCATCTCACTCCCTGTCCATCTTCGCATGGGAACCAAGTCCCGGACCGAACACAGTGCAGGGAGCCGGGCTCCTAGCATCATAGTTATGTACGATGCTAGGAGTCCCTGCCTCTCTGCAGGACAACTGTCCCGTACTGTAATCATGTTTTCAGTACGGGACAGTAGTTCCACGGAGAGGCAGGGACTCCTAGCATCGTACAGAACTATGATGCTAGGAGCCCGGCTCCCTGCACTGTGTTCGGTCCGGGACTTGCGGCCGAAATACGTCCGTCAATTACGGACGTAATTAGTGTGTGTGCACATACCCTAAATGCTGTATAAACCCACAATAGTACAGAAAAGTGTATGGTAGCACAATCCTAGAAATCCATATTAAAAGTGTACAGCTTACACTATGGTAAGTCTGGACAGTATAAAAATCACATAGAGAGTATGTTACTTAAATTACCTGTAGCTGGCATTTTGGCTGCTCATGGACTCCAAGGAAAAACATTTCGACACGAGTTTTGCACCCTTTGTCAGGAATGATGGGTAAAGTGGAAAATGGGGTTTTAAATGATAATCCATTATGGCTGCGAGCAATGGCGCATAGCGATTAACCAAGCCAGCACACGTGTGCTATCTGCGTCACAAGCGAAAGTACAGACAAGGGAAAACACTCCCCCACACGCAAAATAGCCCATCAAGTGCATTAACACTCCACAGTCATTAATGGAGAATGTACCTTCAGGAATTCGGAATGTTCCAAGCCAAACATAATATTGGGGTAAATCCTGGAGTCCATCACCAGGCACTCTGCCAGAACATATCCCTATTTTTAAAAACACACACATATGGTTGAATGGTAATTCCCATTATCGCTCTGATTATATACGATCCAAAATACATAAATCAGATGCATAATGGATACACAAACCAATTCATCGTCCGTGCGCTACAGGAACATTGGAAATCCATCACATGGGCCCCACCAATGATAGTAAAGAATAGCAGTAGAAAGTAAAAAATATATATATATA
Source organism: Rhinoderma darwinii (assembly GCF_050947455.1). NCBI lineage: Eukaryota > Metazoa > Chordata > Amphibia > Anura > Rhinodermatidae > Rhinoderma > Rhinoderma darwinii. The sequence continues at coordinate 244,901,451 of NC_134691.1, forward strand.
AAAGGAAAAGATGAAAAAATGATGGGACATCACTGGAAGTGAATAGAAAGAGGTGCAAAAATAAGGAAAGAAGTGAATAAAAATTTAAAAAAAATGTGAATACAAATTAAATATGAAAGTGATAAGATTAGAGGAAATAATCCTCCATATTATAATATTTAAATAAGCATAAATTATGAGATCTCTACAGCAGTGCAGGGCCACAGGCAACCACACCACTTTAGAGATCCAGATAAGTTACGCAAACCAAGTGCAGACAATTATATTTATGTTAGTAAATATTTTCAGTGCATACGTAGTATAAGTTAAATTGTTATGTGCTCCTAATATATTAGACCATAACAAGGTCAATATTACATACAATTGAAGTGATTTTCCACTTTTATCCCAGAAGTATACCATAATGTTTCTATACAAAAATGATAGTGTTATACATAAAACAGGACTCAACAATGAATAATTCTGCATTACAGTTGACAAATAAATCTTCCTCCAGTTGAAACATCGGACTTCAGTTGGCAAACGGATCCTCCTCCAGTTCCACCGTCTGTTTGGCTTTTCAAGTACGATATATGATTCCCGTTCCACGAGCGTTACTCTAAAAAATATATATAAGTAATACTTAAAGGGGTGTTACCATCTTGACAAATATAGCTATAAAGATTAACAACCTAAAATTTGAAATTTTTGTAAATACCTTTTTTTTAATGCTGTACTTTGCGAGATATTCTGGCTCCATCTTACTGACAGCCCCTCTTTGTTTATTGCTCGTTGCCTAGGGTTCCGGCCACCGCTGCTTTCCTCTAGCGGTGGCCGCGCCTGCGCTGTTCTACATCTTTATATTGCAGTGAGGGTGGCCGGGATCTCGGGAACGATGCGCAGTAGCTTCCTGCCCGACCACCTCTGGGGTTTCTGTTCAAGTCTATAGGACGGCCCCAGGAATGCGCAGTAGCCCTGGAGCCGTCCTGTACTCGGCACATCACTAAAGGCCAGCCGAGCTGAGCCCTTATCAGGACTGGTATGTAACATTGTGTGTTACATACTTATGCAGCATGGACTAGCCGCAGTCCGTGGTGTAAGCTGCACATAAATCAGCTGTATGACACAGCGTCCTGCTCGGTCTTCTGTGCTCTCATCTGCTGTAAGGAAGCCAGCCCTGTAACAGTGTGTCAGTGCGGGCTGCTGTACTGCTGACAGGAGCACAGGAGACAGCGCAGGACGCAGTCTCGTACAGTTGATTTACGTATATGCAGCTTACACCACGGACCCTACAGTCGAGGGATCCTCCAGGACAAGAATTCCTGGTTAGAGTGTTGTGTTGGAAACTACACTCATAGGAGTCCCAATGGAGTTAGCCACAGGGAGGGTAGCATCTAACAACGTCGGGAGCGCGCACTAACAGAGCAGAGCGGCTTGATTGACATCAAGCCGCTCACGCCCCCTTTTAGAAAATATAACCAGCCCTAGCTGCCGTATCTAGTTGAGGAAAAAGGGAGTTGGGAAATGATTATTAATTTTTTTTTAGAGCAATATATTTATATTTTTATTTATGTTTAGGATGTATTAAAAAAAAAAAAAAAGACTCAACTTGGGAATAACCCTTTAAAATTAGAGATCTCATAGATATATTTAGAGATAAGATGCAAAGCTAAGAACATAATTTGCTAGACGCCACAGGTGGACCCCGTAGATGCTGCGGATCAGGACACTTTAGGGCCTTGTGTGGCTTATAGGGCTAGTGAAGACGTCAAAGATTAGGCAATACCGGAGCGCAGATATTTTGTATAATACCCAATAAACCCGGCCTGTGCATAAAGTATTGGTTCAAAGCGTACCACACCAATCCATGGATTATTCATTTTATTATTCATTCACCCCATTATTACATCATTCTATTATGCCCAGTTTACATATACCCTGATGTTCTCCGCCCAGCTTACATATACCCTGATGTACTCCGCACAGCTTACATATACCCTGATGTTCTCCGCCCAGCTTACATATACCCTGATGTACTCCACATAGCTTACATATACCCTGATGTACTCCGCCCAGCTTACATATACCCTGATGTACTCCGCCCAGCTTACATATACCCTGATGTACTCCGCACAGCTTACATATACCCTGATGAACTCCGCCCAGCTTACATATACCCTGATGTACTCCACATAGCTTACATATACCCTGATGAACTCCGCCCAGCTTACATATACCCTGATGCACTCCGCCCAGCTTACATATACCCTGATGTACTCCGCACAGCTTACATATACCCTGATGAACTCCGCCCAGCTTACATATACCCTGATGTACTCCACACAGCTTACATATACCCTGATGTACTCCACATAGCTTACATATACCCTGATGAACTCCGCCCAGCTTACATATACCCTGATGTACTCCGCCCAGCTTACATATACCCTGATGAACTCCGCCCAGCTAACATATACCCTGATGCACTCCGCCCAGCTTACATATACCCTGATGTACTCCGCCCAGCTTACATATACCCTGATGTACTCCGCCCAGCTAACATATACCCTGATGTACTCCGCATAGCTTACATATACCCTGATGTACTCTGCCCAGTTTACATATACCCTGATGAACTCCGCCCAGCTTACATATACCCTGATGCACTCCGCACAGCTTACATATACCCTGATGTACTCCGCCCAGTTTACATATACCCTGATGAACTCCGCCCAGCTTACATATACCCTGATGTACTCCGCACAGCTTACATATACCCTGATGTACTCCGCCCAGCTAACATATACCCTGATGTACTCCGCATAGCTTACATATACCCTGATGTACTCCACATAGCTTACATATACCCTGATGTACTCCGTCCAGCTTACATATACCCTGATGAACTCCACATAGCTTACATATACCCTGATGTACTCCGCCCAGCTTACATATACCCTGATGTACTCCGCCCAGTTTACATATACCCTGATGTACTCCGCACAGCTTACATATACCCTGATGTACTCCGCCCAGCTAACATATACCCTGATGTACTCCGCCCAGCTAACATATACCCTGATGTACTCCACATAGCTTACATATACCCTGATGTACTCCACATAGCTTACATATACCCTGATGTACTCCGTCCAGCTTACATATACCCTGATGTACTCCGTCCAGCTTACATATACCCTGATGAACTCCGCCCAGCTTACATATACCCTGATGTACTCCACATAGCTTACATATACCCTGATGTACTCCGTCCAGCTTACATATACCCTGATGAACTCCGTCCAGCTTACATATACCCTGATGTACTCCGTCCAGTTTACATATACCCTGATGTACTTCGCCCAGCTTACATATACCCTGATGCACTCCGCCCAGTTTACATATACCCTGATGTACTTTGCACAGTTTACATATACCCTGATGTACTCCGCACAGATTACATATGCGCCAACATTATACGCTTCGATACCAGTAAGACCCCAAACAAAACTACTACCAAGCAAAATCTGAGTTCCAAAAGCAAAATGGCGGTCCTTCTGAGCCTGGCAGTGTGCCCAAACAGCAGTTTATGACTACATATGTGGTATTATTGTGCCCTGGAAAACCTGCTTAACAATTTATGGGGTGTGTATCTCTGAAATGGCATATTTGTGGAAAATGGCAATTTTCAATCTGCAACATCTATTGTGTACTAGTTTTTGCAAAACACTTGTGTGGTCAAAATGCTCACTACACTTCTAGATGAATTCCTTAGGGGATGTAGTTTCCAAAATGGGGTAATTTTTTGGGGGTTTCCACTGTACTGGTACTTTAGCTCAATGGACCATGGTGTTCGAATACTAATCTTGTAAAATCTCCACTCCAAAAAACAAATGGTGCTCCTACCCTTTAGAGTCTTGCTGTGTGTCCAAATAGCACTTTATGACCACATATTTGATATTGCCTTACTCGGGAGAAAGTAAGAAAATTTTGGGGTGTCTTTTCTCCTGTATTCCTTGTAAAAATGAAAAATGTTGAGCTAAAACAACATATTATTGGAAAAAAATTAGATTTAAATTTTTATGCCACAATTATAATCAAATATATAAAACACCTGTGGGGTCAAAATATTCACTACCACGCCAATTTAATTCCTTGAGGGGTAAAGTTTAGAAAATGGGGTCGAATCTGGGGAATTTCTACTGTACTGGTACTTCAGGAAGCTTTGGACATGCAACATGGCGGAGAAATCAATTCAGCAAAATATGCGCTCAAAAAGCCAAATGGCGAGTCCTGTTGTGTGTCCAAACAGCAGTTTGCATTCGCATATGGGGTATTGCTGTACTCGGGAGAAAATGCTTTACAAACGTTAAGGTGCTTTTCTCCTATAGTCCTTGTGAAAATGCTACATTTTGAGCTAGGACTACATCTTATAGGAAAGAAAATATATATATTTTTTACTTTCACAAACCAATTCTCATAAATTCAGCAAAAACCTGTGTGGTCAAAATGCACACTACTCCCCTAGATTAATTCCTCAAGGGGTGTAATTTACCAAATGGAGTCACAATTCAGGGTTTTTTAATGTACTGGTATCACAGGGGCCAGTGGCGTAACTATAGGGGTGGCAATTTTGACCGGGCCCCGAAGCCAATGAAAAGTTAGTATAGTAACTGGGGCCTATGTAATAAGCGAAGAATTATTTATTTTCATTTATTCCAAAATGGTATTTGTACAAAACAAAATTTATTTAATGCAAGCGATAGGCGTTTATAAAGTTTCGGCCCATCCAAGGCCTTTCTCACACTCGCTATAAGAAAAACAAATAGTACAATATTACATATAGTACATTACATGGGACAAAAATTAAATAAATATTGACAATGATAACAATAATGCTTTCTAAATTTCGATTTAACGAAATAATCCCAATGGGTAACAACGATGAACATATATGTAGGTTTTAAATATTGTGCATGAAGAGCAGAATATGTTTCAACTAGAGATGAGCGAACCGGGACAACCGAACCCGGTTTCGGTCCGAACTTCCGTAAAAGTTCGGTTCGCAGCGAATCCGAACTTCACCGCGTTCGGCCGAACCCGTTTTGACCGAACCCGGCTACATTTTGGCGTCTGCCACATGTTACATCTAAAATGGAGGATTTCACAAGATCACCTGACATCAGGCTACCCCATAATGCCTTGCAAACGGCTCTCCCAGCCAATCGGGAGGCAGCATAGGGGCGGGCTCAAGCCTGCAATAAAAGTCTATGCACGGAGCTCAGCGGCCATTTTACAGACAGGAGCTGTAGGGATAGCATCTCTGTGCAGTAAGGGAAAGCTTTAGCAATCTAAAAGGCAGAAATCCAGCAATCGAAGAAGCTCATCCACTACTCACTACTCAGCCAGTGTGTGAATACGCTTTTATAAGGGGCTCATCCCCGTTGCATCCAACTTGCAATACAGGCAGGCTTTGTAGTACTACAACGCCCAGCATTCCCTGAGTCAGTGCACAGTGGCTAATAGAAATTCTCATTCATTGCCATTTGCCAAGCCAGTGTCAGTGTGTGAATACGCTTTTAGAAGGGGCTCATCCCCGGCCGTTAACATAACAAACAAATAACAATACAACTTGCAATACAGGCAGCCTTTGTAGTAGTGGTAGTAGTAGTACTACAAGGCCCAGCATTCCCTGAGTGCACTGCGGCGTGGCTGATAGAAATTCTCATTCATTGCCATTTGCCAAGCCAGTGTCAGTGTGTGAATACGCTTTTAGAAGGGGCTCATCCCCGGCCGTTAACATAACAAACAATCCACCTTGCGATACAGGCAGCCTAGTAGTACTACAACGCCCAGCATTCCCTGAGTGCACCGCGGCGTGGCTGATAGAAATTCTCATTCATTGCCATTTGCCAAGCCAGTGTCAGTGTGTGAATACGCTTTTAGAAGGGGCTCATCCCTCGCCGTTAACATAACAAGCAAATAACAATACAACTTGCAATACAGGCAGCCTTTGTAGTAGTGGTAGTAGTAGTACTACAAGGCCCAGCATTCCCTGAGTGCACTGCGGCGTGGCTGATAGAAATTCTCATTGATTGCCATTTGCCAAGCCAGTGTCAGTGTGTGAATACGCTTTTAGAAGGGGCTCATCCCCGGCCGTTAACATAACAAACAATCCAACTTGCAATACAGGCAGCCCAGTAGTACTACAAGGCCCAGCATTCCCTGAGTGCACTGCAGCGAGGCTGATAGAAATTCTCATTCATTGCCATTTGCCAAGCCAGTGTCAGTGTGTGAATACGCTTTTAGAAGGGGCTCTGAAATGTCTGGGAAAAAAAAGGTTGTGAAAGGACGGGGTAGAGGAAAAAACACCCATGCCGTCTCCTCTTCCAGTCCAAATGTTGGATCTGTTGGTGCCAGACCCAGTACCAGCATTTGTGGCACAAGACATGTGCCCAGTTCCACTAGTAGCAGCTGCAATGTGCCTGCTGGTAGTAGTATCACCAAGCCAGACTTGTCCATCTCCTCCGGTGGGCGGGTTACTTTAGACAATACGGCCATTGTGGACTGGTTGGCTGGCTCGCGGTCATCTCAGCAGGAAGACTCTGATGATCTGGCTTCAAGCCAGGTTTCGTTGGATTCCAGATCCTCTACAGTTCCTTGGCACAGTGACAGTAGTAATATAGGTATTTCTAGAGTTTCCATTCCATCATCTATGTCTTCGCTCCCCCTTCCTAGCGGGAAGCCATCTTTCCTGAGAATCCTAAGAGACATCTCCTCGGGTGCGAAGGAAGATACTGAACAACATAGTGATGATGATGATGATTTGTTTTCCGCGAGTCAGCCAACGGAGTGTGTTGCGGCGGTGGTGGAGGTGGAAGCGGTGTCCGAGACGCCTAGCTGCGTTAGTGGGGGTGTTGGTGGTGGTAGCCGTGGTTGCAGATGCAGTAATGAGGTCGGGCATGGAGCCCGCCATGATGTCACATCACATTCACAACACAGTGACAGAAGTGGCGGGGATGATGAGGAAGGCTATGATGATGATGTTGTTTTAGACAGGACGTGGGAACCAGGTGACGAGGTGATGACGGCTTCAGAGGAGGAGGGTAGTAGTGGCGGCACAGGCCGTGATAAACAGCCAAGCCGAGGTAGGGGCAGAAGTCAATCTGCAAAACGTTGCAGCGATAGGGTCAGCTCAGGAGCCGGTGACGGCGACACTGATGCTGGTGTAGGCTCCCGAAAAAAGCCTGCCAGACAAGGGGCAAGCTCGGGTGGTGGTGGTGGTGGTGGTGGTGGTGGATGTGGTACTACCTCTTTACGGTACTCTGCCGTGTGGCAATTTTTCTGTACCTTCTTGGAGGACGAAAACATGGCACAGTGCTGCAATCAGATAGTAAGGCGTGGGCAGGGCAGCAATGTAGGAACTACCGCTCTACGTAAACACATGGAGCGGCATCACAAGGCCATGTGGGACAATCGACATGCCCCACCATCATCATGTACATCTAATGAAGACCCCTCTTCCGCTGCTGCTGCTCCGAGTCCCTGTCATCTAAGTAGTAGCCAGGCCTTATCCACCATGTCGTTGTCATCATCATCACTGTCATCTAGTGCTCCTCCTATGTCCCGTCAGTTATCCATTACGGAATCGTTGTCCAATAAGCAACAATATATACCCAGTCATCCACTTGTCGTGCGGCTTAATTCACACCTGGCTAAGTTGTTGGTGGTGCAGTCGCTGCCGTACCACCTGGTCGACTCCGCCGGCTTCAAGCAATTGATGGCGTGCGCTCAGCCTAGGTGGCGAATACCTAGCCGACATTACTTCTCCAAAACAGCTGTCCCTGCCTTGCACAAGCATGTGGAGGAAAAGGTGTGCCAGTCCTTGCAATTATCCGTGTGCAGCAGGGTACATGCCACCGTCGACACATGGAGCAGCAACTATGGGCAGGGACAGTACATGTCTTTCACGGCCCACTGGGTCAATATTTTGCAGTCCGATGCACCACCGCAGCAATGCCAGGCATTACCACCTCCACGCTTGTATCTTTCTGGTTCAACTCCGGACACCAGGCGCCTACCATCCTCCTCCTCCTACTCCTCCTCCTTGCTTTCCTCCTTGGAGGTCTTCCCATCCCCGACAGGACACAGCGTATCTTCCACTCCTCCTCCCTCCTCTTTTCATAGGTGCAAGGTGAAGCGCCACAACGCTGTCTTACACCTGCTGAGCCTGGACGAGAAAAGCCACACAGGGCAGGAGCTGCTGCTGTGCATCAAGGAGGAAATCGCACGCTGGCTGTCTCCTCTGAAACTCACACTGGGCAATGTTGTCTCTGATAACGGCAAGAACGTTGTGGCTGCACTGCGTCTAGGTCACCTGACACACGCTCCTTGCATGGCACATGTGATCAATCTGGTCATAACACGCTTCTTAAAGTCATATGTTGGTTTGAAGGGTGTGCTGGCCATGTCCAGGAGTGTTTGCGTTCGCTTTAGACGTTCGTATGCATTTAAGCACGCCCTCCTGGACTTGCAGCGTCAAAACAATCTCCCAGAACACAGCCTGATTTGCGACGTTCCAACACGCTGGAATTCCACCCTGCACATGTTGGACCGTCTGTACGAACAGCGGAAAGCCGTGAATGATTTCCTGATGCAGCAGACGGGCAGCGTTTGGAGCCAGTGTAATTTCGAGCTCAGGCACTGGCAACTGGTTAGAGACGCATGTCGCGTTTTGAGGCCCTTTGAAGAGGCCACACGATTTGTGAGCCGTGACGCTAGCGGAATGAACGATGTTATGCCGCTGATATTCATTATGGAGCAAACGCTCACAGCGATGATTCAGCAAAGGATCGAGGAAGGATCACATCTGGCTATGGATGTTGAGGAGGAGGACGAGGATGAGGAAACAGGACCTGAAGAGGAGCTGGATTTGGAGATGGAATCACAGGAAGGGATAGGGGACGAGGCAGCCGCACAACATGACAGTGATGGTGGTGATGACGAGTCTGACGACGACCTTGATGATGGACAACCATGGCAGTATGGGGCGGAGATGGAACCAACCGGGCCCTCTGAAACGCTGGCCAGGATGGCGAGCTGTATGCTTCGTTACTTGCGCGCTGACTGTCGTATTGTTAACATGAAGCAAAGAGATGAGTACTGGATAGCCACACTTTTAGACCCTCGGTATAAAGCCAGAATGGGGGAGTTTTTTGAGCCTTCCGAGAGGGAGGCAAAATTGGATTATTATCGTGAGAAGCTATGCAGCCAGCTTGTCACGGCTTTCAAACGGCAAACACCTGCTGCAAGCATGTCTGACCGGGGGGCCACTCTCCGCTCCCCACTGTCTCATCGTTCCACCGACTCTGGCAGAGCTACCTCTGCAATAGGCGGCAGCCGCGGCAGCAGCAGCAGCCAATTCAGTTTGGAAAATATGATGACAACATTTTTACATCCAATACCCCGACCTGACACACATCGTAGTCACCAAAGGGATGTTCACCATCACCAGGTGCAGCACCTAAACAACCAGGTTCACTCGTACCTGGACTGTGCCCTTTCTCCGTCAGAAATGCTGATCCCAGACCCCATGGACTTCTGGGTCAGCAGATTGGATCATTGGCAAGAACTGGCCCAGTTTGCCATGGGTGTACTATCTTGTCCACCCTCCAGTGTAGCGTCAGAGAGGGTATTCAGCGCGGCAGGGGGCTTCGTCACCCCTAAGCGAACAAGATTGTCCGCCAACAGCTTGGAAAATCTCACGTTTCTGAAAATGAATCAAGCGTGGATCGGTGAGGATTTTAAAACCCCTGTGCCTGATGCCACTGATTAGATCTGACATTGCTGCTGCTGCTGCCGCCTGTTACTGCCGCCTGTTACTGCCGCCTGCTACTACGGGATTCTGTCATGTCCACTCTTTTTTTAATGTGCCGCTGTTGGTGCTGCTACTACTTCTACCACCAATCCACCCCCAGTGCCGTCTGCTACAAGCAGGCCTGCCCCACCACCGGGCTTTGTCCTGTGACTGTTGTCCAGTCTCTTTTTTTAATGTGCTGCTACTACTACTACCACCCTTGCTGTCTGTGTTGGCTACCTCTACTACCACCAATACACCTCCACTGCCGCCCGTCTGCTACAAGCAGGCCTCCCCCACCACAGGGCTTTGTCCTGTGACTGTCGTCCAGTCTCTTTTTTTAATGTGCTGCTGCTACTACCAGTCTACCACCCTTGCTGTCTGTGTTGGCTACCTCTACTACCACCAATACACCACCACTGCCGCCCGTCTGCTACAAGCAGGCCTGCCCCACCACAGGGTTTTGTCCTGTGACTGTCGTCCAGTCTCTTTTTTTTAATGTGCTGCTGCTACTACCAGTCTACCACCCTTGCTGTCTGTGTTGGCTACCTCTACTACCACCAATACACCTCCACTGCCGCCCGTCTTCTACAAGCAGGCCTGCCCCACCACAGGGCTTTGTCCTGTGACTGTCGTCCAGTCTCTTTTTTTTATGTGCTGCTGCTACTACCAGTCTACCACACTTGCTGTCTGTGTTGGCTACCTCTACTACCACCAATACACCTCCATTCCCGCCCGTCTGCTACAAGCAGGCCTGCCCCACCACAGGGCTTTGTCCTGTGACTGTCGTCCAGTCTCTTTTTTTAATGTGCTGCTGCTACTACCAGTCTACCACACTTGCTGTCTGTGTTGGCTACCTCTACTACCACCAATACACCTCCACTGCCGTCCGTCTGCTACAAGCAGGCCTGCCCCACCACAGGGCTTTGTCCTGTGACTGTCCAGTGTCTTTTAATGTGCTGCTACTACTACTACCACCCTTGCTGTCTGTGTTGGCTACCTCTACTACCACCAATACACCTCCACTGCCGCCTGTCTGCTACAAGCAGGCCTTCCCCACCACAGGGCTTTGTCCTGTGACTGTCGTCCAGGGTCTTTTAATGTGGTGCTACTACTCACCCTTGCCAATAAAAAGGGTCAATTTTTGGAGGGCTTGTGAAAAGCCATTGCTTGTTGCTTTTACATCCATGTATGGAAGAACCCCGGCAGGCATTTGCCAATAAAAAGGGTAAATTTTTGGAGGGCTTGTCAAAAGCCATTGCTTGTTGCTTTTACATCTATGTATGGAAGAACCCCGGCAGGCATCTGCCAAAAAAAGGGTCAATTTTTGGAGGGCTTGTGAAAAGCCATTGCTTGTTGCTTTTACATCCATGTATGGAAGAACCCCGGCAGGCATTTGCCAATAAAAAGGGTAAATTTTTGGAGGGCTTGTCAAAAGCCATTGCTTGTTGCTTTTACATCTATGTATGGAAGAACCCCGGCAGGCATCTGCCAATAAAAAGGGTCAATTTTTGGAGGGCTTGTCAAAAGCCATTGCTTGTTGCTTTTACATCCATGTATGGAAGAACCCCGGCAGGCATCTGCCAATAAAAAGGGTAAATTTTTGGAGGGCTTGTGAAAAGCCATTGCTTGTTGCTTTTACATCCATGTATGGAAGAACCCCGGCAGGCATCTGCCAATAAAAAGGGTACATTTTTGGAGGGCTTGTCAAAAGCCATTGCTTGTCGCTTTTACATCTATTTATGGAAGAACCCCGGCAGGCATCTGGCAATAAAAAGGGTAAATTTTTGGAGGGCTTGTGAAAAGCCATTGTTTGTTGCTTTTACATCCATGTATGGAAGAACCCCGGCAGGCATCTGCCAAAAAAAATGGTCAATTTTTGGAGGGCTTGTGAAAAGCCATTGCTTGTTGCTTTTACATCCATGTATGGAAGAACCCCGGCAGGCATCTGCCAAAAAAAAGGGTCAATTTTTGGAGGGCTTGTCAAAAGCCATTGCTTGTTGCTTTTACATCCATGTATGGAAGAACCCCGGCAGGCATCTGCCAATAAAAAGGGTCAATTTTTGGAGGGCTTGTCAAAAGCCATTGCTTGTTGCTTTTACATCTATGTATGGAAGAACCCCGGCAGGCATCTGCCAATAAAAAGGGTCAATTTTTGGAGGGCTTGTGAAAAGCCATTGCTTGTTGCTTTTACATCCATGTATGGAAGAACCCCGGCAGGCATCTGCCACCATAAAGGGTAAATTTTTTGAGGGCTTGTCAAAAGCCATTTCTTCTTCTTTTACCACCTTGTATGTATGAACCCTGGCAGGCATCTGCCGCCAAAAATGGTTAATTTTTGTACCTTTTTTAACAATGCATTAAGCATACAACATGCACAAGTGCAGTGGTTTCTGTTAGTTATCACCGTGTCCCATCCGTTTTCCTATAGCCATACATGTTGGCGTAACTTTGACACTAATTTTGCCTTAAAGACAGCTCAAAAGTACTTGGATACACTCATGGGTGACCTAAGAGTGTTATACAGGGCTTCTAGGGCTTTTAAACAGTGTTATACACGATTTTTAGGGGCTTTCTTGTATTACAGGTTCGGTCAGAACTAGTTCGGTCCGAATCTAACTTTTTGACGAAATTCGGCGAACCTGCCGAACCGAACTTTTCATAAGTTCGCTCATCTCTAGTTTCAACGATAGATACATATGGCCATTATGATCAGATACTCGTAGAATCACAGATTGGTAATGCTTAACCTTCGTAAACAGGATATATATTACATCAGCAAGGAGACACATGGAAATATGCAAATTGCGGTATATCACAAAAACATGATCAAGGCATACATGTAAGTACTGGTTGGAGAGGTATTAATAAAATACCTCTCTGGACCATACCATAAAGTACCGGCTGAAGAAAGCAGTGGTGGTAAAAAGTAAATAGAAGAGTATTGATATAAAGTACAGAACCGGAGGGATATATATAGAAATGGTCAGGACAGTAAGTACCCCAGTTATGAATCTGTCGACAATATCGTACCTGCACGTAATATCGGAGAGGTATGCTGGTGTATCGGCGTCTGCCAGACGCTCCAAGTTGTGAGTGTGCTCATGGCAGCACCCATCTATATGGCGCCGGCTCCTCATACCTGATATCCGGTACGTGATACGCAGAGCTATTCCGGCGCGTGCACAGTCAGAGGAGCACCATCGCTCTGTGGAACCCAAGCCGTCCCCATTAATAGGGAGTATACTCTGAGCTTGTAAGTATTTGCTTTCCACTTATGGCAAAATTAGGTCCATGTAACGTGATTGCATTTCTATTATATGAGATATGATGTTTATTTATCATATATGGGGGATCTAACAGATAATATGATATATAATGTATTATGTACGGGATACGGCATTGGATCTATATAGAAAGGTATGGTCTCAGAACATATGTGTTATATATAGAGAGTGGTATACAGTGAAGGAAATAAGTATTTGATCCCTTGCTGATTTTGTAAGTTTGCCCACTGTCAAAGATATGAACAGTCTAGAATTTTTAGGCTAGGTTAATTTTACCAGTGAGAGAGAGATTACCTAAATGGAAGGGGGTCCGCTGTGCTGGGGGAGAGAATTCTAGCTGGGGCGGGAGAAACAGAATGTGGGGAGAGGACTAGGGAACATGATAAGGAGATCCTTTCGTTACAAAACAGCAGTGTAAATAAAAATGCCCAAATAATGTCAAATCACATTTCTGATAATAAAAGTGAAAAACTGACAGGCAGGTTAAAGTGTATGTTCACAAATGCCAGAAGTCTAGCAAGCAAAATGGGGGAACTGGAGGCCTTGATACTGGAAGAAAATATAGATATAGTTGGTGTTGCTGAGACATGGCTGGACTCTTCACATGACTGGGCTGTAAATCTACAGGGTTTTACACTGTTTCGGAAAGACAGGACAAATAGGAAAGGCGGTGGTGTATGTCTGTATGTGAGAAATGATATGAAGGCGAGTGTGAAAGAGACAATAGTGGGTGAATACTGTGAAGAGGTTGAAACATTGTGGGTGGAACTAGAAAGGGAGGTAAACACTGAAAAAATTACTTTTGGTGTAATCTATAGACCCCCCAATATAACTGAGGAGATGGAAGGTCAGCTATATAAACAGATGGAGCGGGCTGCACAGGCGGGTACTGTAGTGATAATGGGAGATTTTAATTTCCGGGATATTAATTGGTGTCATGGTTCAGCTTCAACTGCAAAGGGGAGACATTTCCTCAACCTATTGCAGGAAAATTTTATGGGCCAGTTTGTGGAAGACCCGACTAGAGGTGAAACTCTGTTGGATCTGGTTATTTCTAATAATGCAGATCTTGTTGGGAATGTCAATGTTCGTGAAAACCTCGGTAACAGTGATCATAATATAGTTACATTTTACCTATACTGTAAAAAACAAACGCAGGCTGGGAGGGCAAAAACATTTAATTTTAAGAAAGCCAAATTCCCCAGGATGAGGGCTGCAATTCAGGATATTGACTGGGAAGAACTAATGTCAAATAATGGGACAAATGATAAATGGGAGATTTTCAAATCTACTTTGAGTTATTATAGTGCAAAATTTATTCCTATAGGTAACAAGTATAAACGACTCAAATTAAAACCCACATGGCTTACACCTTCTGTGAAAGGGGCAATACACGACAAAAAAAGGGCATTTAAAAAATACAAATCTGAGGGTACAGCTGTAGCCTTTGTAAAATATAAAGAGCTTAATAAAATCTGTAAAAATGTAATAAAATGAGCAAAAATACAAAATGAAAGGCAGGTGGCCAAGGATAGTAAAACAAATCCCAAAAAATTCTTCAAGTATATAAATGCTAAAAAGCCAAGGTCTGAACATGTAGGACCCCTAGATAATGGTAATGGGGAGTTGATCACAGGGGATCAAGAGAAGGCAGAGTTACTAAATGGGTTCTTTAGCTCTGTATACACAACAGAAGAAAGAGCAGCTGATGTAGCCGGTGCCAGTGCTGTTAATATATCAGTTGATATACTGAATTGGATGAATGTAGATATGGTCCAAGCTAAATGAAATAAAATAAATGTGCACAAGGCCCCGGGACCAGATGGGTTACACCCTAGAATTCTTAAAGAGCTTCGTTCAGTTATTTCTGTCCCCCTTTTCTTAATATTCAGAGAATCTCTAGTGACTGGTATAGTGCCAAGGGACTGGCGCAGCGCATATGTGGTGCCTATTTTCAAAAAGGGCTCTAGGTCTTCCCCGGGTAATTATAGACCAGTAAGCTTAACATCCATCGTGGGGAAAATGTTTGAGGGGCTATTGAGGGACTATATACAGGATTATGTGACAAAAAATAGTATTATAAGTGACAGCCAGCACGGTTTTACTAAGGACAGAAGTTGTCAAACTAACCTAATCTGTTTTTATGAAGAGGTAAGCAGAAGCCTAGACAGAGGGGCCGCTGTGGATTTAGTGTTTTTGGACTTTGCAAAGGCATTTGACACTGTCCCCCATAGACGCCTAATGGGTAAATTAAGGACTATAGGTTTAGAAAATATAGTTTGTAATTGGATTGAGAATTGGCTCAAGGACCGTATCCAGAGAGTTGTGGTCAATGATTCCTACTCTGAATGGTCCCCGGTAATAAGAGGTGTACCCCAGGGTTCAGTGCTGGGACCACTATTATTCAACTTATTTATTAATGATATAGAGGATGGGATTAATAGCACTATTTCTATTTTTGCAGATGACACCAAGCTATGTAATATAGTTCAGTCTATGGAAGATGTTCATGAATTGCAGGCAGATTTAAACAAACTAAGTGTTTGGGCGTCCAATTGGCAAATGAAGTTTAATGTAGATAAATGTAAAGTTATGCATCTGGGTACCAACAACCTGCATACATCATATGTCCTAGGGGGAGCTACACTGGCGGATTCACTTGTTGAGTAGGATCTAGGTGTAATTGTAAATCATAAACTAAATAACAGCATGCAGTGTCAATCAGCTGCTTCGAAGGCCAGCAGGATATTGTCGTGTATTAAAAGAGGCATGGACTCACGGGACAGGGATGTAATATTGCCACTTTACAAAGCATTAATGAGGCCTCATCTAGAATATGCAGTTCAGTTCTGGGCATCCAGTTCATAGAAAGGATGCCCTGGCAACGAAGCTAATTAGGGGCATGGAGAATTTAAGTTATGAGGAAAGATTAAAAGAATTAAACCTATTTAGCCTTGAAAAAAGACGACTGAGGGGGGACATGATTAACTTATATAAATATATTAATGGCACATACAAAAAATATGGTGAAATCCTGTTCCTTGTAAAACCCCCTCAAAAAACAAGGGGGCACTCCCTCCGTCTGGAGAAAAAAAGGTTCAACCTGCAGAGGCGACAAGCCTTCTTTACTGTGAGAACTGTGAATCTATGGAATAGCCTACCGCAGGAGCTGGTCACAGCAGGGACAGTAGATGGCTTTAAAAAAAGGCTTAGATAATTTCCTAGAACAAAAAAATATTAGCTCCTATGTGTAGACATTTTTCCTTCCCTTTTCCCGTCCCTTGGTTGAACTTGATGGACATGTGTCTTTTTTCAGCCGTACTGACTAAGTAACTATGTAACTATGTAACTATGTAACTATGTAATATTTAAAAAAAAACAGAAGATCACATAGTCAAAATTATATATATTTATTTGCATTGTGCACAGAGAAATAAGTATTTGATCCCCTACCAACCATTAAGAGTTCAGCCTCCTCCAGACCAGTTACACGCTCCAAATCAACTTGGTGCCTGCATTAAAGACAGCTGTCTTAAATGGTCACCTGTATATAAGACTCCTGTCCACAGACTCAATGAATCAGTCTGACTCTAACCTCTACACGGTCACGAACGTTAGAAGGTCTCTTTGAACACATCATTACTGGGTTCTTAAATTCCTCGATTCCTGCATAGGCGGTATGTAATACCGACCAGTGCCTACGGACACTGTGCAGTAATTTTGGTATAATAGGATGGTAAGTCAAGATCAAGGGTAATCTAGCCTGTTTTGGTTTTATCACAGTGGCCTTTAAGAACCCAGTAATGAAGTGTTTAAAGAGACCTTCTAATGTTCGTGACCGTGTCATCAGAGCTGACATTGGCAGCCTGAAAAAAATATCCAGACAAACAATCCTACAGACAAAACGCAATGGGACATTTCCATGTCTGCATTGCTCGTGCTGTTCCAGCATTATTAACCCCTTCGCGCTCAGGTCAGTACTATTACGTCGCGCTAAGTACATCGTTCGCGCTCAGGTCAGTAATAGTACTGACCTGAGTTAACACGGCGCCATTTAATCCCGGCGCGTGCTTGAGCTGTGATACCTGCTGTTTCCGACAGCAGGCTATCACAGCTTAGTGTGCAGGGACCGATCGCGGTGGTCCCCGCCGATTAACCCCTTAGAAGCCGCGTTCAATAGCGTTCGCGGCTTCTTAGGGGTTAAGCTGCCATCGCCGGCCTGCTACACGATAGCGGGCCGTGGTGGCTACTATGGCAACCAGAATCCTAACAATGGACTCTGGCTACGCCATCGACGGAAGCCTAGTGGGTCCCGACAAAATCAGGACCCACTATGCTTGCTGTCAGCGAATAGCTGACGGCTCTAATACACTGCACTACGTATGTAGTGCAGTGTATTAGAATAGCGATCAGAGCCTCCTGCCCTCATGTCCCCTAGTGGGACAAAGTAAAAAAAGTGTAAAAAAGTAAAAAAAAGTTGTGTAAAAATAAGAAAATAAAAGATTTAAAAGTAATAAAAGTAAAAGTCCCCCTTTTTCCCTTATCAGTTCTTTATTATTAATAAAAATATATAAATAAACAAATAAACTATACATAATTGGTATCGCCGCGTCCGTAACGTCCTGAACTACAAAACGATGTTGATATTTATCCCGCGCGGTGAACGCCGTAAGAGAAAATAATAATAAACCGAACCACAATCACAATTGTTTGGTCACTTCACCTCCCAAAAAATGAAATAAAAAGAGATCAAAAAGTCGCATGTCCCTAAAAATGGTACTGATGGAAACTACAGTTCGTTACGCAAAAAATAAGTCCTCGCACGACTTTCCTGATGGAAAAATAAAACAGTTATGGCTCTTAGAATAAGGTAACGCAAAAAATAAATTATATTTTACAAAATGTATTTTATTGTGCAAACGCCATAAGACATAAAATAAAACTATAAACATCTGGTATCGCCGTAATCGTATCGTCCCGCAGAATAAAGTGAATATGTCATTTATAGCGCACGGTGAACGCTGTAAAAAAATTTGAATAAAAAACAATAGTAGAATTGCTGTTTTTTTAGTCACCACGCCACCTAAAATTAGAATAAAAACTGATCAAAAAGTCGCATGCACCCCATGAAAACTACAATGGATTCCTCAAGGTCTCTAGTTTCCAAAAAGTGGTCACTTTTGGGGGGTTTCCACTGTTTTAGCACCACAAGACCTCTTCAAACCGGACATGGTGCCTAATAAATTAAATTAATTAAATGTCACCTCTACTTTGCTCTAAATTCCTGTGAAACACCTAAAGGGTTAATAAACTTTCTAAATGCTGTTGTGAATACTTTGAGGGGTCTAGTTTCTGAAATGGGGTGTTTGATGGGGGTGTCTAATATATGGGCCCCTCAAAGCAACTTCAGAACTGAGCTGGAAACTAAAAAATAAAATAAAAATGAGGCAATACTTCGCTTCTTACATTATACTGATAATGAGCCGTGCCCACTCCAAGACGACCCCAGTTTTGACCGTTTGTATAAACGGAGACCCCTATTAGACCATTTCAGTGCCCGGTTTTCCCCAGCATTCACCCCCGAGAAGTGTATTTCTATAGATGAATCCCTGGTACATTTTAAAGGGAGGCTTCAATTCCAGAGTACCTGCCGGGTAAGAGGGCAAGGTATGGCGTGAAGATGTATAAGCTGCGAGAGTGCATCAGGGTATACCTACAAATTTAGGATATATAAAGGGAAGGACACCAGTACTCAGCCCCCAGAATGCCCCCCCCCCTTACTGGGAGTTAATACAAAAATTGTGTGGGATTTGGTGCACCCACTGCTGGACCAGGGTCACCACCTCTACCTGGATAATTTTTATACCAGCGTCCCGCTCTTCAACTGCCTCGCTTCCAGAAGTCCTCCGGCATGCGGCACTGCTAGAAAAAATCTGAGAGGCCTCCCTAAGACTCTGCTTGGGCAAACACTCAGAAGGGGTGAGAGCAGGGCACAATCTAGCAGCAACATATTGTGTGTCAAGTACAAGGACAAGAGAGATGCCACACCAGTACCCATGTACCTGTACGAGGTTCCAGTACAGGGACCCCCAAACTAGACTGCATCCTGGACTACAATAGGTACATGGGAGGGGTGGACTTGTCAGATCAAGTCCTGAAGCCTTACAGTACTTCTGGAAGCGGGGCCACAGGCATCGTACCAGGGCAAAACTTTTTAGGAGAAGTTCCCCAAACTGGCAAGAAGGGAAAAAGTCAAAAGAGGTGCAGAGTCTGCTATAAGAGGGGGATAAGGAAGGACACAATATATCAATGTGACGCGTGTCCCGAAAAACCAGAGCTCTGTATGAAAGAGTGTTTTAAAATTTATCATCCATCCCTTTATTTTTAATTTACCCCAGTTTTACTCGCTCTGATCCACTTCGCACAGCTTACCCCTCCTCATCTTTCCCCTCTGAGCCCTGCTGTGTGCCCAGGCAGCTGATAACAGCCACATGTAGGGTATTGCCGTACCCGGGAGAGCCAACATTACAGTTTATGAGGTGTATATCTCCGGTGGAGCATGCTGGGCACAATATATCGGACACTGAATTGGCATATATGTATAGAAAATTGCAAATTTCACTCTGCACCAACTGCTGCACATTATCTTTTACACAATACCTGTGGGGTCAAAATGCTCACTACACCTCTAGATGAATGCCTTAAGGGGTGTAGATTTTAAAACAGGGTCACTTCTTGGGGGTTTCAACTGTACTGGTACCTTAGGGGCTTCTGCGTACAAGACTTAGCACCAGAAAAGCTCCTGTAGGCCAAATGGTGGTCCTTTACTTCTGAGCCCTGCCGTGTGCCCAGGCAGCTAATAACAGCCACATGTAGGGTATTGCCGTACCCGGGAGAGCCCACATTACAGTTTATGGGGTGTATGTCTCCGGTGGCACATGCTGGGCACAAGATATCGGACACTGACATGGCATATATATAGAAAATTGCAAATCTCACTCTGCACCATCTGCTGCGCATTATCTTTTACACAATACCTGTGGGGTCAAAATGCTCACTACACCTCTAGATGAATTCCTTAAGGGGTGTCGTTTTTAAAACGGGGTCACTTCTCGGGGGTTTCAACTGTACTGATACCTCAGGGGCTTCTGCACACACGACTTAGCACCAGAAAATTCCCAGTAGGCCACATGGTGGTCCTTTCCTTCTGAGCCATCCCATGGGCCCAAACGGCAGTTTATCACCACAAATAGGGTATTGCCACACTCAGGACAAATTGGGCAACAAAATGCGGTATTTTATTCCTTGTGAAAATAAGAAATTTTGAGCCAAAACTACCTCTTATTGGAAAAAATATTTTTTTTTTTAATTCACAGCCCAATTCAAATAAATTCTGTGAAAAAACTGTGGGGTCTAAATGGTCACAACACCCATAACTAAATTCTTTGAGGGGTGTAGTTTCCAAAATGGGGTGACTTCTGGTGGGTTTCCATTGCTTTGATACCTTTGGGGCTCTGCAAATGCGACATGGCACCCAAAAACCAATCCAGCAAAATCTGGGCTCCAAAGAACACATAG
Organism: Rhinoderma darwinii; assembly: GCF_050947455.1. Lineage (NCBI taxonomy): Eukaryota > Metazoa > Chordata > Amphibia > Anura > Rhinodermatidae > Rhinoderma > Rhinoderma darwinii. The sequence goes on from NC_134691.1 coordinate 244,922,151, forward strand.
CGCTCCTTTCCTTCTGAGGCCTCCCATGGTCCCAAACGGCAGTTTATCACCACAAATGGGGTATTGCCGCACTCAGGACAAATTGGGCAACAAATTGGGGTATTTTATTCCTTTTGAAAATAAGAAATTTTGAGCCAAAACTACCTCTTATTGGAAAAAATTAAATTATTTTGAATTCACAGCCCAATTCAAATAAATTCTGTGAAAAAACTGTGGAGTATAAATGGTCACAACACCCATAAATGAATTCCTTGAGGGGTGTAGTTTCCAAAATGGGGTCACTTCTGGTGGGTTTCCATTGCTTTGATACCTTTGGGGCTCTGCAAATGCGACATGGCACCCGAAAACCAATCCAGCAAAATCTGGGCTCCAAAGAACACATAGCGCTCCTTTCCTTCTAATACCTCCCATGGGCCCAAACGGCAGTTTATGGCCACAAATAGGGTATTGCCGCACTCAGGACAAATTTGGCAACAAAATGGGGTATTTTATTCCTTGTGAAAATAAGACATTTTGAGCCAAAACTACATCTTATTGGAAAAAAGTTTTTTTTTTTAAATTCACAGCCCAATTCAAATAAGTTCTGTGAAAAAACTGTGGGGTCTAAACGGTCACAACACCCATAAATAAATTCCTTGAGGGGTTTTGTTTCCAAAATGGGGTCACTTTTGGTGGGTTTCCATTGCTTTGATACCTCTGAGGCTCTGCAAATGCGACATGGCACCCGAAAACCAATCCAGCAAAATCTGGACTCCTAAGAACACATAGCGCTCCTTTCCTTCTGAGGCCTCCCATGGGCCCAAACAGCAGTTTATCACCACAAATGGGGTATTGCCGCACTCAGGACAAATTGGGCAACAAAATGGGGCATTTTGTTCCCTGTGAAAATAAGAAATTCTGATCAAAAATGACATCTTATTGGAAAAATTTTCATTCTTTTAATTTCACAGCCCAATTCAAATACGCGCTGTGAAAAAACTACGGGGTCAAAATGGTAACAATAACCATAAATTAATTCCTTGAGGGGTGCAGTTTCCAAAATGGGGTCAGTTTTGGGGGATTCCTACTGTTTTGGCACCTCAACACCTCTCCAAACCTGGCATGCTGCCTAAAATATATGCTAATAAAAAAGCACCACCAAAATGCACTAGGTGCTTCTTTGCTTCTGGGGCTTGTGTTTTAGTCCACGAGCGCACTAGAGCCACATGTGGGACATTTCTAAAAACTGAAGAATCTGGACAATACATATTTAGTTGTGTTTCTCTGGTAAAACCTTCTTTGTTACCGAAAAAAAATAGAATAAAATTGAAATTCAGAAAGAAAAACGAAATTTGCAAATTTCACCTCCACTTTGCTTTAATTCCTGTGAAATGCCTGAAGGGTTAAAAAACTTTCTAAATGCTGTTTTGAATACTTTGAGGGGTCTAGTTTTTAAAATGGGGTGCTTTATGGGGGTTTCTAATACATAGGCCCCTCAAAGCCACTTCAGAACTGAACAGGTACCTTAAAAAAAAGGCTTTTGAAATTTTCTTAAAAAAAAGAGAAATTGCTGTTTATGTTCTAAGCCTTGTAACGTCCAAGAAAAATAAAAGAATGTTCAAAAAACGATGCCAATCTAAAGTAGACATATGGGAAATGTGAACTAGTAACTATTTTGGGTGGTATAACCGTCTGTTTTACAAGCAGATGCATTTAAATTCTGAAAAATGCTATTTTTTCTAAATTTTCTCTAAATTTTGCAATTTTTCTCAAATAAAGACTGAATATATCGACCAAATTTTACCACGAACATGAAGCCCAAAGTGTCACGAGAAAACAATCTCGGAATCGCTTGGATAGGTTTAAGCATTCCGACGTTATTACTACATAAAGTAAAATATGTCAGATTTGAAAAATGGGCTCTGAGCCTTAAGGCCCAAACTAGGCTGCGTCCTTAAGGGGTTAAGGGTGACATAATCCAGCACCCTCATACTAACAAGACCCTTTCAGCTAGAGGCTTTTTCACGTGCGACTCGAATTTTGTGGTCTATTTAATTAAGTGTTCATGCGGCTTGACCTATGTGGGAGAAACCACCCAACACATCAGGGACCGTATATCTAGCCATTAATCCACAATAAGGTGTAAGAAAATGTGGCTACCCCTCCCCGATCACTTTATTAAATTTAACCATAATATCTCCGAATTAAGGTTCCAAATTATTGAGCAGGTCTCCAGACCTAGGAGGGGAGGCAATCATATACACCTATTAAAACAAAGAGAGTCGTACTGGATCCATACATTAGAGACCCTAGCGCCTAAAGGCTTAAACAGGGAATTTGACCTACTATGCAGAAAACATTAACATCTATTGTTAATCTCTGTGTTCTATGTAACTAATACTATATATTTATCTCTTTCTCAGGCACGATAGAAAAACATATATAATCAAGATCCAGTGTGCGACCAGATACAGGTACCATAAAACCGGTTCACCAACTACCTTTTCCTATACTATCCAGTATGCCCCTATTCTTGTCACAATCCATTAATTCCATCACCGCTATTTACCTTTATATTCCACTTATGCTAAAAAAAAAAATTCTCTCAATATATTCTTTCTACTAGACAGCGACGCTTTCCTAAATACGATCTTAGAGGTCATACTATTCTATATGTACATAATTTTCGGACCGCAATATAGCAATCATATATGTTTGCTTCCATTACGTATTTGGGATCAGATTTATTATGGCTTACTTGGGATATTCAACGTTATCCTTACGGACTAAGATTATATATACCACTCTCTATATATAACACATATGATCTGAGACCATACCTTTCTATATAGATCCAATGCCGTATCCCGTACATAATACATTATATATCATATTATCTGTTAGATCCCCCATATATGATAAATAAACATCATATCTCATATAATAGAAATGCAATCACGTTACATGGACCTAATTTTGCCATAAGTGGAAAGCAAATACTTACAAGCTCAGAGTATACTCCCTAGTAATGGGGACGGCTTGCATTCCACGGAGCGATGGTGCTCCTCTGACTGCGCATGTGCCGGAATAGCTCTGCGTATCACGTACCGGATATCCGGTATGAGGAGCCGGCGCCATATAGATGGGTGCTGCCATGAGCACACTCACAACTTGGAGCGTCTGGCAGACGCCGACACACCAGCATACCTCTCCGATATTACGTGCAGGTACGATATTGTCGACAGATTCATAACTGGGGTACTTACTGTCCTGACCATTTCTATATATATCCCTCCGGTTCTGTACTTTATATCAATACTCTTCTATTTACTTTTTACCACCACTGCTTTCTTCAGCCGGTACTTTATGGTATGGTCCAGAGAGGTATTTTATTAATACCTCTCCAACCAGTACTTACATGTATGCCTTGATCATGTTTTTGTGATATACCGCAATTTGCATATTTCCATGTCTCCTTGCTGATGTAATATATATCCTGTTTACGAAGGTTAAGCATTACCAATCTGTGATTTTACGAGTATCTGATTATAATGGCCATATGTATCTATCGTTGAAACATATTCTGCTCTTCATGCACGATATTTAATACCTACATATATGTTCATCGTTGTTACCCATTGGGATTATTTCTTTAAATCGAAATATAGAAAGCATCATTGTTATCATTGTCAATATTTATTTAATTTTTGTCCCATGTAATGTACTATATGTAATATTGTACTATTTGTTTTTCTTATAGCGAGTGTGAGAAAGGCCTTGGATGGGCCGAAACGTTATAAACGCCTATCGCTTGCATTAAATAAATTTTGTTTTGTACAAATACCATTTTGGAATGAATGAAAATAAATAATTCTTCCTTGGAATTGAATACAGTCGAGTATCTTTGGAGTGCTTTTGCGTTTATTCTACATATCTGTGAGTGGGGTACAACCTGAACCTGCATAGCACCAACGAATTGGAGTGCATCTTTACTATTTTTATCTTAATATGTAATAAGCGACACGGGCCCCTATTACTATAGTAACTGACAGTTTCCGGAGCACAGCGTAGGTTCTGACGTCACAGTGCTATGCTATGCGCAGCATATAACGTCACGACGCTATGCACTGCGCACAACATCCTGCCACTCAATGGAGTGAGGACCTCCGCTGCGGCCGAAGAGGTGGATAAGTTTAATATTACTGTCTTGCTGAAGCTGATGGGTCGGGGTCCGACAGCCAGGACCCCCACCAATCAGCTGTTTTGAAGGGGGTGCAGAGATCGTACGAGCGCTACTTCCCCTTCATTCCGGTCACTTTCTCACACTGAATCTCCGACACGGACGTGTCAGCGATTCACAGTGTGAGCAAGTGAGGGTAATGAAGGGGAAGCAGCGCTCGTACGAGCTCTGCACCCCTTCAAAACAGCTGATTGGCGGGGCTCCCGGGTGTCGGACCCCGACCCATCAGCTATTGAAGGCCTATCCTGAGGATAGGCCATCAGTGTTTAGGGACTGGACAATCCCTTTAAAGACTACCGTGTGTTAGGCTTAGATACACAGCCCCAGCAGACAGTAATCTTATACTGCATAAGATTACTGTCTGCTGGACCCTGTATCTAAGTCTACCTTAGGCTTAGATACAGGGTCCAACAAACCCTATCACACATGCACATGGGCCCTGTATCCAAGGCCTTTACACATCACTGCTGCCCTTCCGTTGAGGGGTTCCGTCGGGTTAACCCCTCAACGAAAAGGCAAACGGAAAGCTTAGCTTCCGTTTGCATCACCATTGATCTCAATGGTGATAGAAACTTTGCTAATGGTTTCCGTTTGTCACCGTTGTGAACGGGTTCCGTTGTTTTGGCGGAATCAATAGCGCAGTCGACAATGCAAAATAACGGAACCCTGTCACAACGGTGACAAATGGAAACCTTTCGCAATGTTTCCGTCACCATTGAGATCAATGGTGAGGGAAGTGGAGGTTTCAGTTTGCCTTTCTGTTGAGGAGTTAACCCGACGGAACCCCTCAACATAAGGGCAGCGGTGATGTGAATAGGCCCTTACTAATGTTTTTTTTGGTGTTTTATTACAGGTTCGGTCGTTGGACTATATCGGATTCAAGGACTACTTAGATGACTGCATTTTTATTCTCAATAAATTGATTAATGAGGGTTGTATGGGGGTTTTTTATTTCAATAAATAAATTTTTTCTATATCTTTGTATTTTTTTAAACTTTATCGCTACCACCTTACTAATGGTTGCTGACTGACAGCATCCATTACTAAGGCGGGCTTAGTGTTAGACGATGAAAAGGCTAACACTGACCCCCATTGTTACCCCGGTACCCACCGCCACCAGGGGTGCCGGGAAGAGCCGGGTACGATCCAGTGCCCGACTATCTGTAGTGATGGTCGGGCACTGGGATGGCCGCAGGCTGGTCTTATTAGCCTGCGAGAGGCCAAAAACAGTGGCCCTTCCCACCCTGGTAATGGGGGGGACCCCATGTCATTTTTTTTTTAATAAATAGTTAGGCAGCACGATGTGGTGTTCCCCTATTTTGATAACCAGCCAGATACAACACAGCAGCAGCAGGCTAGTATTACCAGGGTGGGAAGGGCCACTGTTTTTTGGCTTTCCCAGCCTAATAATACCAGCCTGCGGCCACTACAGTTCTCCTCCATCACTACAGATGGTCGGGTACTGGATCGTACCCGGCTCTTCCCGGTACCCCTGGTGGTGGTGGGTACCAGGGTAATAATGGGGGTTAGTGTTAGCCTCTTCATGTCTAACATTAAGCCACGCCTTAGTAATGGGCGTTGTCAATCAGCCATAAGCTATTATTAAGGTGGCAGTTATAAAGTTAAACCCCTTCACGCTATGGCCACTTTTGACCTTCATGACAGAGCCTCATTTTTCAAATCTGACATGTTTCACTTTATGTGGTAATAACTCCGAAATGCTCTTACCTATCCAAGCGATTCTGAGATTGTTTTATCGTGACACATTGGATTTTAGGTTACTGGCAAAATTTGCCCGATACATTCAGTATTTAATTGTGAAAAACACCAAAATGTAGCGAAAAATTTCAAAAATTAGCATTTTTCTCAATTTAAATGTATCTGCTTGTAAGACAGGCAGTTATACCACGCAAAATTGCTGCTAATTAACATCCCCCATATGTCTACTTTAGTTTGGCATCGTTTTTTTTAACATCCTTCTATTTTTCTAGGACGTTACAAGGCTTAGAACTTTAGCAGCCATTTCTCACATTTTCAAGAAAATGTCAAAATGCTATTTTTACAGGGGGCAGTTCAGTTGTGAAGTGGCTTTGAGGTCCTTAGATATTAGAAACCCCCAATAAGTCACCCCATTTTAAAAACTGCACCCCTTAAAGTATTCAAAACAGCATTTAGAAAGTTTCTTAACCCTTTAGACATTGCGCAGGAATTAAGGCAATATATATGTGAAATTTACAAAGTTCATTATTTTTTTCCAGAAATTCATTTTGAATCCATTTTTTTTGTACCACAGAAGGTTTTACCAGAGAAATACAACTCAATATTTATTTCCCAGGTTCTGCAGTTTTAGGAAATATCCCACATGTGGCTCTAGTGCGCTACTGGACTGAAACACCGGCCTCCGAAGCAAAAGTAGCGCCTAGTGGATTTTGGGCCTCCTTTTTATTAGAATATATTTTAGGTACCATGTCAGCTTTGAAGAGGTCTTGTGGAACTAAAACAGTGGAAACGCCCCAAAAGTGATGCCATTTGGGAAACTGCACCCCTCGAGGAATTTATTTAGGGGTGTAGCAAGCATTTTGACCCGCCAGTTTTTTTGCAAAAATTTTTGGAACTACGCCATGAAAATGAAAATCTACATTTTTTCAAATAAAATGTAGGTTTAGCTATTTTTTTTTAATTTCCAAAAGAACTAAAGTAGAAAAAGCACCACAACATTTGTAGAGCAATTTCTCACGAGTAAAATAATACCCCACATGTGGTAAAAAACGGCTGTTTGGACACACGGCAGGGCTTAGAATGGAAAGAGTGACATTTGGCTTTTGGAACTCAAATTTAGCAGTAATGGTTTGCGGTGGCCATGTCGCATTTGCATAGCCCCTCAGGGGACAAAACAGTGGAAACCCCCAACAAGTGACCCCATTTTGGAAACTATACCCCTTGAGGAAATTATCTAGGGGTATAGTGAGCATTTTGACCCCACAGGTTTTTTGCAGAAATTTTTGGAAGTAGGCTGTGAAAATAAAAATCTAAATTTTTTTTCAAATAAAATGTAGGTTTAGCTAATTTTTTTTCATTTCCACAAGTACTAAAGGAGAAAAAGCACCATAAAATGTGTAAAGAAATTTCTCCCAAGTAAAACAATACCCCACATGTGGTCATAAACATCTGTTTGGACACTGGTAGGGCTCAGAATGGAAGGAGCACCATTTGGATTTTGGAATGGCTTCTGGGCACCATGTCCAATTTGCTGAGCCCCTGTAGTACTAATACAGTGGAAACACCCCAAAAGTGACTCCATTTGGGAAACTGCACCCCCTGAGGAATCATCTAGGGGTATAGTGAAAATTTTGATCCCAAAGGTTTTTTGCTGAATGAATTAGAATTAAGCCATGAAAATGAAAAATATTTTTTTTTTCCAACAAGATGTAGTTTTAGATCAACATTTTTCATTTTTACAAGAAATAGAGAAGAAAAAGCATGTCAACATTTGTAAAGAAATTTCTCCCAAGTACGGTAACACCCCATATGTGGTTATAATTAGCTGTATACATATATGGGAGCATTCAGAAGAAAAGGAGCGGTATTTATCTTTTGGAGCGTAGATTTTGCTGGAATGGTGTAAAGGATCTGCCAGGCACAGCTTCTGTGTCAACGCCCATAGGTAATCAGTCTGCACCTGCTTCGATGTCTGTGAGACTGACTCCATCTTCCACCACTCAGGATGGCAGGCTTAGGAGTGGGAAAGCCTATCACAGCCTGGCCAGACGGAGCTAGCTCCCGTCCTCTGTCTATTTATACCTGCCTTTCCTGTTCCTCCTTGCTTGTGATTCTTCTCTGTTGGTTTCCTGGCCCTGCTGCAGCTTCTTGATCTATTTGTCCCTGCTTCATATTGACCCTGGCTTACTGACTACTCTCCTGCTCTGCGTTTGGTACCTCGTACACTCCTGGTTTGACTCGGCTCGTTCACTACTCTTGTTGCTCACGGTGTTGCCGTGGGCAACTGCCCCATTTCCCTTAGCTTCTGTGTACCCTTGTCTGTTTGTCTGTCGTGCACTTATTGAGCATAGGGACCGTCGCCCAGTTGTACCCCGTCGCCTAGGGCGGGTCGTTGCAAGTAGGCAGGGACTGAGTGGCGGGTAGATTAGGGCTCACTTGTCTGTTTCCCTACCCCCATCATTACATAATCACAAGCCCATATACCTAGTCTACCCTGGTCCCTGACGCTACTATGGACCCCCTTCAGACCCTGGCTCAGCAAATGCAGGGTCTCTCCCTACAGGTCCAGGCCCTGGCTCAGAGGGTCAACCAGCCTGAGGCTACCATGGTAGTGCCCCTCACCTCACCTCTTCAACCCCACCACAAGTTGCCTGACCGGTTCTCAGGGGACCGGAAGACTTTTCTCTCCTTTCGGGAGAGTTGTAGGCTCTATTTTCGCTTAAAGCCCCACTCCTCAGGTTCTGAGAGCCAGCGGGTGGGTATTATTATGTCCCGGCTCCAGGAAGGGCCCCAAGAATGGGCCTTCTCCTTGGCTCCTGACGCCCCTGAACTTTCCTCCGTTGATCTTTTCTTTTCTGCTCTCGGACTCATTTATGACGAGACTGACAAGACTGCCTTTGCCGAGAGTCAGCTGGTGACCTTACGTCAGGGTAAGAGACCTGTTGAGGAGTATTGTTCTGACTTTAGGAAGTGGTGCGTAGCTTCTCGGTGGAATGACCCTGCCTTAAGGTGCCAGTTTAGGTTGGGTCTGTCGAACGCCCTGAAAGACCTGCTAGTTAGCTATCCCTCTTCTGACTCCCTAGAAAAGGTTATAGTTTTAGCGGTATGACTTGACCGACGTCTCAGGGAACGACGACTTGAACGTTTATGTGTTTTCTCCTCTGACTCCCCCATGATGCCTCCCGAGGTTCCGTTGCTTCGTTCTTCCACGGAAGACTCGGAGGTACCTATGCAACTCTGGGCCTCCGTGTCCCCCCTACAACGTAGAGAGTTCCGCAGGAAGAATGGTCTCTGCTTCTACTGTGGGGATGACAAGCATCAAGTGAACAACTGTCCTAGGCGTAAGAATAAGCAGCCGGAAAACTTCTGCGCCTAAGTGATCGTCGGGGAGGTCACTTGGGCGCACAGGTATTTCCCGTAAATATGAAACGTAATAAAAGCTTGCTTCCCTTTCAGGTCTCTTTTGGTGGTAGGTCTGCTACCGGCAGTGCCTTCGTGGATTCAGGGTCTTCTGCTAATATCATGTCTGTGGAATTTACTATGTCTCTAGCTATGCCTTTGATTGATTTGCCTAAACCTGTCCCGGTAGTGGGTATTGACTCCACTCCTCTTGCTAATGGTTATTTTACACAGCATACCCCTGTTTTTGAACTCCTTGTTGGCTCCATGTATTTGGAGCAGCGCTCTGTACTGTTAATGCAGGGATTATCGTCCGATTTGGTTTTAGGCCTTCCCTGGTTGAAGTTGCATAATCCCACGTTTGACTGGAATACTGGGGATCTTACCAAATGGGGTAATGAATGCTTGACGTCATGTTTTTCTGTTAATTCTATTTCTCCCCCTGAGGAGGTGAACACGCTGCCTGAGTTTGTTCAGGACTTCGCTGATGTTTTCTCTAAGGAGGCCTCCGAAGTGTTACCTCCTCATAGAGAATACGATTGCGCAATCGATTTGGTACCAGGAGCTAAGCTCCCTAAGGGTAGGATATTTAATCTCTCTTGTCCCGAATGTGAAGCCATGAGAGAGTATATCCAGGAATGCCTGGCCAAGGGTTACATTCGCCCCTCTACTTCTCCGGTAGGTGCTGGCTTCTTCTTCGTAGGGAAGAAGGATGGTGGTCTTAGGCCATGCATTGACTACCGAAACCTGAATAAGGTCACTGTAAGGAACCAGTATCCCCTTCCTTTGATTCCTGATCTCTTTAATCAGGTTCAGGGGGCCCAATGGTTCTCCAAGTTTGATCTACGGGGGGCTTATAACCTTTTCCGCATCAAAGAGGGGGATGAGTGGAAGACTGCGTTTAACACGCCCGAAGGTCATTTCGAATACCTCGTCATGCCCTTTGGGTTGTGTAATGCTCCCGCGGTCTTCCAGAATTTCATAAATGAAATTTTAAGAGACTACCTGGGGGTATTTCTTGTAGTGTACCTTGATGACATACTTGTGTTTTCGAAGGACTGGTCCTCCCACATTGAGCATGTCAGGAAGGTGCTCCAGGTCCTTCGGGAAAACAAACTGTTTGCGAAGACCGAAAAATGTGTGTTTGGGGTGCAGGAGATACCATTTTTAGGTCAAATCCTCACTCCTCATGAATTCCGCATGGACCCTGCCAAGGTCCAGGCTGTGGCGGAATGGGTCTAACCTGCCTCCCTGAAGGCGTTACAGTGCTTCCTGGGGTTCGCTAATTATTACAGGAGATTTATTGCTAACTTCTCGGTCATCGCTAAGCCTCTTACGGATCTCACTCGCAAAGGTGCTGATCTCCTCCACTGGCCTCCTGAGGCTGTCCAGGCTTTTTAGGTCCTTAAGAACTGCTTTATCTCAGCCCCGGTGCTGGTTCAGCCCAACCAAATGGAGCCATTTATCGTGGAGGTTGACGCATCCGAGGTGGGAGTGGGGGCTGTCTTGTCCCAGGGTACCAGGTCCCTCACCCATCTCCGTCCCTGTGCCTACTTCTCCAGGAAGTTTTTGGCCACTGAGAGTAACTATGATATTGGCAACCGCGAACACTTAGCCATTAAATGGGCATTTGAAGAGTGGCGCCACTTCCTGGAGGGGGCTAGGCACCAGGTAACGGTCCTTACCGACCACAAGAATCTGGTTTTCCTAGAATCTGCCCGGAGGCTAAACCCGAGACAAGCTCGATGGGTGTTATTTTTTACCAGATTCAACTTTTTGGTTACCTATAGGGCTGGGTCTAAAAATAATAAGGCTGATGCACTGTCGTGTAGCTTCATGGCCAGCCCTCCTTCGGAGGAAGATCCTGCTTGTATTTTGCCTCCAGGTATAATCATTTCCTCTATTGATTCTGATTTAGTCTATCTGGTCATCCAGGCATCCTGGGTACCAAGCACCTCATTGCCAGAAACTATTGGTGGCCTGGGTTGCCTAAAGACGTTAAGGCCTACGTCACCGCTTGTGAAGTTTGTGCTAGGTCCAAGACTCCCAGGTCCCGACCAGCGGGCTTACTACGTTCTTTGCCCATTCCCCAGAGACCTTGGACCCATATCTCCATGGATTTTATCACCGATTTGCCTCCATCTCAAGGCAAGTCGGTGGTGTGGGTTGTAGTAGACCGCTTCAGTAAGATGTGCCACTTTGTGCCCCTCAAGAAACTACCCAATGCTAAGACGTTAGCTACCTTGTTTGTCAAACACATCCTGCGTCTCCATGGGGTCCCTGTCAATATTGTTTCTGACAGAGGGGTACAATTTGTTTCATTGTTTTGGAGAGTCTTCTGTAAAAAGTTGGGGATTGATCTGTCCTTCTCCTCTGCCTTCCATCCTGAAACTAATGGCCAAACTGAGAGGGCTAATCAGTCTCTAGAACAATATTTAAGGTGTTTTATCTCTGACTGTCAATATGATTGGGTCTCATTCATTCCCCTCGCCGAATTTTCCCTTAATAACCGGGTCAGTAACTCATCAGGGGTCTCCCCCTTTTTCTGTAATTTTGGGTTTAACCCACGGTTCTCAGTTTCACCTGGTAGTTCCAACAATCCCGAGGTAGAGGTCGTTCATCGGGAACTGTGCACAGTCTGGGCCCAGGTTCAGAAGAACCTAGAGGCGTCCCAGAGCATACAAAAAACTCAGGCAGATAGAAGACGTTCTGCTAACCCCTTGTTTATGGTCGGGGATCTGGTGTGGCTATCGTCCAAAAATTTGCGCCTTAAAGTCCCGTCCAAGAAGTTTGCTCCCCGGTTTATAGGGCCGTACAAGGTCATTGAAGTCCTCAATCCTGTCTCCTTCCGACTGGAGTTGCCCCCATCTTTTCGAGTACACAACGTGTTTCATGCCTCCCTCCTTAAACGCTGCTCCCTGTCCTTGGCTCCCTCGAGCAAACCTCCGGTCCCTGTTCTCACCCCTGAGGGGGTAGAATTCGAGGTGGCCAAGATTGTGGACAGCAGGATGGTCCAAGGCTCCCTCCAGTATCTGGTCCATTGGAGAGGATACGGGCCTGAGGAGAGGACTTGGTTACCCGCCCGGGATGTTCATGCTGGGATATTGGTCAGGAGGTTCCACCTTCGTTTCCCCAATAAACCAGGTCCACTTAGAAAGGGTCCGGTGGCCCCTCATAAAAGGGGGGGTACTGTAAAGGATCTGCCAGGCACAGCTTCTGTGTCAACGCCCATAGGTAATCAGTCTGCATCTGCTTCGATGTCTGTGAGACTGACTCCATCTTCCACCACTCAGGATGGCAGGCTTAGGAGTGGGAGAGCCTATCACAGCCTGGCCAGACGGAGCTAGCTCCCGCCCTCTGTCTATTTATACCTGCCTTTCCTGTTCCTCCTTGCTTGTGATTCTTCTCTGTTGGTTTCCTGGCCCTGCTGCAGCTTCTTGATCTATTTGTTCCTGCTTCATATTGACCCTGGCTTACTGACTACTCTCCTGCTCTGCGTTTGGTACCTCGTACACTCCTGGTTTGACTTGGCTTGTTCACTACTCTCCTGCTCTGCGTTTTGTACCTCGTACACTCCTGGTTTGACTCGGCTCGTTCACTACTCTTGTTGCTCACGGTGTTGCCGTGGGCAACTGCCCCATTTCCCTTAGCTTCTGTGTACCCTTGTCTGTCTGTCGTGCACTTATTGAGCATAGGGACCGTCGCCCAGTTGTACCCAGTCGCCTAGGGCGGGTCGTTGCAAGTAGGCAGGGACTGAGTGGCGGGTATATCAGGGCTCACTTGTCTGTTTCCCTACCCCCGTCATTACATAATCACAAGCCCATATACCTAGTCTACCCTGGTCCCTGACGCTACTATGGACCCCCTTGAGACCCTGGCTCAGCAAATGCAGGGTCTCTCCCTACAGGTCCAGGCCCTGGCTCAGAGGTTCAACCAGCCTCTGTCCCTTCCCTTCCTAGTTCCTAAATACTATGGCCCTGAAACTGAAAGAATGTTCGCCTCCGGCCTGCGCATTGAGATGTTTTTTCATCACCGCATTACTAGTGCCATAACTTTTTATTTTTCAGTTGACTGAGCGGTGTGCGGGCTTGTTTTTTGCGAGACGGGCTGTAGATTTTATTGGTACCATTTTAGAACACATATACGACTTTTTGATCACTTTTTATTTCATTTTTTGGTAAAGGAAATTACCAAAAACAAGCAATTCTGGAATAGTTTTTTATTGGGTTTATTTTCGGCATCCACAGTGCGCCCTAAATTACGTTAGCTTTATTCAGTGGGTCGATACGATTACGGCGATCCCAAATTTATATTGTTTTTTTTTATGTATTGCAGCTTTTGCACAATAAAATCACTTTTTTTATAAAATCATTTGTTTTCTGTGTCGCCATATTCTAAGACCCATAACGTTTTTATTTTTGCGTGGACAAAGTTGTGTCAGGGATTATTTTTTGCGGCACGGATTGTCGTTTTTATTGGTACTATTTTGGAGTAAATGTGACTTTTTGATCATTTTTTATAGCATTTTTTGGGAGGAGCTGTGACCTAAAAACAAAAATTCTGGCGTTGTTTTTCTTTACGGCGTACACCGTGTGGGATAATTTACATAATAGTTTTGTAGTTTGGGTCGTTACGAACGTGGCGATACCAATTATGTATAGTTTTTTATTTTTTTTTCGGTTTTTCCAATAATAAAAGACTTACTATGGGAAAAAAGGCAGTTTAGCTTTTTTTTTTTACTTGAAACTTGTGTTTTTTTTGTTTTACGACATTTTTATTAACTTTTTTTTACTTTTTTGACTTGTCCCACTAGGGGACATGAGGGCCTGATATACCGATCGCTACTCTAATACACTGCACTACATACGTAGTGCAGTGTATTAGCGCTGTTAGTTATTCCCTGACAGCAAGCCTATGAGGACGCGCCGCAGGCGGGTCCTCATCGGCTCACATACAAGGCAGACTCGGACGCCATTATTTGGCGTCCGATTGCCATAGAAACCCAGCGATTGCGTCGCTAGGTTGCCGGTCGGGTTAAAACCCATCAGATGCTGCGCTCTATTGAGAGCAGCATCTGAGGGGTTAATCAGCCGGATCGGAGAATAGCTCCGGTCCAGGCAGTTACAGGAGGGTGCCAGCTGTATAATACTGCTGTCACCCCGCGGTGATGATGCCGGCTCTGCTTCTGAGCCCGCACCATCACTGCAACGTAACTGTACTGCGGTTTGCGGGAACATATATATATATACGGCGGATGACGGGAAGGGGTTAAACAAATTAAAGGATGTAGATAAAATATTTTATTGAAATAAAAATGCCACACAACAATCGTTATCCATTTTATTGAGAATAAAAAAAAGCGCAGTTGTCGAAGTAGTACTCAAATTTGAAGTTGTCCAACAACTGAACTTGTAAAAAAAACACAAACCCAGAAAAATAATTATTAACACATAAAAAAGGAAAATAAATCTTATACTTACCTTTCCTAGTTCCATTGCTGGAGCTGCAATGTCAGCGAGCTGGGCCCTACATCTAATCCTATCATGTGTGATACTGTCTGCTGAGCCACTGTATCTAATCCTATCATGTGAGATACATCTAATCCAACCGTGTGATACAGTCTGCTGGGCCACTGTATCTTATCCTATAATGTGTGATACTGTCTGCTGAGCAGCTGTACCTAATCCTATCCATAGCTATAGGGTCGTATTGCCATAGATATGCTGGCTCATATATATATATATATATATATATATATATATATATAAGTATAGAAAACCCTTTATTACACTGGTTTTCTAGCAAAAGGAATGCAGTGGTATGTTAATATAAATAAATGTTCCCCATAGCTGCCCCCACACAGTATAATGCCCCCCATATCAGCTCCTCCCATAGTATAATGCCCCCCATAGCTACCCCCACAGTATAATGTCCCTCATAGCTGCCCCACACAGTATAATGCCCCCCATAGCTTCCCCCCCACAGTATAATGCCCCCCTTAGCTGCCCCCACAGTATAATGCCCCATAGCTTCCCCCACACAGTGTAATTCCCCCCTTAGCTTCCCCCACACAGTATAATGCCCCATATTTCTTCCCCCACACAGTATAAAGCCCGCCATAGCTGCCCCCATACAGCATAATGCTCCCCATAGCTGCCCCCACAGTATAATGCCCCCTCCATCCCATACACAGTATAATGCCCCCCTCCCTCCCATACAAAGTATAATGCCCCCTCCCTCCCATACACAGTATAATGCCCCCCATATGTACGGACCAAATAGAAAAATAATAACATACATACTTACCTATCCCCGTTCCCACGTGGGGTGGAGGATCATTTGCCTCCTCTGCACTGTGCACAGTGTGCTGTGAGACCGGAGGAGGAAAAGCATCCTCCACCCGGCGGGGGAATGGGGATAGGTAAGTATGTATGTTATTATTTTTCTATTAGGTCCATACATATGGGGGCATTATACTGTGTATGGGAGGGAGATGGGGGCATTATACTGTGTATGGGAGGGGGGGCATTATACTGTGTATGGGAGGAAGGGGGGCATAATACTGTGTATAGGAGGGAGGGGGGGCATTATACTGTGTATGGGAGGGGGACATTATAGCTATGCCAGTAATCACTCACATCTCCTTCCTCAGGCTCTATTCACATGACAGGGTCCGGCCATTTTGGTCTGTTTTTCTCGGCTGTTTTTCCATCCGTTCTTTTTCCGTTCCGGGCCGTGTTTCCGTTTTTAACAGCCGATTTTGACCCGTTTTGCATCCGTTTTTTTCCCTCTCCGTTTTAAAAACTGATGAATTTCATTTGTATATTTTTTGCCACACACTTCCCTCTGTAGATAATGCCACACACTGCCCTCTGTGGATACTGCCACAGCCTCCCTGTAGGTAGTGCCACACAGCCCCTCTTGTAGGTATTGCCACACAGCCCCCTGTAAGTAGTGCCACACAGCCCCCCTGTAAATAGTGCCACACAGACCCCTGTAGGTAATCCACACAGACCCCTGTAGGTAATGCCACACAGCCCCCCTGTAGGTGATGCCACACAGGCCTCCTGTAGGTGATGCCACACAGCCCCTGTAGGTAATGCCACACAGCCCCCTGTCGGTAGTGCCCCACAGCCACCCTGTAGGAAATTCCACACAGCCCCCCTGTATGTGATGCCACACAGCCCCCTGTAGGTAATGCCACACAGCCCCCCGTAGGTAATGCCACACAGCCCCCGTAGGTAATACCACACAGCCCCCTGTAGGTAGTTCTACACAGCACCCCCCATAGATGGCACCCCCCTACCTTTCTGTAGATAGCGCCACCATTCCAGGAGAAGTCCCTGATTTCACTGTCCATATATGGACAGTGAAGTCAGGGTCTTCTCCTGGAGCGGAAACACCAGCCACAGCACCGGGGATTCTGCTTCAGATGTCGCTGACGTCACTATGTCCATATATAGACACAGTGAAGTCAGGGACTTCTCCTGGAGTGGAATCCCCAATCACCGGCCACAGTGTTGCCGAAGCTGTGGCCAGGGATTGGGGATTCCGCTCCTACAGCGAGCAAAAAAATACCCTCCTCCGCCTCCACAAATGCACTTTGCACTGTGGGGAGAAGGAGGAGAGAGTGAGCAACGGAAGACATGGCCGTCACTCGGAACACATTCCAGTGATGGCCGTGTATTACCCGGCCCCATAGATTTCTGAGAGAACATCCGAATATAGGTGTTACGAAGAATCTGTGAACCCACAGGGCTGTACCACCTTGGCGGTAGAGCAGCTGGCCAACAGGGCGCAGGTGAAAGTCTATAGTTCGTATAGGTACCTGTGGCAGCTCAGACAGCAGCAGGGCAGGCTTGGACTAGGCAGCAGGCAGACGTCAGGCGAGGTGAAGCAGGTCAGACATGGATACAGCACGACACAACTTTGGCACAGCACAGTGCTCGACCAGGAAGGTATGGAATGCTAGGAACAGGTACAGGTAACACAATAGGAGGCCATCACATAGACAGACTAGGAATACACAACAAAGCTCAGATGTGGGAGGATGGGGCTGGGACCTTCTTATAGCCCAGGGTGCTCTGAAGCAATCAGCTCAACTATCGACATGCGTGCGCTCTGGCTTCTCAAGTCCGCACTGAGCTCGTGAGCGCACCCTGTTGATCACTGTGGAGCAGGACGGCTGTATGTGCGTCAACTGCATGGAAGGAGTTCGTGGTCAGTGACTACGGATGTTACAGTATCCCCCCTATTTTGTTTTGTTTTGAATTAATGAATGTGGTTCTAGGAGGTCTACAAAAATGTGTATGAGAGTAACCCAGATTTTGAGTTTTTCTGTTCAGATGGTACCTCCAGATCCTTCCAGAACGGTAAATAGGGCACTGGATATGCTGTGCTGCAGTCACCACTCAATATGTGGTATTGTGTAAGAGATCACTCCCCTTTAGCAAATCCGTACACGAGGCCCAAGATGGGAAGGAGGTAAAAATGACCTGAACATTATTCCTTTTATGACCGATTTTAGTAAAAATAATTTTTGTTTGTTTTTGTATTAATCAGGTATTTACAGGACCTGATAGGGGTGGGATTTACAAGTGTTCTGGACTATCAGATGAATGTGGAAATATAAAACTCCACCCTTATGAAATAGTTTATCTATATGCAACATGGGTTTCCAATGTAAATTTGTAATGTAGAGATACTTCATCATATACAGTATTTACAAGACGGGATACAATGCACGAGGTACTGTAAATCATCCAGAGATCACTCTCACCTTCTTGTTCTGTTCAAGAAGTGGAACTGGAGGTGCTCGCTAAGGCTTGTAACCTGACAAAAGGTAAGACGGCAAAGATTTACACTGACTCTAGGTACGCTTTTGACATCACCCACAAATATGAGCCCATCGATAGTAGGACCTTTGATGGATCATCGGGTAAGCCAATTGAGAGATCAGGAGATGACAAACCTGACAACAAGAGTATGTGCAGCCAGGTAACAAAAAATTGGCCTGTCCCTCCATTCAAAGATTCCACCACTAGGTTTGTAGCAGACTGCATGATATGCACACGGCATGATATAGGTAAAACAGCAAAGGTACCTATGTGAAGTGCACCCCAGGCAGATTACCTGTTCCAGCGTCTGCAGTACATACAACTACCCGAGGTAGGTGTGTATGAAAATGTGCTCGTATGTGTAGACCTGTTTTCAGTGTGGCCTGAAGCCTGGCCAGTATTTTCCCCACTGCAGAAGTTGTGTGTAGTGACGGGAACAGTTTTTATCCCACGCATTAAAATGGTGTTTGTACAATATCAGCAGTTCTCCGTATGCTATCCCAAAATTGGTTTGTTTAACCCCTTCCCGCTCCTGGACGTACTATTAGGTCATGGCAGCTATATCGTTCGCGCTCCATGACCTAATAGTACGTCTTGGGAGTAACGGCCGTTTCGGCCATCCTCCCGACACATACAGGAGCTGTGACAGCTGCTGTCTCGTACAGCAGCTGTCACAGCTCCTACAGCGGGGACCGATCGCTGTGTCCCCGCTGATTAACCCCTTAAAAGCCACGTTCTATAGAGATCGCAGCTTTTTAGGGGTTAAGCTGCCATCGCCGGCCTGCTACACGATAGCGGCCGGCGATGGTGACTATGGCAACCGGACACCAAACAATGGCGTCCGGCTATGCCATAGACGGAAGCCTAGTGGGTCCTGACAACGTCAGGACCCACTATGCTTGCTGTCAGTGAGTAGCTGACAGTTCTAATACACTGCACTACACATGTAGTGCAGTGTATTAGATTTGCGATCAGGGCCTCCTGCCCTCAAGTCCCCTAGTGGGACAAAGTAATAAAGTAAAAAAAAAGTTAAAAAAAGATGTGTAAAAATAAGAAAATAATAGTTTTAAAAGTATTAAAAGTAAAAATCCCCCTTTTTACCTTATCAGTCATTTATTATTAATAAAAATATAGTAAAAAATTGTGTAGTACCGTGTTAGCCAGAGACAATATGAAATGTTAAAGAGGCTCTGTCACCAGATTTTGCAACCCCTATCTGCTATTGCAGCAGATAGGCGCTGCAATGTAGATTACAGTAACGTTTTTATTTTTAAAAAACGAGCATTTTTGGCCAAGTTATGACCATTTTCGTATTTATGCAAATGAGGCTTGCAAAAGTACAACTGGGCGTGTTGAAAAGTAAAAGTACAACTGGGCGTGTATTATGTGTGTTACATCGGGGCGTGTTTACTACTTTTACTAGCTGGGCGTTGTGTATAGAAGTATCATCCACTTCTCTTCACAACGCCCAGCTTCTGGCAGTGCAGACACAGCCGTGTTCTCCAGAGATCACGCTGTGTCGTCACTCACAGGTCCTGCATAGTGTCAGACGAGCGAGGACACATCGGCACCAGAGGCTACAGATGATTCTGCAGCAGCATCGGCGTTTGCAGGTAAGTCGATGTAGCTACTTACCTGCAAATGCTGATGCTGCTGCAGAATCAACTGTAGCCTCTGGTGCCGACACGATGCAGGACCTGTGAGTGACGTCACAGATCTGCACTGCCAGAAGCTGGGCGTTCTGAAGAGAAGTGGATGATACTTCTCATCAGAACGCCCAGCTAGTAAAAGTAGTAAACACGCCCCGATGTACACACATAATACACGCCCAGTTGTACTTTTACTTTTCAACACGCCCAGTTGTACTTTTGCAAGCCTCATTTGCATAAATCCGAAAATGGTCATAACTTGGCCAAAAATGCTCGTTTTTTAAAAATAAAAACGTTACTGTAATCTACATTGCAGCGCCTATCTGCTGCAATAGCAGATAGGGGTTGCAAAATCTGGTGACAGAGCCTCTTTAAATACTTTTGTGTCAAAAAAGACAAAAGTATAATAGGTATGATACCTTTATTGGCTAACCATAAAAGTTCTATATGCAGCTTTCAGAGCACAGAGGCCCCTTCTTCAGGCAGTTTACAAATGAATGACTTAGAAAAAAGCACAACATTTAGATGTTACACAAAGACAATTAGTACATGAGGTGATACATCATTAAGATAAGCCGGGGCAATAAAACTGAGGTTATAGGGGTGATGACTTAGGAGTTAAGGCATCTGGAGTCAGTCTGATGGGGGACGTGACGTGTGTCCATGTAGTGGCTCATAAATCCTGGTGTTAGATTGAGGCCTTGTGTCAATGACTGGAATTTTATCATCATTTTGAATTCCCAAATTTTTCTTTCTCTGTTGTTTTTAAAATGACCCTTCAGAATGAGTACCTTTAAATCTGCCAAACTGTGATCAGGTCCAGAGAAATGTTTTCCCACGGGTGTATCCACCTCCTGTTTTATTGTATGGATGAATCTTCACAGACATACAATAAAACAGGAGGTGGATACACCCGTGGGAAAACATTTCTCTGGACCTGATCACAGTTTGGCAGATTTAAAGGTACACATTCTGAAGGGTCATTTTAAAAACAACAGAGAAAGAAAAATTTGGGAATTCAAGATGATGATAAAATTCCAGTCATTGACACAAGGCCTCAATCTAACACCAGGATTTATGAGCCACTACATGGACACACGTCACGTCCCCCATCAGACTGACTCCAGATCCCTTAACTCCTAAGTCATCACCCCTATAACCTCAGTTTTATTGCCCCGGCTTATCTTAATGATGTATCACCTCATGTACTAATTGTCTTTGTGTAACATCTAAATGTCGTGCTTTTTTCTAAGTCATTCATTTGTAAACTGCCTGAAGAAGGGGCCTCTGTGTTCTGAAAGCTTGCATATAAAACTTTTATGGTTAGCCAATAAAGGTATCATACCTATTATACTTTTGTCTTTTTTGACACAAAAGTATTTAACATTTCATAATAAAAATATATAAACAAACAAATAAACTATACATAATTGGTATCGCCACATCCGTAATGGCCTGAACTACAAAATTATTTCGTTATTTATCCCGCACGGTGAACGACGTAAAAGAAAATAATAATAAACCGTACCACAATCACAATTCTTTGGTCACCTCACCTGCCAAAAAATTGAATAAAAAGAGATCAAAAAGTCGCATGTATCTAAAAATGGTACTGATCCAAACTACAGTTCGTTACGCAAAAAAATAAGTCCTCGCACGGCTTTATTGATTGAAAAATAAAAAAGTTCTGGCGCTTAGAATAAGGTAACACAAAAAGTGAATGATTTTTTACAAAACTTATTTTATTGTGCAAACGCCATAAGACATAAAAAAACTATAAACATCTGATATCGCCATAATCGTATCGCCTCGCAGAATAAAGTGAATATGTCATTTATAGCGCACGGTGAACGCTGTAAAAAAAATAGAATAAAATAACAATAGTAGAATTGCTGTTTTTTAGTCACCACGCCACCTAATAGAATAAAAACTGATCAAAAAGCCGCATGCACCCCAAGAAAACTACAATGGATTCCTCAAGGGGTCTAGTTTACAAATTAGGGTCACTTTTTGGGGGATTCCAATGTTTTGGCACCACAAGACCTCTTCAAACCGGATATGGTGCCTAATAAAAAGAGGCCTCAAAATCCACTAGGTGCTCCTTTGCTTCGGAGGCCGGTGCTTCAGTCGATTACCGCACTAGGGCCACATGTGGGATATTTCTCTAAACTGCAGAATCTGGGCAATACGTATTAAGTTGCGTTTCTCTGATAAATCCTTTTGTGTTATAAAAAAAATAGTATAAAGAGGATTTTCTGACAAAAGAAAAATGTACATTTCACCTCTACTTTGCTCTAAATGTCTGTGAAACACCTAAAGGGTTCATAAACTTTCTAAATGCTGTTGTGAATACTTTGAGGGTCTAGTTTCTAAAATGGGGTGTTTGATAGGGGTTTCTAATATCTGGGCCCCTCAAAGCAACTTCAGAACTGAACTGTAACCTAAAAAAATAAATAAATGAGGCAATACTTCGCTTCTTACATTATACTGATAATGAGCCGTGCCCACCCCGAGATGACCCCAGTTTTGACCGTTTGTATAAACGAGACCCCTATTAGACCGTTTCAGTGCCAGTTTTCCCAAGCATACACCCCTGAGAAGTGTATTTCTATTGATGAGTCCCTGGTACATTTTAAAGGGAGGGTTAAATTCCGCGAGATGTATAAGCTGTGCGAGAATGCATCAGGGTATACCTACAGGTTTAGGATATATGAAGTAAAGGCCACCCCCAAACCAGACTGCATCCTGGACTACAATAGGTACATGGGAGGGATGGCCTTGTCAGATCAAATCCTGAAGCCCTACGGCGCCATGCGGTGTGGTATAAGAAGCTGGCCGGGCACATCATACCGATGGCTTTGTACAATGTGTACGTGCTACGTCGATGTGCAGGCCAGATGGGAACTTTCCTGGAATTTCAAGAGGTGATTATCAAAAACCTAATCTTTAGGGACCAAGAAGGGGGGGGGGGAACAAAGTACTTCTGGAAGTGGGGCCACACGCATCGTACCAGGGCGGCAACACTTTCCAGGAGAAGTTCCCCAAACTGGCAAGAAGGGAAAAAGTCAAAAGAGGTGCAAAGTCTGCTATAAGAGGGCGATAAGAGATGACACAATATATCAATGTGACACGTGTCCCGAATAACCAGAGCTCTGTATGAAAGAGTTTTTTTAAAATTTATCATACATCCCTTGGTTTATAATTTACCCCAATTTTACTTACCCTGATGCACTCCGCACAGCTTACCCCCCACTCGTCTTTCCCCTCTGAGCCCTGCTGTGTGCCCAGGCAGCTGATAACAGCCACATGTAGGCTATTGCCATACCCGGAAGAACCCACATTACAGTTTATGGGGTGTAGGTCTCCGGTCAAAATGCTCACTACACCTCTAGATGAATGCCTTAAGGGTGTAGTTTTTAAAATGGTGTCACTTCTTGCGGGTTTCAACTGTACTGGTACCTCAGGTGCTTCTGCATACATGACTTCGCACTAGAAAATCCCCAGTAGGCCAAATGGTGGTCCTTTGCTTCTGAGCCCTCCCATGGGCCCAAACAGCAGTTTATCACCACAAATGGGGTATTGCCGCACTCAGGACAAATTGGGCAACAAAATGGAGTATTTTATTTCTTGTGAAAATAAGAATTTTTTTAGCTAAAATGACATATTATTGGAAAAAATATATATTTTTTAAATTCCCAGCCCAATTCAAATAAGTTCTGTGAAGAAACTATGGTGTCTAAATGGTCACATTACCCATAAATTAATTCCTTGAGGGGTGTAGTTTCCAAAATGGGGTCACTTCTGGTGGGTTTCCATTGCTTTGATACCTCTGAGGCTCTGCAAATGCGACATGGCACCCGATAACCAATCCAGCAAAATCTGGACTCCAACAAACACATAGCGCTCCTTTCCTTCTGAGCCCTCCCATGGGCCCAAACGGCAGTTTATCACCACAAATGGGGTATTGCCACACTAAGGACAAATTGGGCAACAAAATGGGGTATTTTGTTCCCTGTGAAAATAAGAAATTTTGATCACAAATGACATTTTATTGGAAAAAAATTCATTTTTTTAATTTCACAGCCCAATTCAAATACATGCTGTGAAAAAACTGTGCGGTCAAAATGGTAACAACAACCATAAATGAATTCCTTGAGGGGTGTAGTTTCCAAAATGGGGTCACTATTTGGGGATTCCTACTGTTTTGGCACCTCAACACCTCTTCAAACCTGGCATGCTGCCTAAAATATATATATACTAGGTGCTTCTTTGCTTCTAGGGCTTGTGTTTTATTCCACGAGCGCAGTAGAGCCACATGTGGGACATTTCTAAAAACTGCAGAATCTGGACAATACATATTTAGTAGTGTTTCTCTGGTAAAACCTTCTGTGTTACAGAAAAAAAAATAAAAAAAATTGAAATTTAGCAAGAAAAATGAAATTTGCAAATTTCACCTCCACTTTGCTTTAATTCCTGTGAAATGCCTGAAGGGTTAAAAAACTTTCTAAATGTTGTTTTGAATACTTTGAGGGGTCTAGTTTTTAAAATGGGGTGTTTTATCAGGGTTTCTAATACATAGGAACCTCAAAGCCACTACAGAACTCAAGAGGTACCTTAAATAAAAAGGCTTTTGAAATTTTCTTAAAAATATGAGAAATTGCTGTTTATGTTCTACGCCTTGTAACGTCCAAGAAAAATAAAAGAATGTTCAAAAAACGATGTCAATCTAAAGTAGACATATGGGAAATGTGAACTAGTAACTATTTTGGGTGGTATAAACGTCTGTTTTACAAGCAGATGCATTTAAATTCTGAAAAATGCTATTTTTTCAAAATTTTCTCTACATTTTGCAATTTTTCACCAATAAACACTGAATATATCGACCAAATTTTACCACGAACATGAAGCCCAATGTGTCACAAGAAAACAGTCTCAGAATTGCTTGGGTAGGTTTAAGCATTCCGACGTTATTACCACATAAAGTGAAATATGTCAGATTTGAAAAATGGGCTTTGAGCCTTAAGGCCAAAACTAGGCTGCGTCCTTAAGGGGTTAATAGCGGTATTCCAGAAGTGTTGTGGGAATATTAAATACAGAGCTTAAGTTTTATGTAAAGTTGTAGACCAGCATGCCTTAGCATTGGACTATTACAGCAGCAGGAAATTCCTATTTGAAAACATTTTTTGTTGTGAAAGGAAAATTTTAGAGCAGAAAATTCTGTGCAGTATATATAAAAAGAAGAATCAGTTTGTATATATAATTTTTAGTTACTGCCCAATGTGAATGTTTAACGTAAAGATGTTATCATTAATGTTTTTCTTCAACTGAATTATCTGATTAAGTTCAATTAATGATTATGTGATGAAAAGATTGTTCTCCACAGGAAGTGTCCAACTGGGAGCGGAAGGCGTGAAAACCAGATTCTAAAGGAATGTGGACTGATAAGGAAGGTAAACCGGTAATACCCAAGGCACTTTTGATGGTATGTGGCCTCACGTTTGGCCACAGACTGCAAGGATCAAATTAGTAAGATCTAATTGGCATGTCCCAGGTTTTACAGCTGTTGCTGCTATATTCTGTTAGAGCTGTTTGATTTGCCTACAGAACAGCCCTAACAAACCAGTCAAACCTTATCATCATACCCGCCTCCCTCAAAGAGAAGAGACCTTGTGAGGACTTCTCCGGTAATACAAATCAGTAGGAAAAAATTGCTTTGAGACACTTGTAAGTTAAAGATATGTGGTATCTGTGAATATTTTTGTGAGTAGGAGCTGTTACAGGTAATCAGCTCAGAATAAGGTACAAATCCCGCTGAAAAATCATATATCCATATATGGATAGTGACATCAGGGGCTCCTCCTGGAGCGGTATCCCCAGCCAGCAGAGCGTCGGCAAAACACTGGCCAGAGATTCCACTTCTAGTGGTAACAGCTGACATCACTGTCCTTATATGGACTGTGGCATTAGGGGCTCCTCCTGGAAAGAATCCCCGGCCTTAGGTCGGCAATTCTCTGTGCGGGATTCTCTGAGGGAGCTTCTCTATCTACAGGGGAAGGGTGGTAGCGCTATATACAATGGGGGTGGCGCTATCTACAGAGGGCACTGTGTGGCGCTATCTAAATGTGGCGCTATCTACAGGGGGCGCTGTGCAGTGCTATCTACAGGGACGCTGTGTGGCGCTTTATACAGGGGTGCTGTGTGGCGCTATCTACAGGGGGCGCTGCGTGGTGCTATGTACAGGGTGTGCTGTTTGGCGCTACGTACAGAGGGCACTGCAGCATTATCTACAGGGGGGTTGGCACTCTACAGAGCGCACTGCGGCATTATCTACAGGGGGTGTGTGGCACTATATACAGAGGGCACTAAGCATTATCTACAAGGGGTGTGTGTCACTATTTACAAAAGGGTGTGTGGCACTAGGGCTGCCATCAGGAATTTCTGGGCCCCATATAGCCAAGATGTCTGGGCCACCTCCATTACCAGGGGTGGACAATGGAAAGTGTGGCGCTCATGTTTGTAAGTTATACGCGTTAACCGATTTTGGTGCTGATGTAAATTACAGTGAACGAAATCATGGAGCAGGCAGTGACCAGTTAATGCCCTATATTTTGTTCAATTTAGCCAAAACGTATCCCACTGTATGGCATATAGTGGGATACGTCGCACGGGGAGTGGAGCTTTCCCAGGGCTGGAGTCCACGGGCAGATCTTCTACTAGCGCTCTGCCCAGGGCTGTTCCTTATGTCCATATATGTTAGGCTTCGTTCACATCTGCATCGGGACTCCGTTCATGGGTTTCGTCTGACTTTTCCATCAGGGGAACCCATGAATGGAAAACAAACTGAAACAATTGGAAACCATAGCTTTCCATTTGCATTACCATTGATTTCAATGGTAACGCATCAGTTGCAAATGGTTTCCGTTTGTCTCTGTTCTATAAGGTTTCCGTTGTTTTGATGGAATCAATAGCGCAGTTGACTGTGCGGTTTTGATGCATTTTTTTTTAACTGCACCTTAAAACGCTACATGTGAATATACCCTCCCCTGCACAAAAACTATAACTAAACTTTTCCCTCGCATAACATCTACAGCAAAGCCCCCTACCCTACACAAGGGTCTTGTCACACGTTGAGGTCAAATCACGTTTTTTGCAACAGTTTTTGTAAAATTGCTTTATAACCGCGTCATTTGCCATGGTTTTGCGAATATCTCTGCAAAAAAAACAAAAACGCAATATGA
Organism: Rhinoderma darwinii; assembly: GCF_050947455.1. Classification (NCBI taxonomy): domain Eukaryota; kingdom Metazoa; phylum Chordata; class Amphibia; order Anura; family Rhinodermatidae; genus Rhinoderma; species Rhinoderma darwinii. The sequence continues at coordinate 244,949,212 of NC_134691.1, forward strand.
CCGTAACTTGTGAATATATGCTAAATAAGTTCCAACACACATGGCATTTACAGTCACATCCCCCCTCCCCCACAAAAATTATTTAAAGGCTACAGCCGCTACACCTTTGAAAACTTTTTATTTTAATATAAATGTGTATCAGTGTGTTTTGTGCATTCTTGCAATTACATTTTATTAAAAATAATTTTTACTTTTTGAGATACAACTGCTTTATATCCTGTAGACCAGGGGTCTCAAGCACGCGGCCCGCGGTTCCCACGGGTCGGATACGCTGCACAAAAATTACACAGCGTGTATCCGAACTGGAACCCGCAGGACAATCCGTCCGAAAAATCGCACCACATTGTGATGTGGTTTTTCGGATGAAAATTCCTATGCGCAAAAAAGCGCTAATACTTACCCCCTTCTCTGACGTCCGCTCCGACCTCCCTGGATGACGTTGCAGGCCATGCAACGCTGTAGCCTGTTATTGGCTGCAGCGGTCACATGGGATGCAGCATCATCCCAGGAGGCTGGACTTTAGGAAGGACGGCCTTCTGGGTAGTTCTGGGTAAGTATGTTTTTTTTCCCAGAGTTGCAATTTTTGCGGAGTAAACGCTGCGACTACGTCACAAACGTCGCAACACTTGGCTTTCTGTTGCGGGTTTTCATAAACATTGAACTCAAAGGGGAAACCCGCAAAAGAAAATCAACAAAAACGCAGCAAAAATTGACATGATTCACATTCGCACTGCAGGTCAATTTATTAACGTTTATGCTACGGTTTTTTTTCCGCAGCGCGGGCATGAGATCTACAAAATCTCATCCTCTTTGCTGCAACTGTAAATGCTGCGGAATTTCCGCACAGAATTCCGTTGCGGAAATTCCACAGCGTTTAGCGACGTGGGAACCAGGCCTTACCTCTCTCATCTCAGTTATAAACAAAGATGTGATCGATAAGAGCTTGATCCGACCAATGTCACTGAACCCGTCAGTCCCGCTGACCAGACGGATTCAGGTCTCAGAACTAGATACTATTGCTCTGTATACAGAACATAAAGCCGCTGTATCTCGAATAGTAAAAATAATTTTTAATAATATGTAATTGCCCAGTTGCACCAAACACACTGATAGACATTTTTATTTAAAAAAAAAAAGTTTTCAAAGGTTTACATAGCCTTTAAACAGAATCCCCTGATATGTCGGACCACATGTCGGCCGCATTTCGCGGACCGAACACAGTGCAGGGAGCCGGGCTCTTACCATCATAGTTATGTATGGTGTCCCGGCCTCGCTGCGGGAAAACTGTCCTGTACTGTAATCATGTTTTCGGCACGGGACAGGGGAGGCAGGGACACCTGGCATCGTACATAACTATGATGCTTGGAACCCGGCTCCCTGCACTGTGTTCGGTCCGGAAAATGCGGCCCGACATGCAGTCCATATATCACGGACCAAACACAGTCGTGTGAATTAGGCCTTAGGGTCAATTCACACGTAGCGTATATACTGAAGTTTTTCTGCAACGGAATTCGTTGCAAAAAATCCGCAGCAAATACAGTAGCAGCAGAGTGGATGAGATAGAACAAATGTCATCCACACACTGTGTAAATACTGAGCGGTAAAAACGCTCAGAAATTGACTTGCGGTGCAGAGTTTTATTCCGCAGCATGTCAATTGTATTTGCAAAATCACTGCTTATTTGTTCCATTGAATTTAAAAGAAAAACAAAAAAAAATAAAAAAATCTTATACTTGCACAGGAGTCTGGGTTTCTTCCTTCCTTCAGCGCAGCCTCCTGGAATGACGTTTCATCCCATGTGACTGCTAGCAGGCCGGCTAAATGCTGCAGTTTCTGCAGCAGACATTCCGGGCGAAAACTGCACCACAGTTTAGTGTGGATTTTCGGTTTGAATTCCCTGCGGCACACAGGGCGGATACGCTGCGTAAAAGCATCCGCCACATGTGACCTCAACCTAACAGTTAATTCCCCCCCCCCCCAAGAAAAATTAATAATGAATCCCTTTCCCCACACATAGCATTCATAGCCAAGTCCCACCATCCCCCACATATAGCATTTTACACAAAATCCCCTCCCCCACATACAGCATTCACAGCCAAGTCCTACCCTCCCCCACAATATAGCATTTGAACCAAAATCCCCTCCACCACATATAGCATTTACAGTTAGGTCTCCCTCCCCTACAAAAACGTTTTACACTAAATCCTCTCTCCCACATATAGCATTTACAGTTAAGTTTCCCCTCCACCACAAAAATGATTTGTAATGAATCCCTCATACATAACATTACAGCTCCCTCTTACCTGTCTTGGAGGAATCTTCCTTAGCTGGTACAAGTTGCAGGCAGGAGGGGGGAGCTGCGTGGCACTGCTCCTCTCCAGCTCTTCCTTCGTCCCCCGTCCTCCCTGTCTGGGGAGCGGCTCCCTCCACACGTGACACGGAGCTTCTGTTTCCTACTCAGGCAGCATCTTCCTCTCAGGGCCCCAGCGTAAGTTACTTCCGAGTAAAGAACGGCCCGTTACATTGCAGGGTCCATTCCTTTCTCCAAGTAACTAACGCTGGGGCCTTCAATGAAATGTTTAAAGTAGCGGACAGGCCCCTTCTTTTCATCCTGGTTGCCGGGCCCCTGACTCGAGTACCAGCAGTACTGCCCTGATGGCGGCCATGTGTGGCACTATCTAAAGAGGGCACTGCGGCACCATATACAGAGAGCAGTGTGGCACTGTATACAGAGGGCACTGCGGCATTATCTACAGAGGGCACTGTTTCATTATCTGCAAATGAAATTCATCTGTTTTTAAAAATTTGTCAAAAAAGGAAAACACTAAATAGATACAAAACAGATGCAAAGCGGCCGTCAAAAACGGACCTAGACGGCCGTTTTTAAGGCCGACGCCCGAACCCTAATGTGTAAGTAGAAACAACAGCAATCCCTGCGTGGTGTGCGGTGGGTAGAAGATGCAGGGTGGGATTGGGTAAAGGCGCCTAAAACTAGCTACTCCCTGAAGTTAGACCTAGAGTTTGGCATATTTGCAGGCTCACAAGGCTGCTTCGAAGATCTGATCTGAGGTCAGTGGACAGCAGCTGCCTTCTGGGCTCTCCGACTTGGCGCCGGCCTTGGCGTTGCACTGAATATGACAAACGTGAGATTACAATGTGTGTGTCAGACTTCAGTGTGTGCATAGTTTGTGATACTATCACAAACTATGCACCACTCTGATCAAATTGGCACATTTTCAGACCCTAGACAACCTTTTTGGTAGACAATTGTGGTAAAAAGTGATGGTAAAAACGGATGGTAAAAACTGATGACCACTAACAACAACTGATGGTTTTGTAGTAAAAATTGTGAAAAAGCCTGATGGCGACTGATACATTTTTGCTTCAGTTGTAATCACTTGACAGACAAAAAACATTTGTTAACAACCTTTACAACTAAGTATTCAACCATTAAAGGGGTATTCCCATCTTCTAAAGTAATAGCATATTGTTAAGATATGCCAACACCTTATCTTTAGTGGGTGTCCGACCTCCAGGCCCCCCGCTGATCCTCAGAATGATGGGGTGTCAGCGCTACTTTAGCGCTGAGACCCCTTCACTGTTTTTCCCCACACAGAAGATGCCCCAGCCACCCGCTGTGGGGGAAACTGCAACACAGCCTCATTCAAATGAATGGGCCCGGCTACAGTTCCATGCACAGTCAGGTGGCTGTGGGCACAGCTATGCAGGGGAAACTTAGTTTTTGTCCCAGAGGTTAGGAGATATATTATTTGTAACATTGTTGTTATTACATCATGAAACTCCACAGAACATTTACAGCAACAGAAATATCCTTTGTCACGTGAGCCAGTAGAAACGCGTCACCATAGCAACAAACCATAGTGAATTAATTAATCTCTTTCCACCCCATTATGTGAGTTTACATCATGGGAACTATAGAGTTCCCGTGAAATTATGTAAATGTATGTTATAGTGTGTACTATACAGCTGACATCTCGATAACTCGGATCACGGCCGTCTAACCCTTTAAATGCTGCAGTTATTGCTTCAATGGGCGTGTCTACTGGTCAATCCCTTTAACCCCTTAACGACACGTCACATACTAGTACGTGACAGTCATTAAGGGGAAGTATGGAGCGGCCTCACAGACTGAGCGCGCTCTATACTCAGCGGGAGACGGCTGACACCTCACTCCAATGGGCGGAATTAAAGATCACTATGATTCGCCCATTTCACACCTTAAATGCCACAGTCAATCACAACCGCGGCATTTAAATAGTCAGAATCAACGCGCCATCGATGGTTGTCATGGCAACCTGCCATCTTTATACTCCTCTGAAGCCCTGCCTCTGGCAGGGCTTCCAAGGAGCCCATCAGTATCTTGATATACTGCAATACATTAGTATTGCAGTATATCATGAAAGCGACCCAACGATCGCTGGTTCAAGTCCCCTAGGAGTACTAATAAAAAATGTAAAAAAAACAAACAGTTAAATTTAAAAAAAATTTTTTTCCAAATGTTAAAAAAAAAACAAAAAAAATATTTTCCCATTTTTTCCCTAAAGCAATGTTAAAATAAAAAAGTTAACATAACTGGTATCGTCGCATCCGTAAAAGTCGGAACTATCACAATATAGCATTGTTTAACCCGCTCTGTGAATGCCGTATAAAAATATAATAAGTATATATATATATATATATATATATATATATATATAAAAACCCGCAAATTGTCAGTTATGTACGACGCTAGGAGTCTCTGCCTCGCTGCCGGACAACTGTCCCGCACTGTAATCATGTTTTCAGTACGGGACAGTTGTCCTGCAGCGAGGCAGGGACTCCTAGCATCGTACATAAGAATGATGCTAGGAGCCCGGCTCCCTGCACTGTGTTCGGTCCGGTACTTGCGGCCGAAATACGTCCGTCAATTACGGACGTAATTAGTGTGTGTGCACATACCCTTATGGAGATGCTGATTTCATTTTCCAGCAAGACTTGGCACCTGCCCACACTGCCAAAAGTACCAATACCTGGTTTACTAACCACACTATCACTGTGCTTGATTGGCTAACAAACTCGCCTGACCTAAACCCCATAGAGAATCTATGGGGTGTTGTCAAGAGGAAGATGAGAGACACCAGACCCAACAATGCAGACGAGCTGAAGGCTGCTATCAAAGTAACCTGGACTTCCATAACACCTCAGCAGTGCCACAGGCTGATCACCTCCATGCCACGCCGCATTGATGAAGTGATTCATGCAAAAGGAGACACGACCAAGTATTGAGTGCATATACTAAACATACTTTTCAGTAGGCCAACATTTCGGTATTAACCCCTTCCCGTCGTAAACAACTTTCAGATTTTCATTTTAGTTTTTTCATCCCCACCTTCCAAAAGCCATAACGTCTTTATTTTTTCGTCGATATAGTACTATGAGGGCTTGATTTTTGCAGGACGAGTCGTAGTTTTTCGTAGCACCATTTGTTTTGCCATATAATGTACTAGAAAATGGGGAAAAATTATTTGTGGGGTCGAAAATGAAAAAAACAGCGATTCCCCATGATTTTTTGCGCACCGTTTTTACGGAATTCACTGTGCAATTAAAAAAACATGTTAGCTTTATTCTGTGGGTCAATACGATTACGGCGATACCAAATATATATAGTTTTTTCTATATTTCACTACTTTTACAAGTAAAAACCTAAGTGTAAAAAAGAAAATGTATTTTGTGTCGCCAAATTCCGAGAGCCATAACTTTTTTATTTTTCTGTCGATTAAGTGGTATGAGGGCTTATTTTTTGCAGGATAAGCTGTAGTTTTTAATACTACCATTTTGGTGTACAAGCGACGGTTTGATCACTTTCTATTTTATTTTTTGTGGGGGATTAGATGACCAAAAAATAGAGATTCTGGCGTTTGCAATTTTTTTTTTTACGGCGTTCACCGTGCGGGTTAAATAATGATATATTGTAATAGTTCCGACTTTTACTGACGCGGCGATAGCAATTATGTTTATTTTTTTATTTTTTTTACTATGCTCTAGGGGGAAAATGGGAAAAGAAGGGTTTTTCGAACTTTTAATATAGTTGTTTTTTTTTTTTACACAAAAAAAAAACTTTATTTAACTCATTTTTACTTTTTTATTAGTCCCGCTAGGGGACTTCAACCAGCGATCGTTAGATTGCTTGCAGGATATACTGCAATACTAATGTATTGCAGTATATCGTGATTCTGACAGGCATCTATCAAGCCCTGCCGAATCCCGCTCGTTACTCTGAAGTGTCTGCTGTAACATACAGCCGACACCAGCATGATATGGAGCGGGTTCACTCCGTGAGCCCGCTCCATACTTCCCCTACCCGACTATGACGTAACTGTATGTCATATGTCGGGAAGGGATTAAAAATAATCTTTGGAAATTGGGCTTATATAATATTTTAATTTTCTGAGACACTAAATTTTGGGTTTTCATTAACGGTTAGCCTTAATCATCAACATTAAAAGAAAAAAAAAATGCTGGAAATAGACCGCTCTATGCGTCAATTTTAAAGGTGCCAGCCAGCAAGTTCTTATCCATTAAACATTTAATCTCTGTTCATTTGATTTATTTCTGTAGGACTGCACCTTTATCTAACACTTACCACAGGGTTTCTCTTTCAAATCTGTTTCACCAGAGATATAAGGCGCTTCACGAACAGAATTATAAGGCCCCATGCACACGAACATGCTTTTGCGGCTGCAAGTCCCCCAAAAATCCACGACAGAATTGCGGGCACATTCATTTCTATGGGCCCATGCACATGACCGTGGTTTCCACGGTCCGTGAATGGCCCAGGAGCTTGGACCGCAGAAAGAACTGACATATCTTATTATGTCCGTGTTCTGCGGTCCAGGCTCATAGAAAATAATGGATGTGGCCATGTGCACTGCCCGCGATTTGGGGGCGGCTCGCTGTTGACACTCGGAGGCCGGCCGAGCCAAAAATCACGGCCGTGCACATGGCTACGGTCGTGTGCATGAGGCCTTATGCAGTGTTTCCCCAAGCAGAGGCTCAACAACCTTCTAATATCAGTCATTTATACTGGTGAACACATATACTTAACCTGCATTCCCTTCCCTCGTTCTGCTGGTAAATGAATAGTTCAGAATTTGGTAGTGAAATTATGTAAAATATTTTAATACATATATGTGCTTTATTGAGCTTTGCAAGCTATGATAATATGTAAAATTCTGAGATGGCACCATAGAGAGCGGTGAGCCGCCATATTCTATATAGCAGCGCCAGCATAATCGATAAACCAGTCCCCAGTACGGCTCAGTGCCCGACGAAGGTCTCACGACCGAAACGTTGCACATGTAGCCACTGGCATATATTGAAAAAATAAATAAATCTACGTTAAATACTACAAATGTGTGGCGAATACAATTCTTTTCGAAAAACAAATAATGTGCAAGAGCACAGATAATCCCAATTTCCCAGCTGCTATTAAATTGTTGAATTGATTAAAACGTAACTTTTTATATTTTAATTTAGAAATGAAGCGCAGCAGAGAGTGAAAGGACGTACAACATTGAAGTGAGTTAAAATGGTTCCAAGTCGGTTAGCGTAACGTTTGAGATCCAATGTGTATTGGGATCTCATAAGAGTAGTGTGGCAGGCGCAGTCAGCAGCTGCAGACTTCTAGAGAACCTCTTTGTCACACTGAGTAAGATGCAGTAGCTTGTGCCGACTAGGATTGTTAAAAGAGCGCTAATACATTAGCCCCGAATTTATCCCTTGAGGACGCTGCTGAAGCAGCGAAACATGTCGGGGGGGGGGCTAGCGCTCTTTTAACAATATAATCCATCCCTGCCAGCTACTAGGGTCTGCGCTATTTCTTTTGAATACAATTCTTTTGACCTATAACTGGGTTGGGACCCTATTTCGAGCACCTGGGAAAACTGGTGCTGTCTGAACAAAACCACATGGATAGAAGAATAGGCAGACACTTGGCGTCGCAGACACTTGGCGTCGCAGACACTTGGCATAGCAGACACTTGGCATAGCAGACACTTGGCATAGCAGACACTTGGCATAGCAGACACTTGGTCGTAGCAGACGTTTGGTGTAGCAGACACTTGGCACAGATGACACTAGGAGACACCAGCGCTCACTTCCGCTCTGGTCCGCTGTGTCCTGTAGGGTGCGCGCGCATACTCGCGCCCGCTCTTAAAGGGACAACGCGCGCACATGAAGAAAATCATCATCATCAACTCACATGATTTCCTGGACTATAAGAAGGCCCCAGCCCCTCTGATCCTTGCCTGAGCATAGTTAGTATATCCCAAGTCTGTCTTGCAAATGGTCCATTAGTGTTTCCCGTTCAAGTTGTTACCCATGCCCTGTTACCTGTTCCTCTATCCCGTGCCGTGTTCTTGTTCCTGTGCCTACTAGTTGGAGTCGTGTCTACTGCACCTGCCGTTGTTTGCCACATCCTTTATTAAAGGGCCAGCGTGTGCCTTAATTCAAAACACTTCCATGCTTGTTCAACCAAGTTCCCCGTGAGTTTCCCTGTACCCTGGTTCTCTGTTTCTTTCCCTTCTGCCTTGTCTGGATTTCCCGTTGTTGACCTCTGCCTGAACTTGACTATCCTAGCCTACCGCCTGCCTTGACCTATTGCTATCCATACCCGTTACGACGCCTGCCGCCTGCCTTGACCTATTGCTTCGATACCTGTTACGACGCCTGTCTTGACCTACTGCTTCTATACCCGTTATGACGTCTGCTGCCTGTCCTGACTTCTGCCTTACCCTTCGACCGGCATTACCCGCTGTGCCAAGCATTGCCCTGGGTTCCAAGCACTATCTCCCAGACGACACAGAGGATCCACAAACAAACTGGTGAGAACCGTTATGGCCACATTCTGCCAGGGACTGTCTTCAGGGATTAAGGACGAGCTGGCTGCTCGCGATCTTCCATCTACCCTGCACGATCTTATCCTACTTGCCACCAGGGTTGACATGAGGATCCGGGAGCGTTCCTAAGAGGTTCTCCGGGAGAGAGAACTTCCTAGGCTGGATTTTACTTTCCAGCAATCCTTACTATCCTCCTCAGTCGTCCCACCAGAGGATCCTATGCAGATGAACCATGTCAAATTGTCTATCCAGGAGAAACAACGCAGATGCACTTCTGGACTTTGTCTTTATTGCGGTCTCGGAGGCCATATTGTGCGTCTGTGTCCCCAGAGGCCAGAGAGACCCCATTGCCTAGGATTGGTTGGAGAGACAACACTAGGTGGAACGGTACCTAATAAAGCATTCTGTTCTAAGCTGAGTATTCCTGTGACCCTAGTATCCGGCGAGAGGACGCATCCAGTTTCTGCCTATATTGGTCTGTGGAAAACTTCATCCAAAAGGAGCTAGTGGATCATCTTTAGTTGCCCACAGTTACCCTTGAGACATCTTTGGCTGTTGCCTCAGTGAATGGACTGCCTCTGCCTGATCCCATCGTTTCTAAAACCAAGCCGTTGAAACTCCAAGTTGCAGTCCTTCATTCTGAACTAATTTCTTTCCTTGTTTTGCCCAAGGCCATCAATCCTGTTCTGCTGGGTCTGCCTTGGCTTCGACTGCATGCCCCAGTCCTGAACTGGAATTCTGGAAAGGGTCTCCAATGGGGCTCCAAGTGCCTTGGTCGTTGTCTGTGGCAGATTCTTCCTGTCCAGCCTCCTCTGCCTCAGTCATTGGCGGGACTGCCCCCCCCCCAGTTCGCTCAGTTTGCAGATGTCTTCAGCAAAAGGGAGGCTGAGACGCTGCCTCCACATCGGACTTATGATTGCCCCTTTGAACTGGTTCCTAATGCCTCTCTGAACGAGTATATCCTCTCTCCTTGCCAGAGTCTCTATACATGTCGGCCTATATCAAGGAGAATTTGGAGAGAGGTTTCATACGAAATTCTTCCTCCCCGGCCGGGGCTGGGTTCTTCTTCGTTAAAAAGAAAGACGGATCCCTTCGAATCTGCATTGACTACCGTGGTCTCAACCACATCACGGTCAAGAACAAATACCTGTTGGCACTTATATCTGAACTGTTTGACCGTATACGAGGAGCTTGAATTTTTTCTAAACTAGACTTGCATGGGGCTTATAATTTGATCCAAATCCGTCAAGGGGACGAGTTGAAGATGGCGTTCAACACTCGAGACGGGCACTATGAATACCTGGTGATGCCATTTGGACTGAGTAACGCTTCCAGGAATTCGTCAATGATATTTTCCGAGATCTCCTCTATATCTGTGTTGTAGTTTATCTCGATGATATTTTGATTTTCTTCTCAGATCCAACTACTCATCGGAGGCATGTCCGTCAAGTTTTACTACGATTAAGGGAGAATCATTTATGAGCCAAGCTGGAGCAGTGCGTCTTTGAGAAGAGTAATCTGCCCTTCCTGGACTACATCATCTCGGATCAAAGTCTCAAGATGGATCCTGAGAAATTGAGAGCTGTCCTGGAGTGGCCACGTCCCCAAGGCCTGAGGTCCATACAGTGTTTCCTGGGGTTCGCTAATTTCTACCGACAGTTTATCCCAAACTTCTCATCACTGACATCTCCCATTTCCACCCTTACCAAGGGTGTGAACTCCAAGGTGTGGACCCCAGAGGCAGGGTCTGCATTTATTAGTCTCAAAATAGCCTTCACTTCAGCCTCGATCCTCCATTATCCTGACTAGAGATGAGCGAACTTTTCAAAAGTTCGGTTCGGCTAGTTCGCCGAATTTCACAAAAAAGTTCGATTCGGACCGAAGTAGTTCGGACCGAACCTGTCACTTACGTGCGCCGAGCATGCTACTGTCTCGGGTGCTGATAGAGTTAATGGGCTGCACTAACTCTTTCAGCAACCTTGACAGTACATGCTCGGCGCGCGGAAAATACAATTTAAATGTAATAAAAAAATAAAAATTATACGTTCGTACTTACTTTCCTCCTGTCCGGCCTCCAGCGATGACGTTTCATCCCTTTCGCCGCTGCAGCCAATCACAGGCTGTAGTGGCGGTCACGCACGTCAGGATGACGCTTCATCCCACGTGACCGCCTCTGCAGCCAATCACAGGCTGCAGCGGCGTCATGGATGAAACGTCATCGCTGGAGGCCGGACAGGAGGAAAGTAAGTATGAACGTATTATTTTTTTTTTGGCATGTATGTATGTATGTTGTCATGTATGTATGTATATATGTGCATGTATGTTGGCATGTATGTATATATGTGCATGTGTGTATGTATATTTGCATGTATATATTTGCATGTATGTTTGCATGTATGTATGTTTGCATGAATGTATGTTTGAATGAATGTATGTTTGCATGTATGTATGTTGTCATGTATGTATGTTGTCATGTATGTATGTTGTCATGTATGTATGCATGTATGTTGTCATGTATGTATATATGTGCATGTATGTTTGTATGTATATTTGCATGTATATATTTGCATGTATGTATGTTTGCATGTGTGTATGTTTGCATGTATGTATGTATGTTGGCATGTATGTATGTATGTTGGCATGTATGTATATATGTGCATGTATATATTTGCATGTATGTATGTATGTTTGCATGAATGTATGTATGTATGTTTGCATTTTATGTATGTTTGCATGTATGTATGTATGTTTGCATGTATGTATGTCGTCATGTATGTATGTTGTCATGTATGTATATATGTGCATGTTTGTATGTATATTTGCATGTATGTATGTATGTATGTTTGCATTTATGTATGTTTGCATGAATGTATATTTGCATGTATGTATGTATGTTGTCATGTATGTATGTTGTCATGTATGTTTGCATGTATGTATGTATGTATGTATGTATGTTGTCATGTATGTTTGCATGTTTTTATTTTTGCATGTATGTTTGCATGTATGTTTATATATATGTGCATGTATGTAATTATGTTTGCATGTATTTATGTTTGCATGTATATTTGTGCATGCTTGTATATATGTATGTATGTATCTTTGCATGTTTGTATGTATGGTTTCATGTGTGTGTGTATGCATGTATGTATGATGGTTTGCATGTATGTATGTGTGTATGTTTGTATATATGTATGTATGTATGTATGTTTGTTTGTTTGTATATATGTCTGTATGGCCATGTATGATACTGTCTGCTGGCGCCCTGTATCTAAGTCAACTTCGTGGCAGGCTTCTATACATGGTATAACAGTCAGTATCACACATTAAACTGAATCTAAGCCTACGACATGTTTTATTTCATTTTTTTTTTTTTTTTACAGGTTTGGTGTTTGGACTACGTCGGTTTCGAGGACTACTTCGATGACGTTTTTTTTTCTACAATAAAATGGTTAATGAGGGTTGTGTTGGGGGTGCTTTATTTCAATAAAATATTTTATCTATATCTTTGTCTTTTTCTTTTCAAATTTTATTACTACCACTTTAGTAATGGCCGCTGTCTGAGTGACAACATCCATTACTAAGGCGAGGCTTAGTGTTAGCCGGTGCAGAGGCTAACACTAACCACCATTATTACCCCGGTACCCACCACCACCAGGGGTGCCGGGAAGAGCCAGGTACGATCCAGTACCCGACCATCTGTTGTGATGGTCGGGCTCTGGGGCGGCCGCAGGCTGGTATTATGAGGCTGTGAAGGGCCAAAAACAGTGGACCTTCCCACCCTTGTAATGCTAGGCTGCTGCTGCTGTGTTGTATCTGGCTGGTTATAAAAGTGGGGGGGACCCCCACGTCATTTTTTTTTTATTATTTTTTTTTTTTATTTTTTTTTAAAAAAGACATGGGGTTCCACCCAATTTATCATAACCAGCCACATACAACACAGTGTTATTAGCCTGGGAATGGACAAAACCAGTGGCCCTTCCCACCTATGTAATGCCAGACTGCTGCGGCCTTGTATATGGCTGGTTATTAAAAATGTGGGGGACCCAACGTCTATTGTTAAATTTGTTAAATTCAAAAAAAAAAACGACGTGGGGTCCCCCCCATTTTTATAACCAGCCCGATACAACACAGCAGCAGCAGCCTAGCATTACAAGGGTGGGAAGGTCCACTGTTTTTGGCCCTTCCCAGCCTCATAATACCAGCCTACGGCCGCCCCAGTACCCGACCATCACAACAGATGGTCGGGTACTGGATCGTACCAAGCTCTTCCCGGCACCCCTGGTGGTGGTGGGTACCGGGGTAATAATGGGTGGTTAGTGCTAGCCTCTGCACCGGCTAACACTAAGTACCGCCTTAATAATGGACGCTGTCAATCAGCCAACTGCCATTATCTAGGCACTAATAAAGTTTTAAAAAAAACACAAAGACAATTCTTTTTTATTGAAATAAGAAATCCCCAACAAAACCCTCGTTAACCATTTTATTAAAATTTGAAAAAAACGTAGATCTACGCAGTAGTCCAACGAATCGAAGATGTAGTCCAATCAGTACATCAAAATCTGCAACAACATAAAAAAACAGTTATCAATGTGAACAATAACAATACTTCTACTCACCTACACACATATATACACGCACACACACACAAACAACCATACACAAACATACACATATACACAAACACACATATACACACATATAAACAAACACACCCATATATACACAAACACACACACATAAACACACACCCATATACACAAACACACACATATACAAACACACACACACAAACATCTACACACAAACATATATACAAATACACCCATATATATACACAAACACACCCATATATACACAAACACACACATAAACACACCCATATACACACATATACACAAACACACACATATACAAAAACACACACACACAAACATCTACACATACACCCATATATACACACACATATATATACACAAACACATATACACAAACACACCCATATATACACAAACACACATAAACACAAACACACATATAAAAACAGACAAAGACACATACCCAAACACACACACTGTTTCTTTTAAATGCTGCTGGGGAACCCGCTCGATCCACTATATAAGGCTGCGCTATAGTGCCGCATTTAAAAGAAACAGGATCCTGACCTGTCCATAGAGTTTAAGGCAGCACAGAGTATTTCAGGAGATGAGCGTGCAGATTCAGTGCTAATGTGAACTCTGCTCTTACCATTATGTAGCTCTCAGTCTGTTACCTCTCCTCCACTCCTGTCCTCAAGAACACCTTCACATGATTGGCAAGTCACCACGTAATGGTAAGAGCAGAGTTCACAGCAGCACAGAGTATTTCAGGAGATGAGCGTGCGGATCTTGTGCGGGGTGGTGACTTGCCAATCATGTGAAGGTGTTATTGAGGACAGGAGTGGAGGAGAGGTAACAGACTGAGAGCTACGTAATGGTAAGAGCAGAGTTCACAGCAGCACTGAATCTGCACGCTCATCTCCTGAAATACTCTGTGCTGCCTTAAACTCTGTGGACAGGTCAGGATCCTGTTTCTTTTAAATGCTGCACTGTAGCGCAGCCTTATATAGTGGATCGAGCGGGTTCCCTAGCAGCATTTAAAAGAAACAGGATCCTGACCTGTCCACAGAGTTTAAGGCAGCACAGAGTATTTCAGGAGAGGAGCACGGCCGGCCACAGGCAGCCGGTCGTTTTTCCAAGCCGTGGTCCCATTATGCACACGACTGTAAAAACACCCGTTATTGCGGGTCGTAATTACGACCCGCAATAACGGGCTCATAGACTTCTGTTACCCACGGGTACCTTCCCGTTTTCTCACGGGAAGGTGCCCGTGCCGTTAAAAAAATAGAACATGTTCTATTTTTCTATTTTACGGGCCGTACTGCTATAAAATTTAGGGTATGTTCACACGACAGCGTCCGTAACGGCTGAAATTACGGGGATGTTTCTGCCTGAAAACATCCCCGTAATTTCAGCCGTAACGGCATGTGCAGGCGCTTGAACGCTGCGTCCATTACGGACGTAATTGGCGCTGCTATTCATTGGAGTCAATGAATAACGGCTCCAATTACGGCCAAAGAAGTGACAGGTCACTTCTTTGACGCGGGCGTCTATTTACGCGCCGTCATTTGACAGCGGCGCGTAAATATACGCCTCGTGTGAACAGACAAACGTCTGCCCATTGCTTTCAATGGGCAGATGTTTGTCAGCGCTATCGAGGCGCTATTTTCGGGCGTAATTCGGGGAAAAAAATCCCGAATTACATCCGTAATTAGTGCGTGTGAACACAGGGTATGTTCACACGCACTAATTACGGACGTAATTCGGGCGTTTTTTCCCCGAATTACGTCCAAAAATAGCGCCTCGATAGCGCTGACAAACATCTGCCCATTGAAAGCAATGGGCAGACGTTTGTCTGTTCACACGAGGCGTAATTTACGCGCCGCTGTCAAATGACGGCGCGTAAATAGACGCCCGCGTCAAAGAAGTGACCTGTCACTTCTTTGGCCGTAATTGGAGCCGTTATTCAATGACTCCAATGAATAGCAGCGCCAATTACGTCCGTAATGGACGCGGCGTTCAAGCGCCTGCATATGCCGTAACGGCTGAAATTACGGGGATGTTTTCAGGCGGAAACATCCCCGTAATTTCAGCCGTAACGGACGCTGTCGTGGGAACATACCCTTATAATGACAGCACGGCTCGTAAAAGCGGCCGGCTGCCCGTGGCCGGCCGTGCTCGTAATTACGAGTCGTAATTACGAGCACGACCCGTAAAATAAAAAAATACAACATGTTCTATCTTTTTAACGGCACGGGCACCTTCCCGTGAGAAAACGGGAAGGTACCCGTGGCTAACAGAAGTCTATGGGCCCGCTATTTCGGGTCGTAATTACGACCCTTAATAACGGGTGTTTTTACGGTCGTGTGCATGAGGCCCCGTAATGGCGGGTGGCTACATGTGTGCACCCGTCATTACGGCAGCGTTGCTAGGCGACGTCAGTAAATAGTCACTCTTCAGGGTGCTGAAAGAGTTAACTGATTGGCAGTAACTGTTTCAGCACCCTGGACAGTGACTACCGATCACAATATAGAGTACCTGTAAAAAAAAAAAGACGTTCATACTTACCGGGAACTCCCTGCTTCCTCCAGTCCGGTCTCCTGGCCGTTGCCTTGGTGACGCGTCCCTCGCAACATCCGGCCCGACATTCCTTGATGACGATGCAGCCCATGTGAGCGCTGCAGCCAATCACGGGCTGCAGAGGCCTCTGCAGCCAATCACGGGCTGCAGAGGCCTCTGCAGCCAATCACAGGCTGCAGAGGCCTCTGCAGCCAATCACAGGCTGCCGCGTCAGAAAAGAAGGTCGGACTGGAGGAAGAAGAGGGACTCGTCCGCAAGACAATGACCAGGTACGTATGAAATGCTTTTTATTTTATTTTTAATCAGCAGCCTCTTTTCTCTATCAGTGATTGATAGAGACAAGTGGCTGCCGATTTGTATAATATTTTTGACCGGGTTCGGTCAAAACGGGTTCGGCCGAACCCGGTGAAGTTCGGATTCGCTGCGAACCGAACTTTTCCGGAAGTTCGGACCGAAACCGGGTTCGGTTGTCCTGGTTCGCTCATCTCTAATCCTGACGTATCTCGGCAGTTTCCTTTGGAGGAGGACGCCTATTCTGTTGGTGCAGGTGCACTTCTGTTCCACAGGAGCTCCAAAGGAAAGGCAGTAGTATGTGGCTACTACTCGAGACTTTGTTCTTCTGCAGAGCGCAATTACTCTATTGGGGATTGGGAGCTACTGGCAATCAAATTGGCTCAGGAGGAGTGGAGACATCTGCTAGAGGGCGCAGCTCACCCCATCCTGATCTACACCGACCACAAGAAACTCACCTACCTTCAGTCCGCTCAATGACTAAATCCCCGTCAAGCCAGGTGGTCGCTGTTCTTCACCCGTTTCCAATTTGTGCTCCACTACCGTCCCGCTGACCAGAATGTGAGGACCGATGCCCTGTCCAGGTCATTTGAGGTGGCTGACATGGTGGAGTCCCTTCAAAGTATCATAGACCCGTCCTGCATTGTCACTGCCAATCATTTGCAGGTTAGAGACATCCCTCCGAGGATGTCTTTTGTTCGGTTGGCAGACAGGAGAAGAATTCTCCGATGGGGACACAGTTATAAACTGGCTGGGCACCCTGGTGTCTGTAAAACCCGAGACTGGATTGCTCTTCACTTCTGGTGGCCCATGCTGCCCAAGGATGTTGTGGACTTTGTCTCTTCTTGCACGGAGTGTGCTTCTAACAAGGTTACTCACTCCACGCCTGCCGGCTTGCTTCAACCTCTGCCTGTACCCAATGTCCCCTGGCAGCACATTGCAATGGACTTGTCACTGGGTACATGTCACTGACCTTCCTCGCTCAGCAGGATGCAACACTGTCTGGGTGGTGATGGACCGGTTCTTGAAGATGGCACATTTTATCCCGCTGACCGGCCTACCTTCTGCTCTCCGACTGGCAAATCTCTTCATTCAGCACATCTTCCGCTTGCATGGCTTGCCCCTTCACATTGTGTCCGATCGGGGGGTTCAGTTTACCTAAAAATTCTGGAGGGCTCTCTGTAAACTCCTGGATGTGAGTTTGGACTTTTCCTCAGCCTATCACCCCCAGTCCAATGGGCAAGTCAAGAGAATCAACCAGATCATGGAGAATTATCTCCGTCACTTCATCTTCTTACAGTATGATAACTGGGTACAGCTTCTTCCATGGGCCGAGTTCTCGTACAACAACCACACAAGCGAGTCCACCACTTCCACTCTGTTTTACATTGTGTATAGTCAACATCCTAGAGTCCCACTTCTAGTGTCTACTGCTTCTCAGGTACCCGCTGCTGACTCTTCATTTGGGGACTTTCTGCAAATCTAGCAACAGACCCGGTCCTCAATTTTGCTAGCAGTCGATCGCATGAAGCAAAAAGCGGATATAAAAAGAAGAGAGCCGCCTCAGTATCTTCCAGGTTCCAAAGTCTGTCTGTCCTCACGGAATCTTCGTTTAAAGGTGCCTTCATACAAGTTTGCTCCCATAAACTGCGGCTGCCTCCTACCCTCAGAATCCCCAACTCCTTTTATGTGTCCCTCCCGAAACCAGTGGTCCTGAACCGCTACAGCAAGACTTCCTGTTCCACAATTGCTCCCAGCGGTTCTTCTGATGTGCTCGAGGTGAGGGAGATCCTGGACTGCAAGAGGGTAGGGGAAAGACTTTCTATTTGGTGGACTGGAGAGGGTTTGGTCCTGAGGAGAGGTCTTGGGAGCCGGAGGAGAACCTCGATGCCCCTGCTCTCGTTAAGAAGTTCCTCTCTCGCTCTGGTCCCAAGAAGAGGGGGCGTAAGAGGGGGATACTGTAGCGTCCATGGCCGCGGGCCGTCAGTTCCACTCACCTCCTGACGCCCGCAGCCATGGATCTGTGAGTGCTGCTCCCCATCTACTTCCTAGGAGACACCAGCGCTCACTTCCGCTCTGGTCCGCTGTGTCCTGTAGGGTGCGTGCGCACTCTCGTTCCCGCTCTTAAAGGGCCAGCGCGAGCACATGAAGAAAATCAGCATCATCAACTCACATGATTTCCTGGACTATAAGAAGGCCCCAGCCCTTCTGATCCTTGCCTGAGCATTGTTAGTATGTCCCAAGTCTGTCTTGCAAATGGTCCCTTAGTGTTTCCCATTCCAGTTGTTACCCGTGCCCTGTTACCTGTACCTGTATCCTGTGCTGTGTTCTTGTTCCTGTGCCTACTAGTTGGAGTCGTGTCTACTGCACCTGCCATTGTTTGCCACGTCCTGTGTCATCTGCCACATCCTGTATCATCTGCCATGTCTGGCGCAACCTGTGGCACCTGCTGTCATCCGCCACGTCTGGCGTTACCTGCTGCACCCACCTCCATCCGTGCCAGAGCTGCGGCCACTGTCTGGACCCTTGTGCGGGACTTTGTATTGCTGGGGTTCCCTGTTGTTTGGCCAGCTGCTTCCCTGCTATGGCGGTGCGGCCTAGTGGGTCCACATACCAACAAACCGTGACACAGGATATGGGATATAGGATACGGGAACACAGGATACAACTAAGGGACCATTTGCAATAATGAACATGGGCAGACACAACAACGCTCAGGCAAGGAGGAAGAGGTCTCCGAGGAGGGAGACGCCAGCTGGAGATTATAAGTCTGTGGTCGCGACTGCTGGTGGGTAAGTAATGCCGGCGGTCCGTGGCCATTACATTATAAAGCCCCCTTTACTTAGGTCCAGATCGTGAGAGGAATCTCCTAATGAGAGCTGGAGCATCCACATTCTCTTCAGGCTCCCAGGACAAAACCCTTGCCAGTCCACCAGATAGAAGGTCCTCTTTCCTACCCTCCTGTAATCCAGGATCTCTTTTACTTCAAAGATGTCATAAGAACCGCAGGAAGCAACCGTAGAACCAGGGGATCTGCTGAATCGCTTCAGGACCACAGGCTTTAGGAGGGACACATGGAATGAGTTGAGGGTAGGAGGCAGCTAAAGCTTAAAGGATACAGGCTTTATCTGTTGCAAAATTTTGAAGGGACTGAGGAATCTGGGAGCAAATTTGTGCGAAGGGATCTTCAGACAAATGTTTTTGGCAACCAGACCTTGCCTCAAGGAGAAAACTGAGGACAAATTTTTATTTTCTGGCTTAGTTTGCTGCCCGATGTGAAGGAAATCTCAGAAGGAAGAATTGGCTGCAGACACTTTTTACTAAGGACAGAAGTTGTCAAATCAACCTGATTTGTTTTTATGAAGAGGTGAGCAGAAGCCTAGACAGAGAGGCCACTGAGGATATAATGCTTTTGGACTTTGCAAGGTCCTTTGATAATGTACCTCATAGATATCTAATGGGTAAATTAAGGACTATAGGTTTAGAAAGTATAGTTTGTAATTGTTTTGAGAATTGACTCAAGGACCGTATCCAGAGAGTTGTGGTCAATGATTCCTAATCTGAATGGTCCCCGGTTATAAGTGGTGTACCCCAGGGTTCCGTGCTTGGACAACTATTATTCAACTTATTTATTAATGATATAGAGGATGGAATTAATAGCACTATTTATATTTTTGCAGATGACACCAAGCTATGTAGTATTGTTCAATCTATGGAAGATGTTCGTAAATTGCAAGCTGATTTGAACACACTAAGTGTTTGGGCATCCACTTGGCAAATGAAGTTTAATGTAGATAAATGTAAAGTTATGCGTCTGGGTACCAACAATCTGAAATCATCATATGTCCTAGGGGGAGCTATACTGGGGGAGTCACTTGTTGAGAAAGATCTGGGTGTACTTGTAGATCATAAACTAAATAACAGCATGCAATGTCAATCAGCTGCTTCAAAGGCCAGCAAGATATTGTCGTGTATTAAAAGAGGCATGGACTCGCGTGACAGGGATATAATATTACCATTTTACAAAGCATTAGTTGAGGCCTCATCTAGAATATGCAGTTCAGTTCTGGGCTCCAGTTCATAGAAAGGATGCCCTGGAGTTGGAAAAAATACAAAGAAGAGCAACGAAGCTAATAAGGGGCATGGAGAATCAAAGTTATGAACAGGGACAGGGATGGTTTTAAAAAAAGCCTTAGATAATTTCCTAGAACAAAAAAATATTATCTCCTATGTGTAGAAAGATTTCCCTACCCTTTTCCCATTCCTTGGTTGAACTTGATGGACATGTCGTGGCTTGAAAAAACAAGTGGGTTGTAGATCAAGTGGAGTTCCAAAAACCGGATTGACTTACTGTGTTGTGTGTGACAAAGTGGGGGGGGCCATTGTATGTGATATATGTATTGATTGCTTGCTTGCTACAAAGTTTGCAAAAGTGACATTATTTAAAACCATTTTTCCTTTGCAGTTTCCTTCCTGAGTAGCTGACTAAGGGGGAGGGGTTAGCTGGTACCAGGTGGTATAAATCAGGCCTCAGTACTCTGTACAGCCTGCTCTGTGGCTTGAAAAAACAAGTGGGTTGTAGATCAAGTGGAGTTCCAAAAACCGGATTGACTTACTGTGTTGTGTGTGATAAAGTGGGGGGGGGGGGTGGGGGGGCCATTGTATGTGATATATGTATTGATTGCTTGCTTGCTACAAAGTTTGCAAAAGTGACATTATTTAAAACCATTTTTCCTTTGCAGTTTCCTTCCTGAGTAGCTGACTAAGGGGGAGGGGTTAGCTGGTACCAGGTGGTATAAATCAGGCCTCAGTACTCTGTAGAGCCTGCTCTGTGGCTTGAAAAAACAAGTGGGTTGTAGATCAAGTGGAGTTCCAAAAACCGGATTGACTTACTGTGTTGTGTGTGATAAAGTGGGGTGGCCATTGTATGTGATATATGTATTGATTGCTTGCTTGCTACAAAGTTTGCAAAAGTGACATTATTTAAAACCATTTTTCCTTTGCAGTTTCCTTCCTGAGTAGCTGACAAATGGGAGGGGTTAGCTGGTACCAGGTGGTATAAATCAGGCCTCAGTACTCTGTAGAGCCTGCTCTGTGGCTTGAAAAAACAAGTGGGTTGTAGATCAAGTGGAGTTCCAAAAACTGGAGTTGAAAAGAGGAGTTAAAGCCCCAGTAAGTACTCTTCTACTTTTCCTTTTTGATTAACACCTGTTCGCTGTTTTTTTTGTAACTTGGATAATGGATAGCAAGATTGAAGGTTTTCTTCAGTGCACAGTTTGCCATATGTATGCACGACTGGAGCCGGAGTTCCAGGGTGAATACCTCTGTGGCAGATGTGAGCATGTTGGTCACCTGGAAGCTCGTATTAGAGATCTGGAGGAGCAGAATGCAACACTGAGGAGGATAGACAATCTTGAGCTGAGCTTGCTGCTCACGGAGCATGCAGTTAGTGGGTTAGAACTGGAGGGTGAAGACATGGGTGAGCAGGATCAGGTAAGTAGCTGGGTTAATGTAGTTAGGGGAAGTAGAAAGGGGTCAAAGAAAAGGAAGGCCGATCCGGTTTCTGACATTCCAGGCAAAATTGCCAAGTTGGGTGAAGATGCGAGGGTGTCAGTCTCAGAAATGGCAGCCCTAGTGGATACTGATCTCTCTAACAGCCGGGAGAACAGCCCATCTAGTAGTCGGTGGGATGGAAATGCAGGTAAGCCAAGACAATTGATAGTCGTAGGGGATTCTATAATCAGGAAGACGGATAGAATAATTTGTCGCCAAGACCACCTCAACCGAATGGTTTGCTGTCTCCCTGGTGCCAGGGTTCGGCATGTGGTGGAACGGGTGGACAAATTGCTGGGAGGGGCTGGTGATGATCCAGCTGTCGTGGTCCATGTCGGTACCAACGACAGAATAAATGGTAGGTGGAGGAGCCTTAAGAATAATTTTAAAGAACTAGGATACAAGCTGAAGGGAAGGACCTCCAAAGTAGTATTCTCAGGAATACTGCCTGTGCCATGCGCATCACAGGAAAGACAGCGGGAGCTCAGGGAGTTAAATGCATGGCTGAAGTCTTGGTGTAGAGGAGAAGGATTTGGGTTCCTAGAGCACTGGGCTGACTTTTCATTGGGGTACAAACTGTATTCTGCAGATGATTTGCACCTAAATGGAAGGGGGTCCGCTGTGCTGGGGGAGAGAATTCTAGCTGGGGTGGCGGAGTATTTAAACTAGGGCTGAGGAGGGAGGTCAATGTAGAAAAAAAAGGGGTAGCCAGGTTAGAGAGGGGTCAGACTATATTGGTGGGGGGAGAAACAGAATGTGGGGAGAGGACTAGACAACAAGATAAGGAGATCCTTTCGTTACAAAACATCAGTGTAAATAAAAAGGCCCGATTAATGTCAAATCACATTTCTGATAATAAAAGTGAAAAACTGACAGGCAAGTTAAAGTGTATGTTTACAAATGCCAGAAGTCTAGCAAGCAAAATGGGGGAGCTGGAGGCCTTGATACTGGAAGAAAATATAGATATAGTTGGTGTTGCTGAAACATGGCTGGACTCTTCACATGACTGGGCTGTAAATCTATAGGGTTTTACACTTTTTCGGAAAGACAGGACAAATAGGAAAGGCGGTGGTGTATGTCTGTATGTGAGAAATGATATGAAGGCGAGTGTGAAAGAGACAATAGTGGGTGAATACTGTGAGGAGGTTGAAACCTTGTGGGTGGAACTAGAAAGGGAGGTAAACACTGAAAAAAATTACTTTTGGTGTAATCCATAGACCCCCCAATATAACTGAGGAGATGGAAGTTCAGCTATATAAACAGATGGAGCGGGCTGCACAGGCGGGTACTGTAGTGATAATGGGAGATTTTAATTTTCGGGATATTAATTGGTGTCATGGTTCGGCTTCAACTGCAAAGGGGAGACATTTCCTCAACCTGTTGCAGGAAAATTTTATGGGCCAGTTTGTGGAAGACCCGACTAGAGGTGAAGCTCTGTTGGATCTGGTCATTTCTAATAATGCAGATCTTGTTGGGAATGTCAATGTTCGTGAAAACCTCGGTAACAGTGATCATAATATAGTTACATTTTACCTATACTGTAAAAAACAAACGCAGGCTGGGAGGGCAAAAACATTTAATTTTAAGAAAGCCGATTTCCCCAGGATGAAGGCTGCAATTTAGGATATAGACTGGGAAGAACTAATGTCAAATAATGGTACAAATGATAAATGGGAGATTTTCACATCTACTTTGAGTTATTATAGTGCCAAATTTATTCCTATAGGTAACAAGTATAAACGACTCAAATTAAAACCCACATAGCTTACACCTTCTGTGAAAGGGGCAATACACGACAAAAAAAGGGCATTTAAAAAATACAAATCTGAGGGTACAGCTGTAGCCTTTGTAAAATATAAAGAGCTTAATAAAATCTGTAAAAATGTAATAAAATGAGCAAAAATACAAAATGAAAGGCAGGTGGCCAAGGATAGTAAGACAAATCCCAAAAAATTCTTCAAGTATATAAATGCTAAAAAGCCAAGGTCTGAACATGTAGGACCCCTAGATAATGGTAATGGGGAGTTGATCACAGGGGATCAAGAGAAGGCAGAGTTACTAAATGGGTTCTTTAGCTCTGTATACACAACAGAAGAAAGAGCAGCTGATGTAGCCGGTGCCAGTGCTGTTAATATATCAGTTGATATACTGAATTGGATGAATGTAGATATGGTCCAAGCTAAATGAAATAAAATAAATGTGCACAAGGCCCCGGGACCAGATGGGTTACACCCTAGAATTCTTAAAGAGCTTAGTTCAGTTATTTCTGTCCCCCTTTTCATAATATTCAGAGAATCTCTAGTGACTGGTATAGTGCCAAGGGACTGGCGCAGCGCATATGTGGTGCCTATTTTCAAAAAGGGCTCTAGGTCTTCCCCGGGTAATTATAGACCAGTAAGCTTAACATCCATCGTGGGGAAAATGTTTGAGGGGCTATTGAGGGACTATATACAGGATTATGTGACAAAAAATAGTATTATAAGTGACAGCCAGCACGGTTTTACTAAGGACAGAAGTTGTCAAACTAACCTAATCTGTTTTTATGAAGAGGTGAGCAGAAGTCTAGACAGAGGGGCCGCTGAGGATTTAGTGTTTTTGGACTTTGCAAAGGCATTTGACACTGTCCCCCATAGACGCCTAATGGGTAAATTAAGGACTATAGGTTTAGAAAATATAGTTTGTAATTGGATTGAGAATTGGCTCAAGGACCGTATCCAGAGGGTTGTGGTCAATGATTCCTACTCTGAATGGTCCCCAGTTATAAGTGGTGTACCCCAGGGTTCAGTGCTGGGACCACTATTATTCAACTTATTTATTAATGATATAGAAGATGGGATTAATAGCACTATTTCTATTTTTGCAGATGACACCAAGCTATGTAATATAGTTCAGTCTATGGAAGATGTTCATGAATTGCAGGCAGATTTAAATAAACTAAGTGTTTGGGCGTCCACTTGGCAGATGAAGTTTAATGTAGATAAATGTAAAGTTATGCATCTGGGTACCAACAACCTGCATGCATCATATGTCCTAGGGGGAGCTACACTGGCGGATTCACTTGTTGAGAAGGATCTGGGTGTACTTAAAAATCATAAACTCAATAACAGCATGCAGTGTCAATCAGCTGCTTCAAAGGCCAGCAGGATATTGTCGTGTATTAAAAGAGGCATGGACTCACGGGACAGGGATGTAATATTACCACTTTACAAAGCATTAGTGAGGCCTCATCTAGAATATGCAGTCCAGTTCTGGGCTCCAGTTCATAGAAAGGATGCCCTGGAGTTGGAAAAAATACAAAGAAGAGCAACGAAGCTAATTAGGGGCATGGAGAATTTAAGTTATGAGGAAAGATTGAAAGAATTAAACCTATTTAGCCTTGAAAAAAGGCGACTAAGGGGGGACATGATTAACTTATATAAATATATTAATGGCACATACAAAAAATATGGTGAAATCCTGTTCCTTGTAAAACCCCCTCAAAAAACAAGGGGGCACTCCCTCCGTCTGAAGAAAAAAAGGTTCAAGCTGCAGAGGCGACAAGGCGTCTTTACCGTGAGAACTGTGAATCTATGGAATAGCCTACCGCAGGAGCTGTATACATAAGGGGGAGGACCCCTAAAGTTGGTGGGCGTATTGGTTAAATTGAAAAAAATTGATTGCCTGCCGGCAACAGAAGCCCTGTTTTCCAACTTACAATTAAAATAACAAAGTATTTATTAGATTTATGCAAAGAAGACAAACTACATATAATTAAAATTCAGGTCCATTGCTGACTGCATTCAGCTAAGTGCAGAGTATAGAAAGCCTGGAGCTAACGGCTGCAGCACGCAGCAGCAGACCCAACGTTAAGTTCTAGGAGTCAGCAGGACACGTGTTAAAATTAGAATGAAAGCCCCCCCGACATGTTTCGCTACGATGTAGCGTCTTCAGGGGTATCGGGGCTAATTACAGCGCGCGGCGAGATGGCCCTGTTTAAGTATAGAACAAAGTAACTCCACATGTTCTATTGATTGGCCGGCAACCAATCACAGAAAGAGCCGGGAACGAGCCCCCTGTTCCAAGACGGACATACCACACCACCAATGAATAGCCACTCTATGCTGCCAATGAGAACATAGCAGAGCGCGTATGCGCATAAGGAAAAAAGCGGGTGATAGAGTTATTAGCCGTGGAGCTATTAAACTCAGCGTACATGCGTAGTGGGAGGAATTAGAGTGATAGACGAATTCCCGGAGTTAGAGGCTGGCATAATGTTAGTATTGGGGCATCTGTGTGGTGGGAGATAAGTGGGGCTAGTTACTAGTGATAGCACAGTGGGTCATATTAGGCAGAAGAGGCCGGCAATCAGCTGAGCCGAGATACCAAGCCCATCATGTCAACATGACAGGTTCAATATTAGACAGTTTAAAGTACTGACATAAATCAGGTAGCCATCTGTAAAGTGACAAACGTCCAACAAAGTGATGGACAAGCCGATGTGTCAATTTAAGTGTAGTTTAGTCTAAGTAACGCAATAAGTATGTACTATCTATAGTTAATAAGTCAAGTAATAAACCTACATGTCTAGGACATATAGGTAAGGTTTAATAACAGGAGGATCAATCTATGAGACGTGTAAAGGACAATTATTCCATAGTCGTCAGATACGCAAATGATTGGATAGTAGAATCTATTTATTGTGGCCTATGATCTTGATGACAATATAATGGCCATGTATAGGATTCACAGAAACGCTGTATAGGTAAATCCCTCATTTAGACCCCCTGGGCTAAGAGATCCCAGACGGTGGATCCAGCGTGCCTCCTCTTGTAATAGTTTGCGGTCCAAATTACCTGCTCTGGGACCGAGCTTGACCTTCATGATACCCCAAAATTGTAACGAGCGGATATCTCCATCGTGAACACTGTGTATATGTCTGGATAGGGATGTGTCTTCCTTATTATTTATGGTACTTAGATGTTTTGATATTCTTCTCCTTAGTTCCTGTGTGGTCTTACCCACATAGAACTTGGGACAGGGACATTTAGCGATATAAACAACCCCCTTACTCTGACAATTAATGAATTGTCTAACCTGGTATGTTCTGTTATCAACTGGATTGGTGAATTGTTTGATGGTAGGCATTAGATGGCAAAAAGAGCAGCGGCCACAGGAATGGGAACCTATGACCGACGTCTTTAACCAATTCCTGGATACAGTGATCGGTCCAGTGTGATGGCTATGCACCAGGTAGTCACGTAAATTCCTGCCTCTGCGGTATGTGATAGAAGGGACAGACGGTATGACTCCCTGGAGGTCAGGGTCAGATAGGAGAATTGGCCAATGGCGATCCAAGATCTCACGGACCTGTTGTGAGCCGGTGTCAAAAGTACCTATACATCTAATACTGGTTGTGCCACTAGATTGAACTGCAGTAGTTGGATGATGTATAGTTACAGGTTTGTGTTCATACAACAGTTCTTTTCTTTCGGTGACTCTGGCCCTGGCATAGGCTTTATGTAGCCATTTTCTAGGGTAACCACGAGCCAAGAATTTAGTAAATAGGCCATTACATTCCAATTTAAAGGCCTCATCGTCGGAACAGTTCAGTTTGGCACGGGGATATTGTCCGATAGGGATTCCCTTTTTGAGGGCAGGAGGGTGATAACTATCCCAATGCAACAGGCTGTTAGTCGCCGTGGACTTACGTGAGATGTCAGTATGGACACCACCAACAGGGTCCAAGGAGATTTTAAGATCCAAGAAAGTGATTTCTTTTTGATGAATTATGTAAGTGAACTTCATACCAATATGATTATTATTAAGTGCGTGCATGAAATCATAAAAAGTGTTAATGTCACCATCCCCCAGAATAGGATGTGATTTGTGTATATTGCCAGTGTATCAGTGAAGACCATGGTGTCTTCCCACCACCCCAAAAATAAGTTTGCATATGTGGGTTCACAAATGGTACCCATTGCCGTTCCTTTAATTTGCTGATAGAATTTGTGATCAAATAAAAAATAATTGTGTGTCAAAAGGAAATGAAGAAGTGATAAAAGAAATTGATTGTGAGTATGGAATTGAATTCCCTTGGTACCCAGAAAGTGTGCAACTGCTGTGATACCAAATTGGTGCTGAATATTGGTGTAAAGTGACTCAACGTCAATACTAGCTATGAAAGTGGCAGGAGTGACATGTATCTCCTGGATCCTGTTGATGGTGTACTTGGTGTCCCTTAGGTAGGAGGGAAGAGAGGTGACGAATGTTGAAAGAATTTCATTAAGGTACATGCTTATGCCCTGGGTGAGACTGTCATTCCCAGATACAATCGGTCTACCTGGTATCGGATGTGACATCTTGTGGATCTTAGGCAGAGCATAAAATGTTGCTAGCGTAGGGGTGGGATTGTAGAGCCGTTTGAATTCCTCATTACTGATCATATTTTGTATCTTAGCTGTGTTAAGTAATGTGTGTAATTCGTTTAAAAATAGATCAGTGGGATTTTTATCCAAGATGGAATACGTAGTGATGTCATCCAACAATCTATGGACCATGGCCACATAATCATCCTGGTTCATGATCACAATATTCCCCCCCTTGTCGGAGGGTTTGATGGTAATAGATTGGTTATTGCGTAATTCATCCAATGCTATTCTTTCCATTCCACTAAGGTTAGAAAGTGCTTTCTTTTTGTCTGGTCTAACTTTTTTCAGGTCAGCACATACCAGCTTAACAAAAATACCTAAGTGAGCATATTGTGCGAAGGGTGGGGTGAGTTTGGATTTCGGACGTAGTGACGAAAAAGGGCCTACTGCAGTGATAGGTCCAAATTCATTCTCATATAGGAGACTTTCAAGGTCCATAAGTGTGTTGTGTTCGGTTCTATCACTGTCCCCCATGTTGATGGTGTTATTTTTGAAGTATTTGTGTAGAGCTATTTTTCTTGCGAATAAATTTACATCCTTAGTCCAAGTAAACTCGTCAAAAAGTGGGGTAGGAGTAAAGGACAAACCCTTACGTAAAAGTGTAAGTTGGGAATTACTTAGGTGGATCGAGGAGATATTAAACACTTGCATTTGGTCACTGGTAGTTTTTGTTAAAGACATAGGTGGTACTGTTGCTAGCCCAGATTCCATCGGGAGTTCGTGATTCCTAAAAAAGGAAAAGTATTTGACGGTCCCGCCGTATTTGTCGTAGTACCTGTGGGGCATTTGCTCGCTATAGGTGTTTGGCTGGAGACATTCCCAGTTGTACGAGAGATTTGGGGTGCACTTAGTGAAGCAGGTACTGAGAAGGTTGATAAGGAGGAAGGATAGGAGGAAGTAGTGGCATTCGAATATGACTGACATTTTGTATTGGACCTAGTTTGTACTGTACTGCGTTTGGTCAAGTGTACACATACAAGACACAATCACCGTTTGTCCGTAAACGGGTACAAGTCTTTATGGACTTTTCTGATTCGGAGGTATCTGGTACTGACGATACTGCACGATCCCCCAGTTTTAAACTGGGCACTAAACGTAAAAGTACCAATAACAGATTTAATTCCTCCAAACGCAGTACAGTACAAACTAGGTCCAATACAAAATGTCAGTCATATTACTTTTCCTTTTTTAGGAATCACGAACCCCCGATGGAATCTGGGCTAGCAACAATACCACCTATGTCTTTAACAAAAACTACCAGTGACCAAATGCAAGTGTTTAATATCTCCTCGATCCACCTAAGTAATTCCCAACTTACACTTTTACGTAAGAGTTTGTCCTTTACTCCTACCCCACTTTTTGACGAGTTTACTTGGACTAAGGATGTCAATTTATTCGCAAGAAAAATAGCTCTACACAAATACTTCAAAAATAACACCATCAACATGGGGGACAGTGATAGAACCGAACGCAACACACTTATGGACCTTGAAAGTCTCCTATATGAGAATGAATTTGGACCTATCACTGCAGTAGGCCCTTTTTCGTCACTACGTCCGAAATCCAAACTCACCCCACCCTTCGCACAATATGCTCACTTAGATATTTTTGTTAAGCTGGTATGTGCTGACCTGAAAAAAGTTAGACCAGACAAAAAGAAAGCACTTTCTAACCTTAGTGGAATGGAAATAATAGCATTGGATGAATTACGCAATAACCAATCTATTACCATCAAACCCTCCAACAAGGGGGGGAATATTGTGATCATGAACCAGGATGATTATGTGGCCATGGTACATAGATTGTTGCATGACATCACTACGTATTCCATCTTGGATAAAAATCCCACTGATCTATTTTTAAACGAATTACACACATTACTTAACACAGCTAAGATACAAAATATGATCAGTAATGAGGAATTCAAACGGCTCTACAATCCCACCCCTACGCTAGCAACATTTTATGCTCTGCCTAAGATCCACAAGATGTCACATCCGATACCAGGTAGACCGATTGTATCTGGGAATGACAGTCTCACCCAGGGCATAAGCATGTACCTTAATGAAATTCTTTCACCATTCGTCACCTCTCTTCCCTCCTACCTAAGGGACACCAAGGACACCATCAACAGGATCCAGGAGATACACGTCACTCCTGCCACTTTCATAGCTAGTATTGACGTTGAGTCACTTTACACCAATATTCAGCACCAATTTGGTATCACAGCAGTTGCACACTTTCTGGGTACCAAGGGAATTCAATTCCATACTCACAATCAATTTCTTTTATCACTTCTTCGTTTCCTTTTGACACACAATTATTTTTTATTTGATCACAAATTCTATCAGCAAATTAAAGGAACGGCAGTGGGTACCATTTGTGCACCCACATATGCAAACTTCTTTTTGGGGTGGTGGGAAGACACCATGGTCTTCACTGATACACTGGCAATATACACAAATCACATCCTATTCTGGGGGAGATATATTGATGATATTCTCCTCCTGTGGGATGGTGACATTAACACTTTTTATGATTTCATGCACGCACTTAATAATAATCATATTGGTATGAAGTTCACTTACATAATTCATCAAAAAGAAATCACTTTCTTGGATCTTAAAATCTCCTTGGACCCTGTTGGTGGTGTCCATACTGACATCTCACGTAAGTCCACGGCGACTAACAGCCTGTTGCATTGGGATAGTTATCACCCTCCTGCCCTCAAAAAGGGAATCCCTATCGGACAATATCTCTGTGCCAAACTGAACTGTTCCGACGATGAGGCCTTTAAATTGGAATGTAATGGCCTATTTACTAAATTCTTGGCTCGTGGTTACCCTAGAAAATGGCTACATAAAGCCTATGCCAGGGCCAGAGCCACCGAAAGAAAAGAACTGTTGTATGAACACAAACCTGTAACTATACATCATCCAACTACTGCAGTTCAATCTAGTGGCACAACCAGTATTAGATGTATAGGTACTTTTGACACCGGCTCACAACAGGTCCGTGAGATCTTGGATCGCCATTGGCCAATTCTCCTATCTGACCCTGACCTCCAGGGAGTCATACCGTCTGTCCCTTCTATCACGTACCGCAGAGGCAGGAATTTACGTGACTACCTGGTGCATAGCCATCACACTGGACCGATCACTGTATCCAGGAATTGGTTAAAGACGTCGGTCATAGGTTCCCATTCCTGTGGCCGCTGTTCTTTTTGCCATCTAATGCCTACCATCAAACAATTCACCAATCCAGTTGATAACAGAACATACCAGGTTAGACAATTCATTAATTGTCAGAGTAAGGGGGTTGTTTATATTGCTAAATGTCCCTGTCCCAAGTTCTATGTGGGTAAGACCATACAGGAACTAATGAGAAGAATATCAAAACATCTAAGTACCATAAATAATAAGGAAGACACATCCCTATCCAGACATATACACAGTGTTCATGATGGAGATATCCGCTCGTTACAATTTTGGGGTATCATGAAGGTCAAGCTCGGTCCCAGAGCAGGTAATTTGGACCGCAAACTATTACAAGAGGAGGCACGCTGGATCCACCGTCTGGGATCTCTTAGCCCAGGGGGTCTAAATGAGGGATTTACCTATACAGCGTTTCTGTGAATCCTATACATGGCCATTATATTGTCATGTAGATCATAGGCCACAATAAATAGATTCTACTATCCAATCATTTGCGTATCTGACGACTATGGAATAATTGTCCTTTACACGTCTCATAGATTGATCCTCCTGTTATTAAACCTTACCTATATGTCCTAGACATGTAGGTTTATTACTTGACTTATTAACTATAGATAGTACATACTTATTGCGTTACTTAGACTAAACTACACTTAAATTGACACATCGGCTTGTCCATCACTTTGTTGGACGTTTGTCACTTTACAGATGGCTACCTGATTTATGTCAGTACTTTAAACTGTCTAATATTGAACCTGTCATGTTGACATGATGGGCTTGGTATCTCGGCTCAGCTGATTGCCGGCCTCTTCTGCCTAATATGACCCACTGTGCTATCACTAGTAACTAGCCCCACTTATCTCCCACCACACAGATGCCCCAATACTAACATTATGCCAGCCTCTAACTCCGGGAATTCGTCTATCACTCTAATTCCTCCCACTACGCATGTACGCCGAGTTTAATAGCTCCACGGCTAATAACTCTATCACCCGCTTTTTTCCTTATGCGCATGCGCGCTCTGCTATGTTCTCATTGGCAGCATAGAGTGGCTATTCATTGGTGGTGTGGTATGTCCGTCTTGGAACAGGGGGCTCGTTCCCGGCTCTTTCTGTGATTGGCCGCCGGCCAATCAATAGAACATGTGGAGTTACTTTGTTCTATACTTAAACAGGGCCATCTCGCCGCGCACTGTCATTAGCCCCGATACCCCTGAAGACGCTACATCGTAGCGAAACATGTCGGAGGGGCTTTCATTCTAATTTTAACACGTGTCCTGCTGACTCCTAGAACCTAACGTTGGGTCTGCTGCTGCGTGCTGCAGCCGTTAGCTCCAGGCTTTCTATACTCTGCACTTAGCTGAATGCAGTCAGCAATGGACCTGAATTTTAATTATATGTAGTTTGTCTTCTTTGCATAAATCTAATAAATACTTTGTTATTTTAATTGTAAGTTGGAAAACAGGGCTTCTGTTGCCGGTAGGCAATCAATTTTTTTCAATTTACCGCAGGAGCTGGTCACAGCAGGGACAGTAGATGGCTTTAAAAAAGGGTTAGATAATTTCCTAGAACAAAAAAATATTAGCTCCTATGTGTAGAAATTTTTCCTTCCCTTTTCCCGTCCCTTGGTTGAACTTGATGGACATGTGTCTTTTTTCAGCCGTACTAACTATGTAACTATGTGTCTTTTTTCAACCGTACTATATAATTATGTAACTTGAGACGTAATTGGCACCGGAAGAGGAACACGTGGATGTTGACTGTATACCATGAAGAATGGAGAAGATTCACTAGTATGATAGTTGTAGGAGAATTCGGTCCATTGCAGAAGTTTTACCCAATTGTCTTGTTGAACTGAAACAAAATGATAATTCTCAAGTACCTGGTTGATCCTTTCAACTTGGCCATTAGACTGCGGATGATAAGTAGAAGAAAAGTCCAACTTTACATCCAAAAGTCTACATAGGGCTCTCCAGATCTTAGATGTGAATTGTACACCACGATCTGACACAATATGGAGGGGAATTCTGTGCAAACGTAAGATGTGCTGGATAAACAAACTTGGAAGCAACCTACAAAGCGCAAAAGCGCAAGGGGACATAACATCCCAATAGAATATAAAGATAACTACCATGAATAGTAAAAAATATACAACTTTATTAATACATAACGATACATGGTATTACAATAATAAATACAGCAAAAATGAAGGATCATATATAAGGAGAAATAGCAGTCAGGTACACGTGACAACATACCATGAGGGAAACAAGAGACAACCAAACTATGAAACACGTCCCAATACTGCACATACCATGCACACAAGTATCGTATAGTGCCAGTAAAGTATACAAAGTATGTGTATATGAGGCTATATCTATAACAGAAATACTGCCCGTAGCAAAGTGTGCATAACAAATGCCCGCTACAGATCAATGGCACAGAAACAGGCAAAAGTAACAGATATATGCCAAAAAAAAAGAAGCCGGTAGCAGGCGAAACGCGCGTCGAGGCGTTCCTGTGCCATCTCTCCACGTCCCGTGCTGCCATCATGTCCACAGGTATATTCGTTTCGACACTATTTTTTTGGGCATATATCTGTTACTTTTGCCTGTTTCTGCGCCGTTGTCACAACGATATGCGCCGCGCACAGCATCCTGCTCCTGGATAGAGTCAGGACATCCGCTTCGGCTGAAGAGGGGGGTAAGTTTAATATCCCTGTCTGCTTGAAGCTGATTGGCGGGGTCCGACTCCCAGGTCCCCCGCCAATCACCTGTTTTGAAGGGGCCGCAGCACTCGTACGAGAGCTGGTGCTTCCCCTTCATTCCGGTCACTTGCTCACATTGTGAATCTGTGTCAGCGATTCACAGTGTGAGCCAGTAAGGGAAATGAAGGGGAAGCAGCTGTCGTACCAGCGCTGCGGCCCCTTCAAAACAGGTGATTGGCGGGTCCCGGGAGACGGACCCCGACCCATCAGCTATTGAGTGCAGTGTATAGTACTATTATATTCAGGAGTGCAGTGTATAGTACTATTATATTCAGGAGTACAGTGTATAGCACTATTATATTCAGGGGCACCGTGTATAGTACTATTATATTCATGAGCACAATGTATAGTACTATTATATTCAGGAGCACAGTGTATTGTACAATTATATTCAGGAGCACAGTGTATAGTACTATTATATGCAGGAGCACAGGGTATAGTACTATTATATTCAGGAGCACAGTGTATAGTACTATTATATTCAGGAGTACAGTGTATAGCACTATTATATTCAGGAGCACAGTGTATAGTACTATTATATTCAGGAGCACAGTGTATAGTACTGTTATATGCAGGAGCACAGTGTATAATACTATTATATTCAGCACAGTGTATAGTACTATTATATTCAGGAGGACAGTGTATAGTACTATTATATTCAGGAGCACAGGGTATAGTACTATTATATTCAGGAGCACAGTGTATAGTACTATTATATTCAGGAATACAGTGTATAGCACTATTATATTCAGGAGCACAGTGTATAGTACTATTATATTCAGGGGCACCATGTATAGTACTATTATATTCATGAGCACAATGTATAGTACTGTTATATTCAGGAGCACAGTGTATTGTACAATTATATTCAGGAGCACAGTGTATAGTACTATTATATGCAGGAGCACAGGGTATAGTACAATTATATTCAGGAGCACAGTGTATAGTACTATTATATTCAGGAGTACAGTGTATAGCACTATTATATTCAGGAGCACAGTGTATAGTACTATTATATTCAGGAGCACAGTGTATAGTACTGTTATATGCAGGAGCACAGTGTATAATACTATTATATTCAGCACAGTGTATAGTACTATTATATTCAGGAGGACAGTGTATAGTACTATTATATTCAGGAGCACAGGGTATAGTACTATTATATTCAGGAGCACAGTGTATAGTACTATTATATTCAGGAATACAGTGTATAGCACTATTATATTCAGGAGCACAGTGTATAGTACTATTATATTCAGGAGCACATTGTATAGTACTGTTATATGCAGGAGCACAGTGTATAATACTATTATATTCAGCACAGTGTATAGTACTATTATA
This sequence comes from Rhinoderma darwinii, assembly GCF_050947455.1. Lineage (NCBI taxonomy): Eukaryota > Metazoa > Chordata > Amphibia > Anura > Rhinodermatidae > Rhinoderma > Rhinoderma darwinii. The sequence goes on from NC_134691.1 coordinate 244,984,857, forward strand.
TTCAGGGGCGCAGTGTATAGTACTTTTATATTCAGGATCCCTGATGAACAACTAGAAAAATACCAGAATTTACAATTTACAAAACTAAAACCTCCCTGCTTGACTATGCCTCCCATCTCCTCTAATAGATATGTTAGAGCTTTCATGGAAGGATTCAGCCGTGATTTGGGCTTGACAAACTGGACAGATTTGACAGAACACAACCTCCCATATAGTGAACGGATGGCTCTAAAAGAATTAAGAGAACTTAAAGGGATTGTCATAAAACCCAGTGATAAGGGGGGCAATGTTGTTCTCCTGAAAGAGGAATATTACATTGGGGAAATAATTAAACAACTGGAATCAAAAAATTATAGACGAGTTCATGAAAATCCTATGGCTGACATCATTAAAAAATTAAATTGGAAATTGCAATTTGCTTTCAAAGAGGGATTGATTACCAACAATGAGTATAAATATCTTCTACTCAAGGAACCCAAAATGCCCACTATGTATGTCCTTCCGAAGGTTCACAAGGATAGACAGCTACCACCCGTACATCCTATAATTTCGGGGATAGATGGGCCCACAGACAGACTTGGTCAGTTTGTTGACTTAAAATTAAAAACTTTTGTGAAATTGTTCCCATCATTTGTCTTGGACACTGGTGATATGCTAACTAAATTGCATGATTTACCTATCCCCTCTGAATGTCTGCTAGTGGGACTCGATGTTGAATCGCTTTATACCTCAATTCCCCACAGAGCAGGTCTAAAAGCTGTGGAATACTATCTTGATAAGCATCGTCCACAACTATCTCATCAAAATTAGTTCATTGTGGATATGTTAGAATTTGTTCTGACCCATAATTGTTTCTGCTTTGACAATAAATATTACTTGCAGGTGGAAGGCACTGCAATCGGATCATCTTGTGCTCCCTCTTATGCATGCCTCCACCTGGGCTATTGGGAATCAGTGGCTGTCTATCCTTGTGGCAATTTGGGGAACATGTATTCTGCTGGTATAGATATATCGACGATATCTTTATGATATGGAAAAGCACAAATGAGTAGTTGGAGAACTTTGTTGGGATTGCTCAATTCTAATAATTGTAACATCCATCTGACATACACTGCTAGTGCTCAGGAGATCAGCTTCCTTGATCTCTTAATTCGGAAAAATAATGATAAATTGGAGATTAGCACTTTCAGAAAACCAACTGCGGGCAATACCCTTCTGTTAGCACAAAGCCATCACCCAAAGTCCCTTATACGGGGCATCCCGGTAGGTCATTTTCTGCACCTTCGCAGAAACTGTTCTGATATTGACCACTTTAAAAAGGAAGCCCAAGATCTTGCATTTAGTTTCAAACAAAGGGGATATTCAGGGAAAAGTATAAAAAGAGGATATAATAGGGCTTTACACACACTAACAGAAGGGATCTACTATATGATCAAAGTAAAGGAAAAACCAATAAAAACATGGTAAATAAAATGAATGAATCCCCAAAAACGGAAAACAAAGTCAGATTTATTTCTAGATATGGCCAACATTGGGGAAAAATAAGAGAAATTCTGCAAAAGAATTGGTCACATTTAATACTTAGTGATGAAATACAGAACATGGTGGACGACTATCCCAGTATGACTGCTAGAAGAGCACCCAATCGACATGATCTCCTTGTCAGATCGGAGTTCAGAAGATCAGATGTTCCAGCATGGCCAACTCACCCCTTTAAGGGAATGTTTAAGTGTAGCACATGCTCTCAATGTAAATTTGTAAAGAAATCCAATGTATTCTTAGACTCTTGTGGCTGTAAAGAATTTAATGTTCGAAGCTTCCTCAACTGCCGCTCTTCCATAGTCATGTATCTAATATACTGTCCCTGTAAAAAAAATTATGTTGGGAAAATAATAAGGGAAGTATAGCTGAGAATTTCTGAACATATAAGGGGTATAAGAAAGGGAGAAGAAAAGAGTCCCCTAGCTATGCATTTCAAAGAATATCATAAACAATCGCCAGAAGGATTATCATTTATGGCTATTTACCAACTCCCTAGAGGAAACAGGGGTGGCAACCGTGATCGGTTGCTGCTACAGAAAGAGAGTATGTGGATCTATACCCTTAAAACCATTAATCCCCTGGGTTTAAATAATTAACTTAAATTACACATGTTTCTTTGATGCGGCCCGGGACTCTGTTCACGCGACTTTATTGTTGTGTGGTCGGACTCCCGGGACCCAGCCTGCATCTCCCTTTCATGTGTGTTCTTTTCTATTTTTTTTCTTCTCTTTTCCCTTTTTTTCCTTTTTCTTTTCTTTTCTATTATATGGTTCTCTAGATATCCACCTAACGATGATTTGGAATTGAGTATAAACACAAAAGTGAATCTGTATACTTATCCAATAGTATACTATGTACTTGGGATTGAACTGACTGAAATGAATGACGGCTATCCTGATCTCTGATTGGCTGCCAGTCTATCTAAATAGGTGATCATTGATGGTGTTGTTATGCTCTGAGGAAGTCACGTGGTGACGTAACGTGTCAGCGTACGCCCTCTTTCTGTGACATCACATGCTGAGCAGTGTGTGGACTCACCTGTGGACTCACCTGTGGAACCGCTTGCTACATATATATGCTTGAAAATGTATAACATTTATGCCGATGAGAGCATGATGATCTGAGAGCCTGATGATCAAAGAGGCGGGGCCGACATACACGCAGCTATCTTTATCCTGCTTGTCTTCAATCTATATGATACATGGTCTACCAAAGAACTCTCTCCATTGGAATAAATAACTGTGTCTCTCTCTAAAAAACCACTCCTGGGCTTCCCTGTGGTTCCGGCCTGGATGCCGGCTACAAACACAGAATTTGAAAAAGCCCAAAAGCCTGTAACCAAAGAAATTGACAGCATATATGGAATCTAATGACAACATGTCGATCTACACTTCAGAAGCCACAATTATTGGCGATAAGTATATAACCTGACATGTGCTGTTGAACAAACTCTGTTGGTTATAATCTGTATGCTATGTTTATGCAATACTTGCATCTTTTCATTATATTCTCCTGCAGCGAGATCCATAGGTTATACACACTCTCATTATATCCTCATATAGTGAGACCCACAGTTTACACACGTGAATATACCCATGTGGTGTATAAAAAGGTTACATCCATCCTGTATCCACAGCTGACTAATATGTGGAACAAGAGAAAGATACAGTTACAGATATCCTAGGAACAGTCGCCACAATAAAGGGAATGGTAGTGCCAGTATGAGTGTCTGGAGACTGGAGCTGGTATTGGTAATAGTACACTTTTGAGTATGCAATATTTTCTGTGCACTGTGGTTGAGCGGGGTGTCCCTTGTAAACGGTGATCTATGTAAAACGTTAAGGCATCAATGTAAAGTAAAATGAAAAGTTAAATGAAGACTTTTGATGTAAAGTGGCACTAGAAGAAGGCTGGAATGGATGTGCATATTAAAGAGTCCAGGACTATGTGATAGTTAGTAGGTTAGTTTAAAGCCTTTATAGGTGGTGATCCCTGAGTGCATTACATCATAGACATACACAATAGAACTACCTAGAAAGCATGCAGTACACAGATAAACTGTATAGATAAACTGTATAGATGATATGCTAGCAACTTGAAGAGGGTGCATAAACGGATATGGGCACCTTCGTAAAGAATGATGATCTTATCCTTACCTAAGCCATACTGGGGACTCGATCAGTGTGTATATCGCGTTAGTAGTAGCGCTGCTGTAAATTGTATCTGGCGGCTTACCACTTTTTTGGGCGCTAGCAATCCCTAGTCACTTCCTGGTTTTAAAGTACTGATAGGGTGGCGTGTGTAGTGGGTTGGAACGCATCGGCCAAGATGGACGTGCGTTCCACCATCAAGTGCTTGCGAGACGTGGAACGCACGCGCATGCCCAGATCAAACAGGAATCTAGGAGTGCGTGGAAATTGCTGCCGCATAGTGTGAAGACGTTGTGTCCTGTTTTAGACTCGATAAAGTAAGTACATAGTTTATGAACTTGTAAGTTACAATATCTCTCTCTCTCAAATAATACCTTAATGTGAAGTAATGATTGTAATAAATTGCTAAATAGCGCCATCTTGTGTATGTGTCAGGTAGTACAGACCTTGACAGATTATGGACTGGTTGGCTCTGGTACGCCCTATTGTAAAAAGGATACTGTGTCAATAGAGGTGGTTCGCTGGTTGTCAGAGCAATATCCCTTGTAGTACATGCAGGCTCAGAAGGAATCATCGAATCTGAGATGAAAAACAGATGCAGATTATGTTAATGTCAATTCCGTAATGACTGTATAACATATTTACACATGGATACTTGAAATGAAAATGAAGATTGAAATAAAGGTAACAAATCGAGATGGAAAGTAGAATTACAGTTGAGGTATAACATCATAATCTACTCGCTAGTGGGTGATCAAACGTCAAGCTCCTGATATTGTTTAAAGGAAACTACTGATCTCATACTCCCTATTTAGACCTCTAGGTTCCAGTGTCTGGAGTTTGTGTATCCAGTATGCCTCCCTGCGTTTAAGTTGATTGATCCGGTCGCCCCCTCTTCTAGGTGCTGGAACATGTTCAATGACTTGGAGCATTAACTGAGATATGTTGTGTTTGTGTTGGGCAAAATGTGCGGGAATGGGAGGTAGTGTTTTGCCGCATCATATATTAGACTTGTGCTGACTAATTCTTTCTTTAATTCGCTGGGTGGTTTCGCCTATGTAAGCCAGTCCACAGGGACATTTGATCATATAGACCACGTAATTAGTGTTGCAATCAAAATAGTCTCGAATCGGAATGCTCTGACCAGATGAGGGATGATGAATTTTATCTCCCTTGATGATATGTGAGCATTGAAGACAGCATCTACATGGAAAGGTGCCCCTCTTTGGTGTATTCAGGAACGTCTGTCTAGATGTTTTTCTGGATGATCCAATGTCTGCCCTGACAATTTTATCTCTTAGGTTTTTTGTTTTTTTTTAAACAGGGTAGGAAAGGGGATTTGAATTCCGTAACTTGTGGCTAGGCCTCCTGTAATAAGGGCCAGTGCTTCCTGATGACATGATAAATCTTATACGTACATGGGTGGTAGACGTGCACAAAAGGGATGCGTTTTGGTTTAGCCTGGGTACGAGGGGAACTCGGTAGTTGGGCTGACTCCAAGACTCTTTTAGGGTAACCTCTTTCTAGGAACTTCGTTGTCATGTTCTCAGTCCTTTCTTTACGTAGTGATGGATTGTCTACAGTATGGTTAACACGTGTGTATTGTGATCTATGTAGGGAGTTTCTGGTTGCTAGTGGATGGCAGCTGGAATAGTGTAGGAGGCCATTCTTATCTGTCTCTTTGGTGTAGAGATCACTGCTGAGTTTGCCATGTATGTCTTTTATGATTGCTGTATCAAGAAAATTTATTTTAGATCTGCCATGGCTCAGGGTAAATTGTAACTCTGGCCAGATGCTGTTAAGGTATGTCGTGAAGTTGTGGAGGCTAGCAGATGTACCCTCCCAGAGGCAGAAGATATCATCTATATATCTTTTCCACATTCGGGCATGTTGTTTAAAAAGGTTGTTGGGATAGATAATGTTCCTCAAAAAAGGCCATGTAACAATTGGCATATGGGGGGGGGGGGCAACATTAGAGCCCATTGCCGTGCCCTGTAGCTGTATATAGAATTTGTCCTCAAAAAGGAAGAAGTTGTCGGTCAATATGACATTAAGTAGGTCATCACAGAGGTTCATGACTAGAGATGAGCGAACCGGGACAACCGAACCCGGTTTCGGTCCGAACTTCCGGAAAAGTTCGGCTCGCAGCGAATCCGAACTTCACCGGGTTCGGCCGAACCCGTTTTGACCGAACCCGGTCAAAAATATTATACAAATCGGCAGCCACTTGTCTCTATCAATCACTGATAGAGAAAAGAGGCTGCTGATTAAAAATAAAATAAAAAGCATTTCATACGTACCTGGTCGTTGTCTTGGTGACGAGTCCCTCTTCTTCCTCCAGTCCGACCTTCTTTTCTGACGCGGCAGCCTGTGATTGGCTGCAGAGGCCTCTGCAGCCTGTGATTGGCTGCAGAGGCCTCTGCAGCCTGTGATTGGCTGCAGCGCTCACATGGGCTGTATCGTCATCCAGGAACGTCGGGCATGATGTCGAGAGGGACGCGTCACCAAGGCAACGGCCAGGAGACCGGACTGGAGGAAGCAGAAAGTTCTCGGTAAGTATGATTGTCTTTTTTTTTTACAGGTTACTCTATATTGTGATCGGTAGTCACTGTCCAGGGTGCTGAAACAGTTACTGCCAATCAGTTAACTCTTTCAGCACCCTGGACAGTGACTATTTACTGACGTCGCCTAGCAACGCTGCCGTAATGATGGGTGCACACATGTAGCCACCCGTCATTACGGGGCCTCATGCACACGACCGTAAAAACACCCGTTATTACGGGTCGTAATTACGACCCGAAATAGCGGGCCCATAAACTTCTGTTAGCCACAGGTACCTTCCCGTTTTCTCACGGGAAGGTGCCCGTTCCATTAAAAAGATAGAACATGTTCTATTTTTTTATTTTACGGGCCGTGCTCCTATCATGCACACGACCGTGCTCGTAATTACGACTCGTAATTACGAGCACGGCCGGGCACGGCCGGCCACGGGCAGCCGGCCGCTTTTGCGAGCCATGCTGTCATTATAAAGTATAGCAGCACGGCCCGTAAAATAGAAAAATAGAACATGTTCTATTTTTTTAACGGCACGGGCACCTTCCCGTGAGAAAACGGGAAGGTACCCGTGGGTAACAGAAGTCTATGAGCCCGTTATTGCGGGTCGTAATTACGACCCGCAATAACGGGTGTTTTTACGGTCGTGTGCATAATGGGAGCACGGCTCGGAAAAACGACCGGCTGCCCATGGCCGGCCGTGCTCCTCTCCTGAAATACTCTGTGCTGCCTTAAACTCTGTGGACAGGTCAGGATCCTGTTTCTTTTAAATGCTGCTAGGGAACCCGCTCGATCCACTATATAAGGCTGCGCTACAGTGCAGCATTTAAAAGAAACAGGATCCTGACCTGTCCACAGAGTTTAAGGCAGCACAGAGTATTTCAGGAGATGAGCGTGCAGATTCAGTGCTGCTGTGAACTCTGCTCTTACCATTACGTAGCTCTCAGTCTGTTACCTCTCCTCCACTACTGTCCTCAATAACACCTTCATGATTGGCAAGTCACCACGTAATGGTAAGAGGAGAGTTCACAGCAGCACAGAGTATTTCAGGAGAGGAGCGTGCAGATTCAGTGCTGCTGTGAACTCTGCTCTTACCATTACGTTGCTCAGTTGTACCTCTCCTCCACTCCTGTCCTCAATAACACCTTCACATGATTGGCAAGTCACCACGTAATGGTAAGAGCAGAGTTCACAGCAGCACAGAGTATTTCAGGAGATGAGCGTGCGGATCTTGTGCGCGGTGGTGACTTGCCAATCATGTGAAGGTGTTATTGAGGACAGGAGTGGAGGAGAGGTACAACTGAGCAACGTAATGGTAAGAGCAGAGTTCACAGCAGCACTGAATCTGCACGCTCCTCTCCTGAAATACTCTGTGCTGCTGTGAACTCTGCTCTTACCATTACGTAGGTCAGTCTGTTACCTCTCCTCCACTCCTGTCCTCAATAACACCTTCACATGATTGGCAAGTCACCACCCCGCACAAGATCCGCACGCTCATCTCCTGAAATAGTCTGTGCTGCTGTGAACTCTGCTCTTACCATTACGTGGTGACTTGCCAATCATGTGAAGGTGTTATTGAGGACATGAGTGGAGGAGAGGTACAACTGAGCTACGTAATGGTAAGAGCAGAGATCACAGCAGCACTGAATATGTACGCTCATCTCCTGAAATACTCTGTGCTGCCTTAAACTCTATGGACAGGTATGGATCCTGTTTCTTTTAAATGCTGCACTGTAGCGCAGCCTTATATAGTGGATCGAGCGGGTTCCGCAGCAGCATTTAAAAGAAACAGTGTGTGTGTTTGTGTATATATGTGTGTTTGGGCATGTGTCTTTGTCTGTTTTTGTTTTTATATGTGTGTTTGTGTATATGTGTGTGTGTGTTTGTGTATATATGGGTGTATTTGTGTATATGTTTGTGTTTGTGTATATGGGTGTGTGTTTATGTGTGTGTGTTTGTGTATATATGGGTGTGTTTTTATGTATATGTGTGTATATGGGTGTGTGTTTATGTGTGTGTGTTTGTGTATATATGGGTGTGTTTGTGTATATGCGTTTGTGTATATGTTTGTGTGTGTGTGTGTGTGTGTGTGTGTTTGTGTATATGTGTGTGTTTGTGTATATGTGTGTGTTTGTGTATATGTGTGTATATGGGTGTGTGTTTATGTGTGTGTGTGTTTGTGTATATATGGGTGTTTTTGTGTATATGTGTTTGTGTATATGTTTGTGTGTGTGTGTATGTGTGTGTTTGTGTATATATGGGTCTGTTTGTGTACATGTGTTTGTGTATATGTGTGTGTTTGTGTATATGTGTGTGTTTGTGTATGTGTGTTTTTGTTTGTATATGTGTTTGTGTATATGTGTTAGTTCGTGTATATATGTGTGTGTGTTTGTCTCTTTATGTGTGTGTATATCTTGTTGTGTTTGTGTATAACTGTGTATATGTGTGTGTGTGTGTGTGTGTGTGTGTGTGTGTGTTTCTGTATATGTGTGTGTGTTTGTGTATATGTGTGTGTTCGTGTATATGTGTGTGTTTGGATATGTGTGTTTTTGTTTGTATATGTGTGAGTTTGTGTATATGTGTGTGTGTTTGTCTGTTTATATGTGTGTGTGTGTGTGTGTGTGTGTATATCTTGTGCTTGTGTATATATGTGTGTGTTTGTGTATGGTTGTTTGTTTCTTTGTTTGTGTGTGCGTGTATATATGTGTGTAGGTGAGTAGAAGTATTGGTATTGTTCACATTGATAACTGTTTTTTTATGTTGTTGCAGATTTTGATGTACCGATTGGACTACATCTTCGATTCGTTGGACTACTGCATAGATCTACGTTTTTTCAAATTTGAATAAAATGGTTAACAAGGGTTTTGTTGGGGATTTCTTATTTCAATTAAAAAGAATTGTCTTTGTGTTTTTTTTTAAACTTTATTAGTGCCTAGATAATGGCAGTTGGCTGATTGACAGCGTCCATTATTAAGGCGGTACTTAGTGTTAGCCGGTGCAGAGGCTAGCACTAACCACCCATTATTACCCCGGTACCCACCACCACCAGGGGTGCCGGGAAGAGCTTGGTACGATCCAGTACCCGACCATCTGTTGTGATGGTCGGGTACTGGGGCGGCCGTAGGCTGGTATTATGAGGCTGGGAAGCGCCAAAAACAGTGGACCTTCCCACCCTTGTAATGCTAGGCTGCTGCTGCTGTGTTGTATCGGGCTGGTTATAATAACCAGCCATATACAAGGCCGCAGCAGTCTGGCATTACATGGGTGGGAAGGGCCACTGGTTTTGTCCATTCCCAGGCTAATAACACTGTGTTGTATGTGGCTGGTTATGATAAATTGGGTGGAACCCAATGTCTTTTTTAAAAAAAAATAATTTAAAAAAATGACGTGGGGTCCCCCCCACTTTTATAACCAGCCAGATAAAACACAGCAGCAGCAGCCTAGCATTACAAGGGTGGGAAGGTCCACTGTTTTTGGCCCTTCCCAGCCTCATAATACCAGCCTGCGGCCGCCCCAGAGCCCGACCATCACAACAGATGGTCGGGTACTGGATCGTACCTGGCTCTTCCCGGCACCCCTGGTGGTGGTGGGTACCAGGGTAATAATGGTGGTTAGTGTTAGCCTCTGCACCGGCTAACACTAAGCCTCGCCTTAGTAATGGATGTTGTCACTCAGACAGCGGCCATTACTAAAGTGGTAGTAATAAAATTTGAAAAGAAAAGACAAAGGTATAGATAAAATATTTTATTGAAATAAAGCACCCCCAACACAACCCTCAATAAGCATTTTATTGTAGAAAAAAAACCGTCATCTAAGTAGTCCTCGAAACCGACGTAGTCCAAACACCAAACCTGTAAAAAAAATAAAAATTTAATAAAACATGTCGTAGGCTTAGATTCAGTTTAATGTGTGATACTGACTGTTATACCATGTATAGAAGCCTGCCGCGAAGTTGACTTAGATACAGGGCGCCAGCAGACAGTATCATACATGGCCATACAGACATATATACATACATACATATATACAAGCATGCAAACATACACACATATATACATGCAAACATACACACATATATACATGCAAACATACACACATATATACATGCAAACTATCCAACATACATACATGCCAACATACATACATGCCAACATACATACATGCCAACATACATACATGCCAACATATATACATGCAAATATATACATGCAAATATATACATGCAAACATACATGCACATATATACATACATACATGACAACATACATGCCAACATACATACATGCCAACATACATACATGCCAACATACATACATGCCAACATACATGCAAACATACATGCACATATATACATACATACATACATGATAACATACATGACAACATACATACATGCCAACATACATACATGACAACATACATACATACATACATGACAACATACATACATACATACATACATACATGCAAACATACATACATAAATAAACTCACCTAAGACGTTCCCACGAAGATTTGTAATGTAGTGTAGTGTAGTTTAGAGTGCGCTGCAGCCTGTGATTGGCTGCAGAGGCGGTCACGTGGGATGAAGCGTTATCCCTGGAGGCCGGCCTTCTGACGTCATCCTAACGTGCGTGACCGCCACTACAGCCTGTGATTGGCTGCAGCGGCGACATGGATGAAACGTCATCGCTGGAGGCCGGACAGGAGGAAAGTAAGTATGAACGTATTATTATTATTTTTTTATTACATTAAAATTGTATTTTCCGCGCGCCGAGCATGTACTGTCAGGGTTGCTGAAAGAGTTAGTGCAGCCCATTAACTCTATCAGCACCCTGGACAGTACCATGCTCGGCGCACGGAAATGACAGGTTCGGTCCGAATCGAACTTTTTAGTGAAATTCGGCGAACTAGCCGAACCGAACTTTTGATAAGTTCGCTCATCTCTATTCATGACGTCTGGATGTGTGTCAGTGTTGGTTAGCATTTTGTGTGCTGCTCTTGTACCCTTAGTGTGTTGAATAGATGTGTAAAGGCTACAGACATTGAATGTTACCAATATGGTCTCCGTGGACAGTTGGTCTAGTCTTCTAATGTGTGAAAGAAATTCTGAGGTGTCAAGAAGAAATTATTTAGTTTTTCTGACCAGAGGTGTCAGTATTTTTTCGAGAAATTTGGAGATCGGTGAAAAGATGGAGTCGGTGGATGCTACTATTGGGCGGCCTGGGGGCTTGTCGAGTCTTTTATGGATTTTTGGAAGGATATAGAATACCGGTGTGATGGGGATGGAATGATACTGTCTCCTGATCTATGGTACCTTTGGCCATGTATCTATACAGAATGTCGGTGGCTTTCGTCATGATTCTACTTGTTGGGTCATGGTTAATGGGTTTATAGACTGTCATGTCGCTCAGCTGTCTATTTACTTCCTCCATGTACGTGGCCCTATCCATGACGACAATCGCCCCGCCCTTATCTGCGGGTTTGATATGGTTTTTAATTTCATCGTCTTGTTTTCTGGCTCTGCTGCTGCTGCTTGAGCTACTGATCCTCTGCTTATTATTGACCTTGGCTTACTGACCACTCTACAGCTCGGCGTTTTGTTCCTCGTGCACTCCTGGTTTGACTCGGCTCGTTCACTACTCTCGTTGCTCACGGTGTCTCCATGGGCAACTGCCCCTTTTCCCCTTTGCTTCTGTGTACCCTTGTCTGTTTGTCTGTCGTGCACTTACTGAGCGTAGGGAACCGTCGCTCAGTTGTACCCCATCGCCTAGGACGGGTCGTTGAAAGTAGGCAGGGATTGAGTGGCGGGTTGATTAGGGCTCACCTGTCTGTCTCCCTACCCCGTCATTACAATTACTGTTACATATCAGACAACATGATGAGGTTAAAGGTTTAATTGTAGGTGCTGTAGAACACAAAATTGCGCAGTTTGCTGATGACCTTCTCTTGCTTATTTCCAACCCCTTGACAGCTATACCACATATACTTGCTTTGTTTGATACATTTGGCTATGTTTCCAATTTTAAAATAAATCTCAATAAGTCGGGAGCGCTAAATATCAATGTATCTTCTCAGATTATTTCCCAATTGCAAAGTTGTACCCCTTTCAAGTGGCCTCCCAAGGCCATTAAATTCCTTGGTATTACGATACCAGCTAACCTGTGGGAGCTATTTGTACTTAATTACGAGGCCCTTTTTACCAAAATTTGGACACAAGTATTATTCCTCCGTTTGCCGTTCCTCTCGTGGTTTGGCAGGAAAAATTTATTAGCCACCTATATACTTCCGCAGATTATGTATATGTTGATTGCTTTGCTTTGGAATTCTAAGCGCTCTAGATTAGCCTACTCCTCTCTCATACAGAAAAGAGAACAGGGGGGCATTTCCCTGCCTGACTTGGAAACGTACTTCATAGCTAATCATTTATCTCGATGGACGCAATTAGCGGATGAGGGTAATGCTTCATTATCTGTTGTTATGGAAAGAGCTCTTTTGGGGTCTGATATGCTTAATTTGCTCTGGGTACGAAATACATTGCATTCTAAAAGAGGGTTATTTGAGCCCTATTACTAGGGGGACGATTGGGGTGTGTCACAATGCAGGAGCTTTGAATATGTCTAGCAACTCCCTTTCTCCACTTGCTCCCTTGAGTGTTTTGCCCTCCTTTCTTGGTAGATCGCCTGAAAGAACGGTAGATTTTTGGCGGAGGTTAAGTACGATACAAATATCGGTTCTGATGGATCCGATAGGGCCGCCTGATCTGGCATCTGTCTTTAGGGAACAGGGGTTGAGTCGGCAAAATGCATTACAATTGGCAGATTATACAGCTACCATCACTACTTTAAGGGCTGATTCAGCGCCCCCTCTAGTCGATCCGACTTGGTAAGAAATTAAAATTGTATTGCCGGCCACTCCTGATAAAATCTTGTCTAAATTGTATAAAGGTATTTTATTGGGGATGTCATCCCAAAAACCCCATTATATGTGGACATGGGAGAAGGAACTGGGGCAGTCTTTTACAAAATCTGACGTAGAGTTTGTACTGAAGTCTGCCCATGGTTTTTCAAAGTGTGTGTGTAATGAATCGGGATAGGGAGACGGACAGGTGAGCCCTAATCTACCCGCAACTCAGTCCCTGCCTACTTGCAGGGCCCGTCCTAATTGACGGCGTACAACTGGATGACGGTCCCTACGCTCAGTAAGTGCAAGACAGACAACACAAGACAAGGGCACACAAAAGCAAGGGGGTAGGGGCAGTTGCCCACGGAGACACCGTGAGCAACAGGCAGTGGTGAACGAGCCGAATCAAACCAGGGCAGTACATAGTAGCAAAATTAGAGCAGGAAAATAGTCAGGCAAGTCACGGTCAATAAGTAACAGCGGTCAATCGGGTAAATAGCAGGAATCACAGAGCCAGGAAACCAGACAGTCACAGGCAAGGAACATGCTGCAAGTGAGGGTATAAATAGACCAAGGGCGGGAGCTAGAACCGTCAGGCCAGGCTGTGACAGGTTCTCCCTCTCCTCGGCCTGCAAGCCTGAGTGGTAACAGATCGCGTCACGCTAGCAGACCTTGGAGCTGATGAGGGCTGATTAACCCCGGGCGTCAACACAGAACCTGTGTCTGGCAAACCCTTTACAGTGTGAATATACAGGAAAATTCCTATAAGCTTGTCACACGCTGGTATCGAACTCCAGAATTCCTTTCCTCCATTGGTCTAGTTGCTGATAGCTCTTGCTGGAGATGTCAAGAGGGAGTGGGTTCCTATTTACACATATGGTGATCCTGCCCCAAATTGATTCGTTTTTGGAGGTGAGTTGAAAACTCAATTAATACTATATGTTCTACAGATATTAAGCTGACTGCTGAATTGATACTGCTTTGGCTGCCTCAACCTGGTTTCACCCCGTCTCTGCACAGCCTCCCGACTCAGATGATTTCTGGGGCTAAACTGCTCGTTCCCACCCTCTGGAGACAAACTAATCCACCTATGGTAGAACTTTAGTTTGATAAATTGCATCATATCTGTAGGCTTGAGGAGTTGGCTGCTTGGGTTAACCATTCTAGGGATAAGTATCTACGGGTGTGGGGTCCATGGCTGGCTAAGGGGACGGGTACGTCTAAGCTTACTGTGATAAGACATTTCACTCTGTCTCCTCACTGCTATTTGTTTTAGGAACGTTTGACTTATTTAGTATTATATTTGCTATATCTGGGACGGTGGGGTACATACCCTCTCTGGGGTGTGAGTATTTGCTCTAACATGTTTGTAAACTCTCATATTTCCTTCTTAGTGTATCATAACGTGATTGTAATGACGGGGGTAGGGAAACAGACAAGTGAGCCCTAATCTACCCGCCACTCAGTCCCTGCCTACTTGCAACGACCCGCCCTAGACAACGGGGTACAACTGGGCGACGGTCCCTACGCTCAATAAGTGCACGACAGACAAACAGACAAGGGTACACAGAAGCAAAGGGGAAAAGGGGTAGTTGCCCATGGAAACACTGTGAGCAACAAGAGTAGTAAACGAGCCGAGTCAAACCAGGAGTGTACGAGGTACCAAACGCAGAGCAGGAGAGTAGTCAGTAAGCCGAGGTCAATATGAAGCAAGGACAAATAGTTCAAGAAGCTGCAGCAGGGCCAGGAAACCAAACGAGAAGAATCACAAGCATGGAGGAACAGGAAAGGCAGGTATAAATAGACAGAGGGCGGGAGCTAGCTCCGTCTGGCCAGGCTGTGATAGGCTCTCCCACTCCTAAGCCTGCCACCCTGAGTGGTGGAAGATGGAGTCAGTCTCACAGACATAGAAGCAGGTGCAGACTGATTACCTATGGGCGTTGACCCAGAAGCTGTGCCTGGCAGATCCTTTACAGTGATGTTTATATCTGCAGAAAAGGTTTCTTTATGTTGAGGTACCGGATAGCGTTATTTTAAACGTTATTTCTTATGTTTATTGATGTCTTCTTCTGCTCAATTTATTTACTGTGCATGTCTTGTCAGATGTCATTTGGGTATTGCTTGTTTTGATAGGATGATATTACCTATGCATCACCGACAGGGCGACTTATTTTGATTTCTCTGTATATACCCATATATTGTCTGCTGCAAATTGTGTATGATCTGTTATTTCTGACCTCTGTCATGCATTACGATTTATGCTTACATTTGTGTATTGTTCCTTTGTTTAATAGAATGAGATTAGGCAAAAAAAAGTTGGGAATACCCCTTTAAAGGGAATGTGTCGCTAGAAATGATTATTTTTTTTTGTTTTTGTTAAACAATTAATATTTAAGTGATTACACATTGTTTTAATTTTTAACATATTTTCACATGTCAGGAAATATTATAAATTAGATTCTAATTTATAACATTTCCATGTGCTGGCCACTAGAGGGAGCAGTTCCCAAAATGGCAGCATGGTCAATGTGGTAAAGCAACCTCATTGCTTTATGCTGCAAATTTGGGGTAGGCACACTCTCTAGTGTCCTCACACAATCCCCCCTCCATTATTCTGGCTAGTGCCAGGAGAAGAGGGGGGTTTGAATCTTCAAACCTCCTACACTGTGTGCTGCCATTTTCTGAGTGACTGCACAGTGTAGGAGGATTAGATACAGTGATCAGCAGACAGTATAACATGAACATACACGAACATAATACACACATCACATACGCAAACATAAATTACCTGCTCCTGCCGCCTCCGCTCCTATTCCTTGCTCCTTCGCTTCCTTGATCATATGGCCGGAAGCCACGGCCGGAAGTCGTCATCTTACTGTCCGGCTGCGAACGAGCTTCGTTTTGGTCTGTGTGGCAGCGTACGCTGCAGTGAATGGAACGGCTCCCGTTCACATTCTCCATGGGGTTGTATGTGCCGTATTCCATCTCTGTATGTGTCGTTAATCGATACATACAGAGATGAAAAAAAATGGCAGCCCCCATAAAGAAGTAAAAAGTAGAACAAAGTAAAAAGTAGAACACAAGAATATAAATAAATAAAATTTATGTTATTATCATATTAAAAGCAATATGATAAAAAAAAAGAAAAATTTCATGACACCTTCCCTTTAAGGTTGTCTATGATAAAAATGTGTCAGAACACACAGTGCATCACAGCTTGCTGCTTTTAGGGATGCGTAGTGTGATTCTCTGGCCAATGTTCTGCTGGGAAACATTGGGTCCTGGTCTAATGGAGTCCATACCTTGATGGGTCAGAAATGTTTCTATGGGTCAACGCTGTTGGCATTACGAAAGAGACTTATACACTATTAGGCGCGTTTAAATGTTATGGCTGAACAGTGTATACACTACATGACCATACGAATGTGGAGACTCCCAACATCTCAACCATTTGTGCTTGTTGAACATTTCATTCCAAAACTACTTTGTCCCCTACTATTCTGGGAAAGCTTTCCACTAGAATTTGGGACATGGCAGTAGGACTCGTCATCCATTTAGATACAGCATTAGTAGGACTGGGCACTAATCTTGCTTTTAAAGTTTAGTTTGCAGTCTTTATTCCAATTAATCGAAAGATGTCCTATGGAGTTGTTGTCAGGCCACTGTCAAGTTCTTCCACACTGAGACTTAGCAAACCATTTTATAACCTCATTTTAATGTATAAGCGCATTGCCAAAAACCTTTGCCATGCAGTTGGAAGCACAATATATTTTCTAGAATGTCACTAACTGAAACTAAGGGGCCCAACACTAACCATGAAAACATACTCAGACTTAAAAGTTTCTCACAATGCTGGTAATGTACAGATGTAGCCATTTTTTTTTATCTTGACTGATATCTTGCTGCAACGTGATATCACACAACAAAAGCCATTGAAAAGCAATTGAAAAAGTAAAGTTAAAGTGTATTTAATGCATTAAAAGTCAAAATAAAGATGACTACATCTGTAAAGCCATTTCATGCCGCTTTAAAATAGCTAAAATTGTTTCCAAGAATAGTTTGGTTCAGCTCTCTGCAGTGCCATTCTATGAGCATGTGTGACCTAACTTTTCATGCATGAAATATTCCTGCCCCGAGATGTTTCTGCTAAGCACTTAAAGTTTTTAAGGTCAGCTTTATAATGGCAGAAATTTGAGAATTTGTCTAGGTAGTATACTAAGAAATGCCATGCTGAAAGTTACTGAGGTCAGTATGACCCATTCAGCTACTGTTGTTGTTTTCTTTCCCAAACTGGAATTTGGGTCTAATATTTAGAAATGACTGAATAGCCTAGATGAGAAGATTAAGCCCAAGCTCCATTCCAGGTTTTTCATGAGCTATGAACCTAGATATAACTCTAAAAACGAAAAAGAACTGCTAGAGACCAATCTGTGTGTGTAGAAAACACAACGGACTACATTTATTACGCAGACAACACTAAACTGTGATGTTTGACAAATTTGGGCTAAAAATCTTTTTTCCTCACTGATTCGCCGAATTTGAAAAGTGATGAGAAAAGTGATTGTGATCTTTAAGGAGCCCCAGATTAGGCCAAATTTGTAAAGTAAATTAAGTGTAAATGGTGCCAATTTTGTTGCAAAGGTTTTGGTTAGAGGTTTCAAAATGTGGCACATTTATTCATTGCACTTACTTTAATATGATACTGTATAGTAAAGACCTTAAATATCCATAGGGCTCCATTCCCCCAATGAAGGCAAAAAGAGTGTCCTTATGGCCTCT
Source organism: Rhinoderma darwinii (assembly GCF_050947455.1). NCBI lineage: Eukaryota > Metazoa > Chordata > Amphibia > Anura > Rhinodermatidae > Rhinoderma > Rhinoderma darwinii. Next base: position 245,002,784 of record NC_134691.1, read on the forward strand.
GTTGGGCTGGTATATGCTTGTATACCTTTTTTTTGTTGTATAGAAAAGAGTAGTCTGCTACACTTTCCTATGCAAAGGCATACCGCTCAAAAAATGGATACTGGTATTTCCTTAAAGAGGCTCTGTCACCAGATTATAAGTGCCCTATCTCCTACATAATCTGACCGGCGCTGTAATGTAGATCACAACAGTGTTTTTTATTTTGAAAAACGATCATTTTTGAGCAAGTTATGGGCAATTTTAGATTTAGATGCTAACTAGTTTCTTAATGACCAACTGGGTGTGTTTTTACTTTTTACCAACTGGGCGTTGTACAGAGGAGTGTATGACGCTGACCAATCAGTGACCAATCAGCGTCATACACTTCTCATTGTTCCAGCCCAATGTTACAGTGTGATTGTGCAGTGAAACAAACTGGGCTGTAACAATTAGATTATGTAGGAGATAGGGCGCTTATAATCTGGTGACAGAGCCTCTTTAACATGAGAGCCTAATGGTGATGTATGCCTGTCATTTTTGTCCAGTTTTCCTGTGAATAATTATCAACATGTAACATGTTTGCTTGTTTGCATATATGCTAGAGTCTCTAGCAACACTTACCATGATACCCTGTTTCTCTTTAATTCCTTAAAAATGAAAGAAAAATAAAATACTACAAGACAACAAATTTATCTAATTCATTTCTGGTTGGTAGGCAGCCTGTTGCAATTTTCCTTCACTGCTCAGTCTGCATTGGGAGACTAGACAATCCCCACCCCACCCCTTAGTCAAAATACTAGGGATGTTTTTCCGCCAGATTCTTACAAGACTGTCGGTTTCAGGATTATGACAAATGGATAAATATTTGCTCTCTTTTTAAAATTCTCATTTGGTTTACTGAATAGAGCTACAAAATGTGGGCTCTTATATTATTTTTTCAATAGCTTTAATATTCACATTTTTATGTTTAGATTTACTTAGTAAATTGGCTTCACTATCTTAGAGGCCTGTGCTATATTTCTACCTTGATATTGGATTGGCAAAGGTTCTGATATACAGTATATATACCTGCCCAGTGGTGTAATTAGAGTCTTATTTGGACCTGCCCTCCCCTACCAGCTCGCTACTCAGATGCGCTTCCCTCAGGCGCGTTGCAAGGGTCTATTAAGATCATAGTGACTAGCCCCAAAGCATATGTTTTGACCCCCTTACAAGTATATAGATATAAAGACAACATACAGTAGCTATAAGACAGTCTTCTATCAATAACTGTATTCCGCAGCATGAGGGGGCCCGTGCCACTATGGCTGCTACAGCGCGATGCCACTGAAGGGGTTGTTTCTACAAAAGACATGCATCCCCTATCCACAGGATAGGGGATACAGGTGTGATCGCTGGAACGTCCAGCGATAAGGAGAGGGGGGGGACCGAAAGTCCCCCGAAGTTCTCCATGACAAACCTCGGACTTCCGGGGTCTGTCTGCAGCTCCATAGAAATGACTTGCGCATCGGTCGCGCTTGTGCGCATGCATTACCAGCGCGCCTTTCATTTTTATTGAACTGCGCAGACTCTGGAAGCCCGAGGTTTGTCATGGAGAACTTCGGGGGACTTTCGGTCACCCGTTCTCCTTATCGCTGCCAGCGATGCCACATGTATCCCCTATCCTGTGGATAGGAGATGCGTGTCTTTTGTAGGACAAACTATAGGGCGTTTTTTTTTGGGTGGGGGCTATATGGCGTTATCTACAGGGGGGTCTGTATGGCATTATCTACAGGGGGGCTGTATGGCGTTATCTACAGGGGGATTTGGGGCTGTAAGGCGTTATCTACAGGGGCGCTGTAAGTAGTTATCTACAGGGGGCTGTGTATGGCGCTATCTACAGGGGGCTGTGTATGGCGATATCTACAGGGGGCTGTGTATGGTGCTATCTATAGGGAGGTACTATCTACAAGGGGGGGGGTTGTGTGATACCCAGTGGAGGGGGGGGGGCAGTCAAAAGTTTGCTATGGGGCCCAGTGTTTCCTAGTTACGCCCCTGTCTGTAGTATTTCAAAGGAATATAGTTATTGATAGAAGACTGTCTTATAGCTATGGAATGTTGTTTTTAATATCAATATGCTTGTATTTTTTAAGGGAGGCAAAACATACGCTGGTTAAAGTCCCCTAGGGGGACAAGTAAAAAAAACTGTAAAATAAAGTTTTTTTAACAAAGAAAAAAACAAGAAAAAAACTAAAAGCTCAAAAAAAATCTATTCCCATTTTCCCTCAAGCACAATGTAAATAAAAATAAAAAGCTAACATAAGTGGTATCGACGTGTCCGTAAAAGTCTTAACTATTACAATATATAATTATTTAGTCCGCACGGTGAACGCCGTAAAAAATAAAAAACATCAGAATTGCTGTTTTTTGGTCCCTTCTTCTCCCACAAAAAAATAAATAAAGAGTGATCAAAAAGTCTCACGTACCCCAAAATGGTAGCAATATAAACTGCAGCTTGCGCCGCAAAAAATAAGCCCTCACACGGCTAAATCGACAGAAAAATAAAAACGTTATGGCTCTCAGAATGTGGCGACAAAACTCAAATTTTATTTTTAACAATCGGTTTTTTCCTTATAAGTAGTAAAAAATAAAGAAAACTATATAAATTTGGTATCGCTGTAAATGTATTGACCCGCAGAATAAAGTTAACATGCCGTTTTTACCGCACGGTGAACGCCGTAAAAACAAATCCACCCAAAATCCGAAAAATGGCTGCAGAGGGAAGGGATTAATCATCCAACCCGTATCTTCATGACGATTTCTTCCAGCCATGACTCATCTCTGCAGACACAAACATCTTTAGCTTCTCTCTTTTCCATCACCCTCCCCACCTTTTCAAGACCCTCTACAAAAATCCATAGTGCCCAAGACAATATTAATGCCCCTTCTTGGTGTCCCACACAGTAATACTTCCCCCTGATTGCTTCACACAGTAATAGTGCCACTAAAACAGTCATAGTGACCACTACAGGCCACGCACAGTTATAGTACTACTCTTAGTGCCTTAGCATTTTTGCGGTTAGTGGTGGTTAAGTGGTGGTGGTTAGTGGTTAGTGGTTAATGGTGGAGCACCTGCTCCACTTTGCAAAAATCACCAATGTTGTGAGAATTCTATGGTACAGCATAGAGAAAAAAAACTATGAATGCCATAAAACATGTACCATTAACTGTGACCTTTTAAAGAATAAACCAATAAATAATCAATTCAACAGTTTAGGGAGCCCCCCAATTACTCCCATACTGATTTCTACTAGAATAGGATCACGGTTCTCATCTGGTTCGTTGTGGATCCTCTGTGTCCTCCGGAAGATGGTGCTAGTAACCCAGGGCATCGCTTGGCACAGCAGGTTTAGAGGCAGTCGGATGTATAGGCCAGAAGTCAGGACAGACAGCAGACGTCGTTACGGGTATCGATAGCAATAGGTCAAGGCAGGCGGCAGGCAAGGATAGTCAAGTTCAGGCAGAGGTCAAAAACGGGAAAGCCAGACAAAGGTAGAAGGCAAGAAAACAGGGAACCAGGGTACAGGGAAACTCCCGGGGAACTTGGTTGAACAAGCAAGGATTGAGGGGAAGGAGGATCCTTAAATAGGAAGTCTAGGAATTTTGGCACGCGCTGGCCCTTTAAGAAGGAAAGAGTCAGCGCGCCCTCTAGTGGCTGCAGCCGCACATAGTGGATGACGGCCATGGAGGGAGGTGAGAGATGCAGTTACCTGACGACGCCCAGAGACTGCAGAGCGTCCGGATCGGGTAAGTGAAGCTCGGGACGAGGGTGCAGGAACCAGAGCAGAGACCGTGGAAGAGGCGGGGAATGGCGCGGCAGCCATTACAATAGGTAGCCTAACAGCGTGGGGTCAGCTTGGTTTAGAGAAAACCAGCCACCAGGTTGCGCAACAAGTCATTAGTTGGGGATTTTTGGGGGTGACACCATGCTTTCCATTTGATTTATTTATTCCATGAAAACATGATATGATTAGATACAGAGCCCCAGCAGACAGTGTAAAACATGATAGGATTAGATACGGCAGACAGTAGACAGTATCACACATGATAAGCTTAGATACAGGACCCCAGCAGACAGATTAACATGTTAGGATTAGCTAAAGCAGCTCACAGACAGTGTCACGATCTGTGGGTATGTGGACCCACTGGCCCGCACCGTCGTAGTGGAGTAGCAGCTGGCCCAATATCAGTCTACCAAGTTAATATACAGTCCAAGCACAAGGGTACCTGTAATAGTCCAGACAGTAGAAACGGCTTAGGCAGCAGGAGATGCCAAACGTGGCGGATGACACCAGACGTGGTGTAAGTCAGCAGGCGAAGTAGACGGCACAACACAACTCCAATACTAGAGATGGCACAGGAACAAATACAGCACGGGATACAGGTAGCAGTGCACGGGAACAGGATATGACTATGGGACCATTTGTAAGACTAACATAGGAATACAAACAACGCTTAGGCAAGGAGTGAAAGGGCAGAACCCCTTTTATAGTCCAGAGTGACTAGGGGCCATTTGTAACATATTTAATGTGCGCGCTGGCCCTTTAAGGCCGGGCACGAGCGTGTGCGCGCACAATACGGGACACTGCAGGGTGGAGCAGAAGTGAGTGCTTGCATCTCCTGGGGAGAAGATGTGGGCCAGCACTCACAGATGCATAGCTGTGGCCATCAAGGGGTGAGTCAGAACGATGGTCCGCAGCCATGGACGTTACATTATCCCCACTCTTACGCCCCCTCTTCTTGGGATCAGAGCGAGAGAAGAATTTCTTAATAAGGGCAGGGGCATTGAGGTTCTCTTCTGGCTCCCAGGACCACTCCTCTGGACCAAACTACTTCCAATCCACCAAATAAAAAGTTCTTCCTCCTACTTTCTTGAAGTCCAGGATCTCCTTTACTTCGAACACATTGTAAAGACCGCACGGAGCAACTGTAGGGCTAGGAGTTTTAGTGTAGTGGTTCCGAACCACAGGCTTCAGGAGGGAAACATGAAAGGAGTTGGGGATTCTGAGGGTAGGAGGCAGCCAAAGCTTATAGGAGACAGGATTAATCTGTTGCAGGATCTCAAAAAGTCTGAGGAACCTGGGAGCAAATTTATATGAAGGCACCTTTAGACGGATATTCCTTGAGGACAGCCAGACTTTGATACCTGAAAGATACTGGGGTGGCTCTCTTCTTCTTATATCTGCCTTTTGCTTCATGCGATTGACTACCAGCAGAATAGAGGACCGGGTCTGTTGCCAGATTTGTAGAAAGTCCCCAAAATGCAGAGTCAGCTTCGGGTACCTGAGATGTAACCGACACAGGAATAGGGATTCTAGAATGATGATCGTACACAATGTAGAATGGTGTGGAAATGGTGGACTCACTTGTGTGGTTGTTATACGAGAATTCGGCCCATGGAAGAAGCTGTACCCAGTTATCGTGGCTGCATGGAGATGAAGTAGCGGAGATAATTCTCCATGATCTGGTTAATCCTCTCGACTTGCCCATTGGACTGGCGGTGATAGGCTGAGGAAAAGTCCAATCTCACATCCAGGAGTTTACGGAGGGCTCTCCAGTATTTTGAGGGGAATTGAACCCCCCGATTGGACACGATGTGAAGGGGCAAGCCATGCATGTGGAAGATTTGCTGAATAAAGAGATTTGCCAGTCGAGGAGCAGAAGGTAGGCTGGTTAGCGGGATAAAATGTGTCATCTTCGAGAACCGGTTGTCACGAAGGGTCTGTGGACCCACTGGGCCGTACCGCCTTGGCGGTAGGGCAGCTGGCCAACAGGGCGCAGGTCACAGTCTATGGTACAGTGGAGGAAATAAGTATTTGATCCCTTGCTGATTTTGTAAGTTTGCCCACTGTCAAAGTCATGAACAGTCTAGAATTTTTAGGCTAGGTTAATTTTACCAGTGAGAGATAGATTATATAAAAAAAATAAAAAGAAAATCACATAGTCAAAATTATATATATTTATTTGCATTGTGCACAGAGAAATAAGTATTTGATCCCCTACCAACCATTAAGAGTTCAGCCTCCTCCAGACCAGTTACACGCTCCAAATCAACTCGGTGCCTGCATTAAAGACAGCTGTCTTAAATGGTCACCTGTATAAAAGACTCCTGTCCACAGACTCAATTAATCAGTCTGACTCTAACCTCTACAACATGGGCAAGACCATTCTAAGGATGTCAGGGACAAGATCATAGACCTGCACAAGGCTGGAATGGGCTACAAAACCATAAGTAAGACGCTGGGTGAGAAGGAGACAACTGTTGGTGCAATAATAAGAAAATTGAAGACATACAAAATGACTGTCAATCGACATCGATCTGGGGCTCCATGCAAAATCTCACCTCGTGGGGTATCCTTGATCCTGAGGAAGGTGGGAGCTCAGCCGAAAACTACATGGGGGGGACTTGTTAATGATCTCAAGGCAGCTGGGACCACAGTCACCAAGAAAACCATTGGTAACACATTACGCCGTAATGGATTAAAATCCTGCAGTGCCCGCAAGGTCCCCCTGCTCAAGAAGGCACATGTACAGGCCCGTTTGAAGTTTGCCAATGAACATCTGGATGATTCTGATAGTGATTGGGAGAAGGTGCTGTGGTCAGATGAGACTAAAATTGAGCTCCTTGGCATTAACTCAACTCGCCGTGTTTGGAGGAAGAGAAATGCTGCCTATGACCCAAAGAACACCGTCCCCACTGTCAAGCATGGAGGTGGAAACATTATGTTTTGGGGGTGTTTCTCTGCTAAGGGCACAGGACTACTTCACCGCATCAATGGGAGAATGGATGGAGCCATGTACCGTCAAATCCTGAGTGACAACCTCCTTCCCTCCACCAGGACATTAAAAATGGCTGGTGGCTGGGTCTTCCAGCACGACAATGACCCGAAACATACAGCCAAGGCAACAAAGGAGTGGCTCAAAAAGAAGCACATTAAGGTCATGGAGTGGCCTAGCCAGTCTCCAGACCTTAATCCCATCGAAAACTTATGGAGGGAGATGAAGATCCGAGTTGCCAAGCGACAGCCTCGAAATCTTAATGATTCACAGATAATCTGCAAAGAGGAGTGGGCAAAAATTCCATCTAACGTGTGCAAACCTCATCATTAACTACAAAAAACGTCTTACTGCTGTGCTTGCCAACAAGGGTTTTGCCACCAAGTATTAAGTCTTGTTTGCCAAAGGGATCAAATACTTATTTCTCTGTGCACAATGCAAATAAATATATATAATTTTGACAATGTGATTTTTTTTTTTTTTATATATAATCTATCTCTCACTGGTAAAATTAACCTAGCCTAAAAATTCTAGACTGTTCATGTCTTTGACAGTGGGCAAACTTACAAAATCAGCAAGGGATCAAATACTTATTTCCTTCACTGTATATAGGGTACCTGTGGCAGCACGGACAGTAGCTTGGCAGGAACTAGTCAGTGGGCGGACGTCGGGCGTGGAGAAGCAGGCAAGCATGGTATCCAGCACAGCACGACTATAGCAAGCACGGCACTAGATCGGGATACAGGTACAGGAACGGGAACAGGAACACTGGGAGCAGGAAAAACTAGGGGACTATTTGAATAGAACGACTAAGGGATACACAACAACGCTCAGGCATAGAACTAGGGGGCTGGACCCCTCTTATAGTCCAGGGTACTCACGGGTCAAAGTTTGTCCATCCGGTCCGGTGCGCGTGCTGCCCCTTTAAGAGCGGGCACGAGCGTGCGCGCGCACCCTACGGGATCCGGCAGAGGTGAGTGTATGCGAGAGCTGGCGTCTCCTGAGTAGGAGGCTGGGGCCAGCGCTTGCCGACTCGTGGCTGCGGCTGTCAGGGGAATGTTGGAGCTGACAACCCGCAGCCACGGACATTACACCGGTCCACCACCACCCAGACAGTATTGCATCCTGCTGAAGGGGGAAGGCAGGTGGCAAAGTCCATTGCCATGTGCTGCCATGGAGCATTGGGTACAGGCAGAGGTTGGAGCAGACCGGCAGGTTTAGAGTGAGCAACCTTGTTGGAAACAGACACAGTACAGGAAGAGACAAAGTCCACAATACACCGCATTCCAAATTATTATACAAATTTTATTTTTCGCTGATTTTCCTAAATAGTCAATGCAAATGACAGTCAGTATAATCTTCAAGCCATCAACCGTTGGAGTATAATGCGAATTTTATTGAACAAATCTCCTAACGATAACAGATTTTTTTTTCGAAGTAAAAAACTCAAAATGCGCTGTTTCAAATTATTATGCACAACAGAGATCAAAACATTTTAAAGGTTGTAAAGAGAACTAAAAGGGTAATTTGTTGAATTTGCAGCATCAGGAGGTCATATTTACAGAAATCAAAAGCGGTTTCAATAAAAAAAAAAATTAACAGGCCAAGTTACAGGTTAACATAGGGCCCCTTCTTTGATATCACCTTCACAATTCTTGCATCCATTGAATTTGTGAGTATTTGGACAGTTTCTGCTTGAATATCTTTGCAGGATGTCAGAATAGCCTCCCAGAGCTTCTGTTTTGATGTGAACTGCCTCCCACCCTCATAGATATTTTGCTTGAGGATGCTCCAAAGATTCTCAATAGGGTTGAGGTCAGGGGAACATGGGGGCCACACCATGAGTTTCTCTCCTTTTATGACCATAGCAGTCAATGACACAGAGGTTTTCTTTGCAGCATGAGATGGTGCATTGTGATGCATGAAGATAATTTTGCTACGGAAGGCACGGTTCTTCTTTTTGTACCATGGAAGAAAGTGGTCAGTCATAAACTCTACGTACTTTGCAGAGGTCATTTTCACACCGTCAGGGACCCTAAAGGGACCTACCAGCTCTCTCTCCATAATTCCAGCCCAAAACATGACTCTGCCACCTCCTTGCTGACGTCACAGCCTTGTTGGGAAATGCTGGCCATTCACCAACCATCCACTACCCCATCCATCTGGACCAACCAGGGTTGCACGGCACTCATCAGTAAACAACACGGTTTGAAAATTAGTATTCATGTATTTCTGAGCCCACTGCAACAGTTTCTGCTTGTGAGAATTGTTTAGGGTGGCCGAATAATAGGTTTATGCACACTTGCAAACCTCTGGAGGATCCTGACTCCAGAGGATCCAGACTCCAGAGGCACTAGCGGCTTCAAATACCTGTTTGCTGCTTTGCAATGGCATTTTAGCAGCTGCTCTCCTAATCCTATGAATTTGTCTGGCAGAAACCTTTCTCATTATGCCTTTATCTGAACGAACCTGTCTGTGCTCTGAATCAGCCACAAATCTTTTCACAGTACGATGATCACGCTTAAGTTTTCTTGAAATATCCAATGTTTTCATGTTTTCATACCTTGTCTAAGGTATTGCACTATTTCACGCTTTTCGGCAGCAGAGAGATCCTTTTTCTTTCCCATATTTCTTGAAACCTGTGGCCTGCTTAATAATGTGGAATGTCCTTCTTAAGTAGTTTTCCTTTGATTGGGCACACCTGGCAAACTAATTATCACAGGTTGGTATTGGTTCAAAGCGCACTAGACCAAAGGAGGTGCACGAATAGGGTTCCAACCCAATCGTATGTGAAGAAGTATTCGGCACACAAACAAATGTGGTTCATACATTTTTCAGTTTTATTATATTGTATTCTATGCCATGGCCAAAGTGCGTGCAACGTTTCGGTCCACAGACCTTCGTCAGGCACTATAGGTGTACAAAATATTACACGTAAGTATATTGGTATCATATCTGGACAGTAAGTGTAACATAACTCATAATACAAATGGTAAGAAAAGAAATTAAAGAGAAAATCAATAAAAAATTAAAACAATCAACAAATAAAAATAAAATAAGAACAGTCTTTTGTCAAGACACATACAGAGCTCATATCTAGTCAATATTCATGTGATATTTCATTTGGTAAAAAATATCTTAATATATAAATATATAAATATGACCATATGTATGTCAATGGGTGACATTCCATCCAGGGCACAATACCCAATTCAAAGCAAAGCGGTGTAATACAGAGTATCTCATGGAAATTATGTTTAAACAGCAGTCGAGTTTGATGAACAAGAGTATTTCTCTATACATGCCCCATGTGCATATTCAAAGAGATGTAGAGGAAATCATATGTTGATTAAAAGTCTTATAGAAGTATACCATATCAGAGCCCAAACATAACAATAAATAATGCAGCTGTGAAAACAATGCAGAGCATATGATGATTAACGTTCCTGTAGACGTTCCCTATAGGCGGTGAACTGGTGAGCTGGAGGTTTCCTCCCCCCATTCTATGATGCCAATATACTTACGTGTAATATTTTGTACACCAATAGTGCCTGACGAAGGTCTGTGGACCGAAACGTTGCACGCACTTTGCCCATGGCATCGAATACAATATAATAAAACTGAAAAATGTATGAACCACATTTGTTTGTGTGCCGAATACTTCTTCACATAATTATCACAGGTGTCTGAGATTGATTACGATGATCCAAAGAGCCCTAAGACACAATACCATCCATGAGTTTAATTGAAAAACGAATAATTAAATGTTTATGACACTTAAATCCAATGTGCATAATAATTTGGAACACGGTGTATCTTTGGGTAGTGTGGGCCACCAGAAATGATGAATTATCAGTGTTCGTGTCTTGGAAACACCAGCATGCCCAGCCAGTTTGGTGTCCCTGGCAAAGAATTCTTCTCTTAACTGCCACCCAGACAAAAGTCCTCCCCGGAGGGATGTCTCTAACTTGCAAAGGATTGGCAGTGACAATGCAGGACAGGTCTATGATACTTTGCAGAGGCTCCACAGTGTCCTCTGTTTCAAATGACATGGACAGGGCATCGGCCCTCAGATTTTTCTCCACGGGCCGGTAGTGGAGCACAAACTGGAATCGGGCGAAGAACAGCGACCACCTGGCTTGACGGATGCTCAGCCGTTGGGCCGACTGGAGGTAGGTGAGGTTCTTGTGGTCAGTATATACCAGGATGGGATGAGGTGCGCCCTCTAGTAGATGTCTCCACTCCTCCAGGGCCAATTTGATGGCCAGTATCTCCCGATCCCCAATAGAGTAATTGCGCTCTGCGGGAGAAAAAGGTCTCGAGTAATAACCACAGACTACTGCCTTCCTTTTGGAACCTCTCTGGAACAGAAGTGCACCTGCACCAACAGAGGAGGCGTCCACTTCCAACAAAAACTATAGAGACACATCAAGATGATGGAGGGTTGAGGCTGACATGAAGGCCTTCTTAAGGCTATTGAATACAGATTCTGCTTCTGGAGTCCACACCTTGGCGTTCATACCTTTCTTGGTAAGAGTAGTGATGGGAGCCATCAGTGAAGAGAAGTTTCGGATAAACTGCCGGTAGAAGTTGATGAATCCCAAAAAACGCTGTATGGAACTCAGACCTTGAGGATGTGGCCATTCCAGGACAGACTTTACTTTCTCAGGATTTATCTTGAGGCCGTGATCCGAGATGATGTAGCCCAGGAAGGGTAGAGAGTTCTTCTCAATTACGTATTTCTCCAGCTTGGCATACAAACGATTCTCCCTTAATCACAGCAAAATTTGACGGACATGCCTCCGATGTGTCGTCGGATCTGGAGAGAATATCAAACTATCATCGAGACTACAACACAGACATGGAGATCTCAGAAGATATCATTGACGAATTCTTGGAAGACCATGAGAGCGATACACAGACAGAAGGGCATTACCAGGTATTCATAGTGCCTGTCTTAAGTGTTGAATGCCGTCTTCCATTCATCACCCCAGCGAAACCGGATCAAGTTGTAAGCCCCACGTATGTCTAGTTTAGAAAAAATCTTGGCTCCTTGTATGCAGTCAAATAGTTTGGAAATTAGTGGCAACAAATATTTGTTCTTGACTGTGATTTGATTGAGACCACGGTAGTTGATGCAAGGCCGAAGAGATCCGTCTTTTTTCTTGACAAAGCTGAACGCGGACCCGGCTGGGGAGGAGGATGTTTGTATGAAACCCCTCTCCAGATTCTCCTTGATATAGGCTGACATGGACTGAGTGTCTGGCAGGGAGAGAGGGTATACCCGTTCATGGGGAAGAGACGCATTTGGAACCAGTTCAATGGGGCAGTCATAAGCCCGGGGTGGGGGCAGCGTCTCAGCCTCCCTTTTGCTGAAGACAACTGCAAACTGAGCAAAATGAGGGGGTAATCCTGCCAATGAGTGAGGCAGAGGAGGCTGGAAAGGATGGATCTCCAACAGCAGTGATTGAGACATTTGGAGCCCCATTGGAGAACCTCTCTGGAATTCCAGTTCAGGATTGGGGCATGCAGTCGAAGCCAAGGCAGACCAAGCAGAACAGGATTGACGGCTTTGGGCAAAACAAGAAACTAAATTAGTTCCGAATGAAGGGCTCCAACTTGGAGCTTCAGCTGCTTTTTCTCAGATACAGTCGGATCGGGCAGAGGCAGTCCATTCACTGAGGCAACAGCCAAATACATCACTAGAGGAATATGTGGGCAACTAGAGATGATCCACCAGGTCTTTTTGGATGAAGTTTGCCTCGGATCCAGAGTCCAGATAGGCAGAGACTCGGTGCGTCTTCTCGCCGGACACTATGGTCACAAGGTTGGACAGTTTTGCAGATAATCTTTTGTTCAGCGCCATTTCACCTGGGGTTGTCTCTCAAACCAATCCTAGGCACTGGAGTTTTTTGGCTTCTGAGGGCACAAGCGCACAATATGGCCTCTGAGGCCGAAATATAGACAAAGTCCGGAAGTGCATCTGTGTTGTTTCTCCTGGGCTGACAATTTGAGCCGATCCACTTGCATAGGCTCCTCTGGTGGAACAACTGTTGAGAATGACAGGGATTGCTGAAAAGTAGTCGCCAGCCTGGGAAATCTTCTCTTCCGACGAACCTCATGGGATCGCTCTCGGATCCTCATGTCAATCCGGGTAGCAAGCAGAATGAGGTCATCCAGGGTAGGTTAAAAGAGAGTAAAAAAGACATGGCGCCACATGGTGCAAATAAAAGCGAGATAACAAGGGAGCAGCTAATAATCTAAAAGTGCTCACCTTAGATTGTAGACACTGGCAGGTGTCACAAGAGTAAGAAAGCTGCTGCCGAGTCCATAACACAAACAAATCGAAGTTTGTTGTCAAGATGATAAATTTAAAGAAGAGTAAAAAAGGACCAAAGGCGCTGCTATAGTAATTAGTGTCACAAGGCTTTAGGCAAACATGAAGTAAAAATATTTATTTATACAAAGAAGAGGCTACGCGTTTCAACGCCGGACCGGCGTCTTCATCAGGCCAATACAGATTGTGCGGTTCACAGAAGTTTAAATACAGGAGAGGAAATGAAGAACAATTAGCTGCCAGGCAAAAAAAAACGCCAAAGAGGTGGGTCAAAGGTCAAAATATCACACGTACAATGTTTAAAAACAAATAAATAAATAAATAAATACTATATGGTTAGTTAAATACATTTAACCCCTTAATGACCGGGCATGTTTGTACCTTAATGACCAAGCCAGATTTGTCAAATCTGGTATGTCTGACTTTATCAGAGAATAACTCTGTGAAAGTTTTGAATATCCAAGTAATTCTGACATTGTTTTTTCGTCACATGTTGTACTTTATTTTAGTGGTAAAAGTAGACTGATACGATTTGCGGAAATTAATTAAAAAATAGAAAAATGGAAGAAATTTTGTAAAAATTACCATTTTCCCCTATTTTTAACTGCAATATGTCACATATGTACACACATACTGTACAATTTTTTAAATTAAATATATATTTCTATCTCTTTACTCCATTTTGGCAGCACTTTTGAAAAAATAAAATAAATTTTCAGCAATTTAGAGGACTTACAAATTGAATAATAATTTTATAAATTTTGAAGTACATTTTGTTTTCCTGCACCAAGCCAGGTTTTCAGAGGCTCATAGGTGTCAGAATGGTGGAAACCCCCACAAATGACCCCATTTAGAAAACTAGACCCCTTAAGGTATTTACCTAAGGGTATAGTAAGTATTTTGACCCCACAGTTTTTTGCTAAATTTAATACATAGCAGGTGAAAAAAAAAATAATTTCACTTTTTTTCATAAAAGTATCAGTTTGAAGACCAATTTCTTTGTAAAGCGACCATGAGAATGAAGAAACACACCACAAAATCTATCACCCTGTTTCTGCTGTTTTCAAAAATACCAACATTGTGGCCCTAATGCGCTGCCTGGACACACGGCAGGACCCAAAAGGAAGGGAGCACCCGGAGGCTTTCAGGACTCATATTTTGCTTGAAAATGTTTTAGGCCCCACTGTACATTTGGAGAGGCTTTGAGCTGCCAGAACGCTAGAAACTCCCCATAAACGACCCCATTTAGAAAACTAGACCCCATAAGGTATTTATTTAGGGGTATAGTAATTATTTTGACCCCACAGTTCTTTGCTAAATTTAATGCATATCAGGTGAAAAAAATAATAATTTCACTTTTTTCATAAAAGTATTTGTTTGAAGACCGATTTCTTTGTAAAGCGACCATGAAAATGAAGAAACACACCCCAAAATCTATCACCCTCTTTCTCCTGTTTTCAAAAATACCCACATTGTGGCCCTAATGCGTTGTTTGGACACACGGCAGGGCCCCAAAGGAAGGGAACACCCGGAGGCTTTCAGGACTCATATTTTGCTTGAAAATGTTTTAGGCCCCAATGTACATTTGGAGAAGCTTTGAGCTGCCAGAATGATAGAAACTCCCCATAAACGACCCCATTTCGAAAACTAGACCCCTTAAGGTATTTATCTAGGGGTATAGTTAGCATTTTGACCACACAGGTTTTTCGCTAAATATATTGAAATTAGTCTGTAAGAATTAAAATGTACTTTTTTTCTGAAACAACATAGAAATTTTTATTATTTACAAGGAATAACGAAGAGAATGCACCCCAACATTTGTAAAGCAATGTCTCCCGATTACGACAATACTCCATATGTGGTAATAAACTGCTGTTTGGACCCACAGCAGGGCTCAGAAGGGAAGGAGCGCCATTTGGATTTATGATTTTGCTGGAATGGTTTTCGGTGCCATGTCGCATTTGCAATGCACTGGAGGGACCAAAACAGTGGAAACCCACCAAAAGTGACCCCATTTTGGAAAAACCTTCAAGGAATTTTTCTAGGGGTATAGTGAGCATTTACACCCCACGGGTCTTTTGCAGAGTATATTGGAATTAGGGCGCGAAAATTAATATCAACATTTTTTCCACTAAAATGTTGCATTTTCTCATTTTCACAAGGGATAAAGGAGGAAAAAAACAACAATTTTTTTATAAAGCAATTTCTCCCGAGTACGGAAATACCCAACATGTTGTCATATGTTTTTTCATTAGAAATGAATTAACCCTTTCAGGACTGATCCATTTTTTGCTTTCATATTTTAGATTTTCACTCCCCGCTTTCCAAGAGCCATAACTTTTTTATTTTTCCATCAATAGAGTGGTGTGAAGGCTTATTTGTTGCGGGACAATCTGTAGTTTTCATTGGTACCATTTTGGGGTACATGCGATTTTTTTTGATCACTTTTTATTCAATTTTTTTGCAATCCTGAGCAAAAAACAGGAATTCTGACACCGTTTTTTAGGTTTTCTTTTTGCGGCGCTCACCGTACGCTATAAATGACATTTTTACTTTATTCTGCGGGTTGGTACGATTACGGCGATACCATATGTATATATGTTTGGTCCTTTTTTTTAGCGTTTGCGCAATAAAATTACTTATTTATAAAAAAAAATAATTCTGTGTCACCATATTCTGAGAGCCATAATTTTTTAATTTTTTAGTCAAAAAAGCTGTGTAAGGGCTTGTTTTTTGCGGGACGGATAGAAGTTTTTATTGGTACTATTTTCGGGTACATGCGACTTTTTGATCACTTTTTATTCTTTATTTGGGGAGCGGTGGTGACCCAAAAAATTGCGATTCTGTCGTAGTTTTTTATTGATTTTTTTTGGGGTGTTCATCGTGCGGGAAAAATAACATCATAGTTTTATAGTTGGGTTCGTTACGAACGCGGTGATACCAAATATGTGTACTTTTTTAACGTGTTCATTTTTTTTCTATAATAAAAGTCTTATTATAGGAAAAAAAGCATTTAGTGTTTATAGAACTTATAACTTTTATTTTTACACTTTTTTTAAAACATTTTTATTACTTTTTTTTACTTTTTTAACTTGTCCCACTAGGTGACATTTAGACTTGCAGCTTTGATCGCTGCTAGAGTACATTACACTACACACGTAGTGTAATGTACTCTAACTGTCATTGTGACGTGACTGTCACACTGACAGGAAGCAGAGGAGGAATGGCCGGAGGCTGTTCCTCCGAGGCTTCCGTGCATGGCAACCCGGAGCTCATTATCTGACCTCCGATTGCCGTGACAAGCATTGGTAGCCCCCACGATCACTTCGTGGGGGCTGCTGATGTGCTTCAAACCACTTAAATGCGGCAACGGCAATCCGTCGCCGCACTTAAGGGGTTAACTGCCGAAATCAGTGGCGATGGTCCGCTGTCCGGCAAGACTGATGTCTCAGCTGTCGGGGACAACTGTCAGCGCGGGTCTGTCACTCTGTGTTTACACAGAGTGACAGTTTGAAATGCGGACGAAAATGAACGTCATGGTGCGGGAACTAGCAGCCGACCATGACGTTCATTTTCGTCCTTGGTCGTTAAGGGGTTAAGTTAATACAGCAATAATAAAAGGCAAAATATACGATAACCATAACAAAAAAACTAAACATGGTGAACATAACACAAATTTTATTACCTCTTTTAATAAAGGCAGCAAGCTCATTACATCTATTTTTAGGAGACATTGGCATATTCTTACTAATGCCCCTTTTCTAAAATTAATACTCCCTGCCAAACCTGCAATTACCTTTAGGAGAGCCAAAACATTGAGAAATTTAATAGCGCCTAGCAAATTACATAGTATCAAACATAAGGTGCCAAATTTATTTACAGCTAAAAATGGCTCTTTTCGTTGCGGTCACAATAGGTGTCTCTGTTGTGATAATATTACTGTTAAAGGGGGCAAATGACTATCTGTATTATCTCCCTTTTCTCCGTTCCTAGTCCGTTACCTCTGTTTCCTATATAGTCCGCTTACTTTGTATTGTTCACAATGTGCACACACTCCAGTCCTTCACACACCACAGGAGTAACATACAACCCTCGCAGATACTTAAAGGAACAGTGTCATCACAAATTATTTTTTTATATGTTAAAGATGTTAGTGCTTTATTAAAAACGTTTATATTCATTTGTGTGTTTGTGTTTTACTTTTTCTTATTTTTACACTTTTTCTTCCCTATGGGGGCTGCCATTTTTTGTTCCATTTCTGTGTGTGTCGATTAACGACACATACAGACATGGAATACGGCAGCCACAGTCCCATAGGGACTGTGAACGGCTCCCGTCCCATTGACTTCAGTGTACGGCGTCTGTGTGGGAACTGCGCATGCGCCGCTCCCACACAGTCCAATTCGAAATTGGCGCCGTCCGGCGCCATTTTCCTGTGGACCGGAAGTCGCGGCCGGACAGTAATATTACTACTTCCGGTCGCGGCTTCCGGATTTGTGCACTTGGACCAGCGGCAGCAAACGGAGCGGACGGGCCGGAGGGAGCCGCGGCGGCAGGAGCAGGTAAGAGATTTCAATGTATGTTAGTGTTTGTGTGTGTTTACTACTGTATGTAAACCTACTACACTGTGTGTTAGCTCAAAAAATGGCGACACAGTGTAGGAGGTTACACCGTTCAAACCCCTCGTTTATCCCGGCACTAGCCAGGATAAAGGAGGGGGGGATGCTGAGAGCTCACTAGAGCGAGGGCTTTTTACCCAATTTTGCAAAGCTGCAATTTTGGGGATAGCTCCATCTAGTGACCAAAAATGGGTAGTATTATAAATTAGAATTAATTTATAATATTTCCTGACTCGTGAAAAAAAATAAAAAAATTTGAACAATGTTTAATCACCCACAAACTAAATGTTTAATTTTTAAAAAAAAAACATGTTTTTCTGGCAACACATTCCCTTTAAATATATAAAAATACTTTACTCATAACATAGACGTGACAAACCAATATACACTACATCAAGATACAATACATTACATAGACAACACAACCACACACAGCGGCCTCTCTTCCTACCTTCCCTGAACACTTTGCACATGTGACTAGTAATGTGTATGTATATATAATATAAATCCAGGTCCCAACCTTATACGGTCTCCTGGTACTACCACTATAACCAAAGCCACATACAGCGCCTGACCATTAGTACATGTACATATAGAGACTCATGCATAAACAGCATATATATATCTACTCATCTATAATCCACATAAGATTCCTAGAATATCTCTATGTACACATATAAAGTCTGCTGTAATATAATTATACTTATATACATACACAGAAAGCACACATATAATAGAACTTAGCTTGCTCCTGATGTTAAGTGCTGAGCGTCCAGGGCTGGCAGGAAAGAGCCAGCACCAAGAGCTTCCCATGACCTATATGTTCCTATCCCTGGGTTGAACCCACCCATTCCATTGACTCCGCCTTATGACCACCCATACACCTTCCAATGTGCATCTGTACAGTATAGGTAAATCTATTCCCAGTATGCTCAGCTGTCTCTACATCCAGTTTACAATGGCTCCTTCCTGTACTGAGGTCCATTGTAATGCTAATAAGGCAGTAGATAAGAATTTATGACCAAATGGCTTCTGAGTATACTGCCACCTCAAAGGGTGAACACCACTGAATAATATCAGTATATACTATATCTATTTACCAGGTATATTTTATGTGGTCATAAGACAGAGTGTCTGGATGGGAACAATATTCTCCTGTAACATTCCCCCTGTTGTCGGTATACCGACACAATATGTTGGAAGTCTGGTCGTTTGTGTGTGGGGTGCTTACATTTCATTGCAAAAACAATTAAAGGTGAGATCTTCTGTCAAACACTTTGGAGGAGGTAGAAAAAAACATCTGTGTAATTGGCACACAGCAGGAAAAACACCTAGGAAGTCCACAGTGGAAAAATAAAAATCACTTCTTCTCCCTTGGATGTGAGAAAGAAGATTGTCCACAAGAACATGTATCTTAGAGGCAGTCCATATGTTCTTGCAAGCACATAAGACATAGAATAAGTTTATTCATTTTGCATTTCTGGCCAATCTGTTGGTTCATCTTCTTGGGCATCATCAGTTCTGGCTGTCACCCCATCTTGGAGTCGATCAGAAATGGGTTGTTTGGGCAGATGTTAGGTCACTTTTACCGTCCAAGGCATTCATTGTTTCTTTGTGCATTTCTGTACCTGAAATGATATTAAGAGAACAGTATGCTCCTCGGAGGAGGTCTCCTCAATAGCTGCAGTTAGTACCAAACACAAGGTTCAAGACATTTCATCTCTGCATGTTGTCCATGCTTTCCTTCACCTGTCATTGTTGTCTCAGTTATCTGTCATTTACATTATTAGAATCCATCAGGAGATTTGATGCTCCCCCTGTGGACGGTATCTATACCAGACTACAACACTTGGCACCCTCAGTAGTTACAGTATGAACAGAGGCTTGGGATCATGACTCCTCTGGAGTTCCCCCTTGGACCGGCTGCGACAAAGACCTGCGTCCGACCGGGCGGTCGTTGTTCCTTCAATGCGCCTCTGTGGTACACAGTGGGGCTATCCACTCCCTCACAGAATCCCCAATAGCGAGAGCTATGCTCCACGGCCTATTGGCTGCGCCGCAGACTTTGTAGTCTTGCGCCCAAATCACACCACACGCCTCCATGGGTCCTAGTGGATGCTATCCGCTACATTTCTTTGGACCGGTTACACAATTGATCGGCAATTGTCGGCCTGACCAACCGCCTACGTACAGGGTTTACCTTAGTAAGAGACACAGGAGAATAAGCAATAGACCTTGGAAAAAGCGTATCGAGACCCAACACCACCATCTTCAAGACCGCAGCCTGTATCACATGCAGTTCTGCTGCTAGGTGTGTTCTGCATCATACTCTTGTCTTTTAGGTACATTATGCATCTGCCTTACCATTCTTTAATGATCTGGGGGTGTTATTAACATTTTAGCACTCCCAGCATGAACTGAACAGCCCAATTCTACAAGAACTTATAGTGCTTTGAGTTCTGTGCACTACAATAGTTTGAGAACCATCAACACCACTATTGCCATTAGATGCCAAGAGACAAACAAAATAATAAAAATACCTTGCATTTTAACAAGTCAAAGATTGATATTCATGAGCATACCTTTCACAGAAAACACCAAATGTGTGTGTAAAGTAAGGGTTTTCATGCTATGTTTGCCAGTATAACAAAATTGTACTACAATGAATGTGCATAAACTAGTTAGGCCAGTAGTTCCTTCTTTAACTCACAAAGTTTATATGCGCATTGCCACTGCTGTTGTATCTGGGAAATCAAGAGCCACAATGTCTGTGAAAGCTGCATGGCCTTACCCCCTGAGGGGCAAACCTGTGAATAGAATGGCTTCTACAGTAAAAACGTCATAAAAGCCAAGGCAACTCTAGATATCTCTTGTGTAGACAACCCCCATCCACTGGGCAAACAGGACTGTAATACATTTACATTCTGCTAAGAAAAACAATACAACAAAGAGGTTCTGTAACAGTAAACCAAATCCCTCCCCTTGTTGGTGATCATGTCTTATCACCACAAACTAAGAGTTATTTAGGTTTACATGAATAATATTAAATTGTGGGCATTATTATATGGGGTATCCCTGAAGATTACATATTAGGGCCAGATGTTTAGGGATCCCCAACCACAAGTCTTACTGTACCAGTATCCCAATATGGGCATCTGTTGTACCAGTGTCTTGTGCCAGCCCAAATTTATCTGTAGCCTGTGTGCTCAGATGTTCTCTCTGTGTCTGTGTTGGAGTACCTGCCCACCTAACATAATTAGATTTAATTGTGAAACCATTATTATCTAAGCTCACATGATTCTTGTGAACTCTTCGTGGACAGAATCGCTTTATGTGCCCAAATTGCAGGCAATGGAAGCATCGGACATTCCCCCACTTCCCAAATTTGGATGCATTAGAATACACAGGTATTTGGCTAGAAGCCGTATCCTGTAGCACATGGTCATCTTGCAGTTTGCTATTAGCTGCTACCTGTCTCCTGATATTTATGGACTTTCTTTTCTTCAGCAAATCCTGCCTTAACTGCTCTATCACTAATGCTGCTTCAATGAGTGATGGCGCTTTAGCCGCGTACAAATGAATTGCGATGTCAAGATATGGAAACTTTTCCACAAACATGCGTACCATTCCTTGTGGGACTCCCATACTATGATCCTTAGTCACTTTCCTATACATAGATTCAAACCTCCCACATAGAGACAAGGGCTCATCATGGATGGTAGGCCTGAAATTACTTAGGACTTCCGGGGTGACGTCTAAATGCCCTGTTACCAATTTGATGAGGATGGAAAGTCTGTCTTCCTCATCATGAAATAGGCCATTCCTGGGGGCAGTTTTCCCTATGATCTCATATCTTTGATGAAGATGTGTAGGTAACCATAGTTTAAACAGTTCCATGCGATATTCCTGAGGGACAGAAAATTTCTTACAATGTCCCTCAAAAATGTCACAGGAAGTGAAGGGATCTACGTTTGGATCATATCTAGGAATCAGTTTGTATATCTTCATCAGAAATTGCATCCTCTCCATGTTATGGAAAGATTGCAATTCTCCAGTACTACTGTGGCACATTTGTGAGTTGGAGGTGGCCTGAAAATTCTCCACGTCCCCCCCCAATCCACCAACTGTGTCACCAGCAATACTTGTGGCAGCATTACAAGCAGTCCCCTTTGGGTCAGACCTTGTATAGTCTGCAGTAGCCATAGGTGCAGTCTCCTCAGTCCCCCTGTTTGCACTCAAAACACAAATTTGTTTTGTGGGCAAATATTGTTGACGTGATAACTGACCTATGGTCTTTTGCAGATCACTGATAGTCTCATCCCTTTTACCTAGCTCGTTTTTCAGGTCAGCAATAGTCACATCAGTAAATGCTGCTTTTTTCTTATATTCAGTTATGTCCATATATAACTGTATAAAAACCTTGTCAACATCTGCATAATATTTCTCTCTTTCAGCTAGTTGATACTGTAGCATGATTATTTGGCTGTCTTTCTCTACGGTTACCTCACTATTTTCTTTTAGTTGTGTCTCTAAACTGCAAACCTGTTTAACCCGTTCTGTACAACAATAGCAATGTAAATTTCCAGAGATAACTGTCCCTGACCTATTGTGCTGGTCAACCTCCTCCAGCTTACAAATGCTGTCCTCAAAAACGCACACCAGCTTAGCAAGCATGTGAAGGCGTTTAGAGGTTTGGTTCAACACACTACGCTTGGCAATATGCAACTTATCATAGGAACCAGCCTGTTCTAACAGTGATTCCCATAAAATCTTAGTAGATTCATACGTGTTCAGTATTACAGGGTTAAACGTACTGCATTTACTTAAAGAGGCTCTGTCACCAGATTTTGCAGCCCCTATCTGCTATTGCAGCAGATAGGCGCTGCAATGTAGATTACAGTAACGTTTTTATTTTTAAAAAACGAGCATTTTTGGCCAAGTTATGACCATTTTTGTAGTTATGCAAATGAGGCTTGCAAAAGTCCAAGTGGGCGTGTTTAAAGTAAAAGTCCAAGTGGGCGTGTATTATGTGCGTACATCGGGGCATTTTTAATACTTTTACTATCTGGGCGCTCTGATGAGAAGTATCATCCACTTCTCTTCAGAACGCCCAGCTTCTGGCAGTGCAGTCACAGCCGTGTTCTCGAGAGATCACGCTGTGACGTCACTCACAGGTCCTGCATCGTGTCAGACGAGCGAGGACACCGGCACCAGAGGCTACAGATGATTCTGCAGCAGTATCGGCGTTTGCAGGTAAGTAGCTACATCGACTTACCTGCAAACGCTGATGCTGCTGCAGAATCAACTGAAGCCTCTGGTGACGGTGTCCTCGCTCGTCTGACACGATGCAGGACCTGTGAGTGACGTCACAGCGTGATCTCTCGAGAACACGGCTGTGACTGCACTGCCAGAAGCTGGGCGTTGTGAAGAGAAGTGGATGATACTTCTCTTCAGAGCGCCCAGCTAGTAAAAGTAGTAAACACGCCCCGATGTACGCACATAATACACGCCCACTTGGACTTTTACTTTTAAACACACCCACTTGGACTTTTGCAAGCCTCATTTGCATAACTACAAAAATGGTCATAACTTGGCCAAAAATGCTCGTTTTTTAAAAATAAAAACGTTACTGTAATCTACATTGCAGCGCCTATCTGCTGCAATAGCAGATAGGGGTTGCAAAATCTGGTGACAGAGCCTCTTTAACTTTTCAAAAGTTACATGTCCTGCTTTGTCACTCATTGTTACCCTGCGATCCGTGCTACTCCTATGAGTGGTGTCTACTTGTTGCTGCATGGGAAAGATCCTCTTTTGAACTTCTTTCCCTGACCAGCAAGATTCTTCCAAAGGACTGAAAATACAAAACAAAGAAACACAAAAACCCCCAAAAAAAACAACACAAAAAGCACAGGAAGTCACCAATATTCTAGGAACTCAACTTAACTAGATTCGCTGTAATTAATCGCTCACACTAGGCCTCAGAAGAAACTGTGCTACCTGTCCGAACCTCTCAGGGATAATAACCTACGTTCACAGTATAACAAAGATTTCTACCTTATATCCTAATAAAGAGTAATTAAAACAGTCCACGTTCGGGCGCCATTGTTAAAGGGGGCAAATGACTATCTGTATTATCTCCCTTTTCTCCGTTCCTAGTCCGTTACCTCTGTTTCCTATATAGTCCGCTTACTTTGTATTGTTCACAATGTGCACACACTCCAGTCCTTCACACACCACAGGAGTAACATACAACCCTCGCAGATACTTAAATATATAAAAATACTTTACTCATAACATAGACGTGACAAACCAATATACACTACATCAAGATACAATACATTACATAGACAACACAACCACACACAGCGGCCTCTCTTCCTACCTTCCCTGAACACTTTGCACATGTGACTAGTAATGTGTATGTATATATAATATAAATCCAGGTCCCAACCTTATACGGTCTCCTGGTACTACCACTATAACCAAAGCCACATACAGCGCCTGACCATTAGTACATGTACATATAGAGACTCATGCATAAACAGCATATATATATCTACTCATCTATAATCCACATAAGATTCCTAGAATATCTCTATGTACACATATAAAGTCTGCTGTAATATAATTATACTTATATACATACACAGAAAGCACACATATAATAGAACTTAGCTTGCTCCTGATGTTAAGTGCTGAGCGTCCAGGGCTGGCAGGAAAGAGCCAGCACCAAGAGCTTCCCATGACCTATATGTTCCTATCCCTGGGTTGAACCCACCCATTCCATTGACTCCGCCTTATGACCACCCATACACCTTCCAATGTGCATCTGTACAGTATAGGTAAATCTATTCCCAGTATGCTCAGCTGTCTCTACATCCAGTTTACAATGGCTCCTTCCTGTACTGAGGTCCATTGTAATGCTAATAAGGCAGTAGATAAGAATTTATGACCAAATGGCTTCTGAGTATACTGCCACCTCAAAGGGTGAACACCACTGAATAATATCAGTATATACTATATCTATTTACCAGGTATATTTTATGTGGTCATAAGACAGAGTGTCTGGATGGGAACAATATTCTCCTGTAACATTCCCCCTGTTGTCGGTATACCGACACAATATGTTGGAAGTCTGGTCGTTTGTGTGTGGGGTGCTTACATTTCATTGCAAAAACAATTAAAGGTGAGATCTTCTGTCAAACACTTTGGAGGAGGTAGAAAAAAACATCTGTGTAATTGGCACACAGCAGGAAAAACACCTAGGAAGTCCACAGTGGAAAAATAAAAATCACTTCTTCTCCCTTGGATGTGAGAAAGAAGATTGTCCACAAGAACATGTATCTTAGAGGCAGTCCATATGTTCTTGCAAGCACATAAGACATAGAATAAGTTTATTCATTTTGCATTTCTGGCCAATCTGTTGGTTCATCTTCTTGGGCATCATCAGTTCTGGCTGTCACCCCATCTTGGAGTCCATCAGAAATGGGTTGTTTGGGCAGATGTTAGGTCACTTTTACCGTCCAAGGCATTCATTGTTTCTTTGTGCATTTCTGTACCTGAAATGATATTAAGAGAACAGTATGCTCCTCGGAGGAGGTCTCCTCAATAGCTGCAGTTAGTACCAAACACAAGGTTCAAGACATTTCATCTCTGCATGTTGTCCATGCTTTCCTTCACCTGTCATTGTTGTCTCAGTTATCTGTCATTTACATTATTAGAATCCATCAGGAGATTTGATGCTCCCCCTGTGGACGGTATCTATACCAGACTACAACACTTGGCACCCTCAGTAGTTACAGTATGAACAGAGGCTTGGGATCATGACTCCTCTGGAGTTCCCCCTTGGACCGGCTGCGACAAAGACCTGCGTCCGACCGGGCGGTCGTTGTTCCTTCAATGCGCCTCTGTGGTACACAGTGGGGCTATCCACTCCCTCACAGAATCCCCAATAGCGAGAGCTATGCTCCACGGCCTATTGGCTGCGCCGCAGACTTTGTAGGCTTGCGCCCAAATCACACCACACGCCTCCATGGGTCCTAGTGGATGCTATCCGCTACATTTCTTTGGACCGGTTACACAATTGATCGGCAATTGTCGGCCTGACCAACCGCCTACGTACAGGGTTTACCTTAGTAAGAGACACAGGAGAATAAGCAATAGACCTTGGAAAAAGCGTATCGAGACCCAACACCACCATCTTCAAGACCGCAGCCTGTATCACATGCAGTTCTGCTGCTAGGTGTGTTCTGCATCATACTCTTGTCTTTTAGGTACATTATGCATCTGCCTTACCATTCTTTAATGATCTGGGGGTGTTATTAACATTTTAGCACTCCCAGCATGAACTGAACAGCCCAATTCTACAAGAACTTATAGTGCTTTGAGTTCTGTGCACTACAATAGTTTGAGAACCATCAACACCACTATTGCCATTAGATGCCAAGAGACAAACAAAATAATAAAAATACCTTGCATTTTAACAAGTCAAAGATTGATATTCATGAGCATACCTTTCACAGAAAACACCAAATGTGTGTGTAAAGTAAGGGTTTTCATGCTATGTTTGCCAGTATAACAAAATTGTACTACAATGAATGTGCATAAACTAGTTAGGCCAGTAGTTCCTTCTTTAACTCACAAAGTTTATATGCGCATTGCCACTGCTGTTGTATCTGGGAAATCAAGAGCCACAATGTCTGTGAAAGCTGCATGGCCTTACCCCCTGAGGGGCAAACCTGTGAATAGAATGGCTTCTACAGTAAAAACGTCATAAAAGCCAAGGCAACTCTAGATATCTCTTGTGTAGACAACCCCCATCCACTGGGCAAACAGGACTGTAATACATTTACATTCTGCTAAGAAAAACAATACAACAAAGAGGTTCTGTAACAGTAAACCAAATCCCTCCCCTTGTTGGTGATCATGTCTTATCACCACAAACTAAGAGTTATTTAGGTTTACATGAATAATATTAAATTGTGGGCATTATTATATGGGGTATCCCTGAAGATTACATATTAGGGCCAGATGTTTAGGGATCCCCAACCACAAGTCTTACTGTACCAGTATCCCAATATGGGCATCTGTTGTACCAGTGTCTTGTGCCAGCCCAAATTTATCTGTAGCCTGTGTGCTCAGATGTTCTCTCTGTGTCTGTGTTGGAGTACCTGCCCACCTAACATAATTAGATTTAATTGTGAAACCATTATTATCTAAGCTCACATGATTCTTGTGAACTCTTCGTGGACAGAATCGCTTTATGTGCCCAAATTGCAGGCAATGGAAGCATCGGACATTCCCCCACTTCCCAAATTTGGATGCATTAGAATACACAGGTATTTGGCTAGAAGCCGTATCCTGTAGCACATGGTCATCTTGCAGTTTGCTATTAGCTGCTACCTGTCTCCTGATATTTATGGACTTTCTTTTCTTCAGCAAATCCTGCCTTAACTGCTCTATCACTAATGCTGCTTCAATGAGTGATGGCGCTTTAGCCGCGTACAAATGAATTGCGATGTCAAGATATGGAAACTTTTCCACAAACATGCGTACCATTCCTTGTGGGACTCCCATACTATGATCCTTAGTCACTTTCCTATACATAGATTCAAACCTCCCACATAGAGACAAGGGCTCATCATGGATGGTAGGCCTGAAATTACTTAGGACTTCCGGGGTGACGTCTAAATGCCCTGTTACCAATTTGATGAGGATGGAAAGTCTGTCTTCCTCATCATGAAATAGGCCATTCCTGGGGGCAGTTTTCCCTATGATCTCATATCTTTGATGAAGATGTGTAGGTAACCATAGTTTAAACAGTTCCATGCGATATTCCTGAGGGACAGAAAATTTCTTACAATGTCCCTCAAAAATGTCACAGGAAGTGAAGGGATCTACGTTTGGATCATATCTAGGAATCAGTTTGTATATCTTCATCAGAAATTGCATCCTCTCCATGTTATGGAAAGATTGCAATTCTCCAGTACTACTGTGGCACATTTGTGAGTTGGAGGTGGCCTGAAAATTCTCCACGTCCCCCCCCAATCCACCAACTGTGTCACCAGCAATACTTGTGGCAGCATTACAAGCAGTCCCCTTTGGGTCAGACCTTGTATAGTCTGCAGTAGCCATAGGTGCAGTCTCCTCAGTCCCCCTGTTTGCACTCAAAACACAAATTTGTTTTGTGGGCAAATATTGTTGACGTGATAACTGACCTATGGTCTTTTGCAGATCACTGATAGTCTCATCCCTTTTACCTAGCTCGTTTTTCAGGTCAGCAATAGTCACATCAGTAAATGCTGCTTTTTTCTTATATTCAGTTATGTCCATATATAACTGTATAAAAACCTTGTCAACATCTGCATAATATTTCTCTCTTTCAGCTAGTTGATACTGTAGCATGATTATTTGGCTGTCTTTCTCTACGGTTACCTCACTATTTTCTTTTAGTTGTGTCTCTAAACTGCAAACCTGTTTAACCCGTTCTGTACAACAATAGCAATGTAAATTTCCAGAGATAACTGTCCCTGACCTATTGTGCTGGTCAACCTCCTCCAGCTTACAAATGCTGTCCTCAAAAACGCACACCAGCTTAGCAAGCATGTGAAGGCGTTTAGAGGTTTGGTTCAACACACTACGCTTGGCAATATGCAACTTATCATAGGAACCAGCCTGTTCTAACAGTGATTCCCATAAAATCTTAGTAGATTCATACGTGTTCAGTATTACAGGGTTAAACGTACTGCATTTACTTAAAGAGGCTCTGTCACCAGATTTTGCAGCCCCTATCTGCTATTGCAGCAGATAGGCGCTGCAATGTAGATTACAGTAACGTTTTTATTTTTAAAAAACGAGCATTTTTGGCCAAGTTATGACCATTTTTGTAGTTATGCAAATGAGGCTTGCAAAAGTCCAAGTGGGCGTGTTTAAAGTAAAAGTCCAAGTGGGCGTGTATTATGTGCGTACATCGGGGCATTTTTAATACTTTTACTATCTGGGCGCTCTGATGAGAAGTATCATCCACTTCTCTTCAGAACGCCCAGCTTCTGGCAGTGCAGTCACAGCCGTGTTCTCGAGAGATCACGCTGTGACGTCACTCACAGGTCCTGCATCGTGTCAGACGAGCGAGGACACCGGCACCAGAGGCTACAGATGATTCTGCAGCAGTATCGGCGTTTGCAGGTAAGTAGCTACATCGACTTACCTGCAAACGCTGATGCTGCTGCAGAATCAACTGAAGCCTCTGGTGACGGTGTCCTCGCTCGTCTGACACGATGCAGGACCTGTGAGTGACGTCACAGCGTGATCTCTCGAGAACACGGCTGTGACTGCACTGCCAGAAGCTGGGCGTTGTGAAGAGAAGTGGATGATACTTCTCTTCAGAGCGCCCAGCTAGTAAAAGTAGTAAACACGCCCCGATGTACGCACATAATACACGCCCACTTGGACTTTTACTTTTAAACACACCCACTTGGACTTTTGCAAGCCTCATTTGCATAACTACAAAAATGGTCATAACTTGGCCAAAAATGCTCGTTTTTTAAAAATAAAAACGTTACTGTAATCTACATTGCAGCGCCTATCTGCTGCAATAGCAGATAGGGGTTGCAAAATCTGGTGACAGAGCCTCTTTAACTTTTCAAAAGTTACATGTCCTGCTTTGTCACTCATTGTTACCCTGCGATCCGTGCTACTCCTATGAGTGGTGTCTACTTGTTGCTGCATGGGAAAGATCCTCTTTTGAACTTCTTTCCCTGACCAGCAAGATTCTTCCAAAGGACTGAAAATACAAAACAAAGAAACACAAAAACCCCCAAAAAAAACAACACAAAAAGCACAGGAAGTCACCAATATTCTAGGAACTCAACTTAACTAGATTCGCTGTAATTAATCGCTCACACTAGGCCTCAGAAGAAACTGTGCTACCTGTCCGAACCTCTCAGGGATAATAACCTACGTTCACAGTATAACAAAGATTTCTACCTTATATCCTAATAAAGAGTAATTAAAACAGTCCACGTTCGGGCGCCATTGTTAAAGGGGGCAAATGACTATCTGTATTATCTCCCTTTTCTCCGTTCCTAGTCCGTTACCTCTGTTTCCTATATAGTCCGCTTACTTTGTATTGTTCACAATGTGCACACACTCCAGTCCTTCACACACCACAGGAGTAACATACAACCCTCGCAGATACTTAAATATATAAAAATACTTTACTCATAACATAGACGTGACAAACCAATATACACTACATCAAGATACAATACATTACATAGACAACACAACCACACACAGCGGCCTCTCTTCCTACCTTCCCTGAACACTTTGCACATGTGACTAGTAATGTGTATGTATATATAATATAAATCCAGGTCCCAACCTTATACGGTCTCCTGGTACTACCACTATAACCAAAGCCACATACAGCGCCTGACCATTAGTACATGTACATATAGAGACTCATGCATAAACAGCATATATATATCTACTCATCTATAATCCACATAAGATTCCTAGAATATCTCTATGTACACATATAAAGTCTGCTGTAATATAATTATACTTATATACATACACAGAAAGCACACATATAATAGAACTTAGCTTGCTCCTGATGTTAAGTGCTGAGCGTCCAGGGCTGGCAGGAAAGAGCCAGCACCAAGAGCTTCCCATGACCTATATGTTCCTATCCCTGGGTTGAACCCACCCATTCCATTGACTCCGCCTTATGACCACCCATACACCTTCCAATGTGCATCTGTACAGTATAGGTAAATCTATTCCCAGTATGCTCAGCTGTCTCTACATCCAGTTTACAATGGCTCCTTCCTGTACTGAGGTCCATTGTAATGCTAATAAGGCAGTAGATAAGAATTTATGACCAAATGGCTTCTGAGTATACTGCCACCTCAAAGGGTGAACACCACTGAATAATATCAGTATATACTATATCTATTTACCAGGTATATTTTATGTGGTCATAAGACAGAGTGTCTGGATGGGAACAATATTCTCCTGTAACATTCCCCCTGTTGTCGGTATACCGACACAATATGTTGGAAGTCTGGTCGTTTGTGTGTGGGGTGCTTACATTTCATTGCAAAAACAATTAAAGGTGAGATCTTCTGTCAAACACTTTGGAGGAGGTAGAAAAAAACATCTGTGTAATTGGCACACAGCAGGAAAAACACCTAGGAAGTCCACAGTGGAAAAATAAAAATCACTTCTTCTCCCTTGGATGTGAGAAAGAAGATTGTCCACAAGAACATGTATCTTAGAGGCAGTCCATATGTTCTTGCAAGCACATAAGACATAGAATAAGTTTATTCATTTTGCATTTCTGGCCAATCTGTTGGTTCATCTTCTTGGGCATCATCAGTTCTGGCTGTCACCCCATCTTGGAGTCGATCAGAAATGGGTTGTTTGGGCAGATGTTAGGTCACTTTTACCGTCCAAGGCATTCATTGTTTCTTTGTGCATTTCTGTACCTGAAATGATATTAAGAGAACAGTATGCTCCTCGGAGGAGGTCTCCTCAATAGCTGCAGTTAGTACCAAACACAAGGTTCAAGACATTTCATCTCTGCATGTTGTCCATGCTTTCCTTCACCTGTCATTGTTGTCTCAGTTATCTGTCATTTACATTATTAGAATCCATCAGGAGATTTGATGCTCCCCCTGTGGACGGTATCTATACCAGACTACAACACTTGGCACCCTCAGTAGTTACAGTATGAACAGAGGCTTGGGATCATGACTCCTCTGGAGTTCCCCCTTGGACCGGCTGCGACAAAGACCTGCGTCCGACCGGGCGGTCGTTGTTCCTTCAATGCGCCTCTGTGGTACACAGTGGGGCTATCCACTCCCTCACAGAATCCCCAATAGCGAGAGCTATGCTCCACGGCCTATTGGCTGCGCCGCAGACTTTGTAGGCTTGCGCCCAAATCACACCACACGCCTCCATGGGTCCTAGTGGATGCTATCCGCTACATTTCTTTGGACCGGTTACACAATTGATCGGCAATTGTCGGCCTGACCAACCGCCTACGTACAGGGTTTACCTTAGTAAGAGACACAGGAGAATAAGCAATAGACCTTGGAAAAAGCGTATCGAGACCCAACACCACCATCTTCAAGACCGCAGCCTGTATCACATGCAGTTCTGCTGCTAGGTGTGTTCTGCATCATACTCTTGTCTTTTAGGTACATTATGCATCTGCCTTACCATTCTTTAATGATCTGGGGGTGTTATTAACATTTTAGCACTCCCAGCATGAACTGAACAGCCCAATTCTACAAGAACTTATAGTGCTTTGAGTTCTGTGCACTACAATAGTTTGAGAACCATCAACACCACTATTGCCATTAGATGCCAAGAGACAAACAAAATAATAAAAATACCTTGCATTTTAACAAGTCAAAGATTGATATTCATGAGCATACCTTTCACAGAAAACACCAAATGTGTGTGTAAAGTAAGGGTTTTCATGCTATGTTTGCCAGTATAACAAAATTGTACTACAATGAATGTGCATAAACTAGTTAGGCCAGTAGTTCCTTCTTTAACTCACAAAGTTTATATGCGCATTGCCACTGCTGTTGTATCTGGGAAATCAAGAGCCACAATGTCTGTGAAAGCTGCATGGCCTTACCCCCTGAGGGGCAAACCTGTGAATAGAATGGCTTCTACAGTAAAAACGTCATAAAAGCCAAGGCAACTCTAGATATCTCTTGTGTAGACAACCCCCATCCACTGGGCAAACAGGACTGTAATACATTTACATTCTGCTAAGAAAAACAATACAACAAAGAGGTTCTGTAACAGTAAACCAAATCCCTCCCCTTGTTGGTGATCATGTCTTATCACCACAAACTAAGAGTTATTTAGGTTTACATGAATAATATTAAATTGTGGGCATTATTATATGGGGTATCCCTGAAGATTACATATTAGGGCCAGATGTTTAGGGATCCCCAACCACAAGTCTTACTGTACCAGTATCCCAATATGGGCATCTGTTGTACCAGTGTCTTGTGCCAGCCCAAATTTATCTGTAGCCTGTGTGCTCAGATGTTCTCTCTGTGTCTGTGTTGGAGTACCTGCCCACCTAACATAATTAGATTTAATTGTGAAACCATTATTATCTAAGCTCACATGATTCTTGTGAACTCTTCGTGGACAGAATCGCTTTATGTGCCCAAATTGCAGGCAATGGAAGCATCGGACATTCCCCCACTTCCCAAATTTGGATGCATTAGAATACACAGGTATTTGGCTAGAAGCCGTATCCTGTAGCACATGGTCATCTTGCAGTTTGCTATTAGCTGCTACCTGTCTCCTGATATTTATGGACTTTCTTTTCTTCAGCAAATCCTGCCTTAACTGCTCTATCACTAATGCTGCTTCAATGAGTGATGGCGCTTTAGCCGCGTACAAATGAATTGCGATGTCAAGATATGGAAACTTTTCCACAAACATGCGTACCATTCCTTGTGGGACTCCCATACTATGATCCTTAGTCACTTTCCTATACATAGATTCAAACCTCCCACATAGAGACAAGGGCTCATCATGGATGGTAGGCCTGAAATTACTTAGGACTTCCGGGGTGACGTCTAAATGCCCTGTTACCAATTTGATGAGGATGGAAAGTCTGTCTTCCTCATCATGAAATAGGCCATTCCTGGGGGCAGTTTTCCCTATGATCTCATATCTTTGATGAAGATGTGTAGGTAACCATAGTTTAAACAGTTCCATGCGATATTCCTGAGGGACAGAAAATTTCTTACAATGTCCCTCAAAAATGTCACAGGAAGTGAAGGGATCTACGTTTGGATCATAGCTAGGAATCAGTTTGTATATCTTCATCAGAAATTGCATCCTCTCCATGTTATGGAAAGATTGCAATTCTCCAGTACTACTGTGGCACATTTGTGAGTTGGAGGTGGCCTGAAAATTCTCCACGTCCCCCCCCAATCCACCAACTGTGTCACCAGCAATACTTGTGGCAGCATTACAAGCAGTCCCCTTTGGGTCAGACCTTGTATAGTCTGCAGTAGCCATAGGTGCAGTCTCCTCAGTCCCCCTGTTTGCACTCAAAACACAAATTTGTTTTGTGGGCAAATATTGTTGACGTGATAACTGACCTATGGTCTTTTGCAGATCACTGATAGTCTCATCCCTTTTACCTAGCTCGTTTTTCAGGTTAGCAATAGTCACATCAGTAAATGCTGCTTTTTTCTTATATTCAGTTATGTCCATATATAACTGTATAAAAACCTTGTCAACATCTGCATAATATTTCTCTCTTTCAGCTAGTTGATACTGTAGCATGATTATTTGGCTGTCTTTCTCTACGGTTACCTCACTGTTTTCTTTTAGTTGTGTCTCTAAACTGCAAACCTGTTTAACCCGTTCTGTACAACAATAGCAATGTAAATTTCCAGAGATAACTGTCCCTGACCTATTGTGCTGGTCAACCTCCTCCAGCTTACAAATGCTGTCCTCAAAAACGCACACCAGCTTAGCAAGCATGTGAAGGCGTTTAGAGGTTTGGTTCAACACACTACGCTTGGCAATATGCAACTTATCATAGGAACCAGCCTGTTCTAACAGTGATTCCCATAAAATCTTAGTAGATTCATACGTGTTCAGTATTACAGGGTTAAACGTACTGCATTTACTTAAAGAGGCTCTGTCACCAGATTTTGCAGCCCCTATCTGCTATTGCAGCAGATAGGCGCTGCAATGTAGATTACAGTAACGTTTTTATTTTTAAAAAACGAGCATTTTTGGCCAAGTTATGACCATTTTTGTAGTTATGCAAATGAGGCTTGCAAAAGTCCAAGTGGGCGTGTTTAAAGTAAAAGTCCAAGTGGGCGTGTATTATGTGCGTACATCGGGGCATTTTTAATACTTTTACTATCTGGGCGCTCTGATGAGAAGTATCATCCACTTCTCTTCAGAACGCCCAGCTTCTGGCAGTGCAGTCACAGCCGTGTTCTCGAGAGATCACGCTGTGACGTCACTCACAGGTCCTGCATCGTGTCAGACGAGCGAGGACACCGGCACCAGAGGCTACAGATGATTCTGCAGCAGTATCGGCGTTTGCAGGTAAGTAGCTACATCGACTTACCTGCAAACGCTGATGCTGCTGCAGAATCAACTGAAGCCTCTGGTGCCGGTGTCCTCGCTCGTCTGACACGATGCAGGACCTGTGAGTGACGTCACAGCGTGATCTCTCGAGAACACGCTGTGTGTCTGCACTGCCAGAAGCTGGGCGTTGTGAAGAGAAGTGGATGATACTTCTCGTCAGAACGCCCAGCTAGTAAAAGAAGTAAACACGCCCCGATGTACACACATAATACACGCCCACTTGGACTTTTACTTTTAAACACACCCACTTGGACTTTTGCAAGCCTCATTTGCATAACTACAAAAATGGTCATAACTTGGCCAAAAATGCTCGTTTTTTAAAAATAAAAACGTTACTGTAATCTACATTGCAGCGCCTATCTGCTGCAATAGCAGATAGGGGTTGCAAAATCTGGTGACAGAGCCTCTTTAACTTTTCAAAAGTTACATGTCCTGCTTTGTCACTCATTGTTACCCTGCGATCCGTGCTACTCGTATGAGTGGTGTCTACTTGTTGCTGCATGGGAAAGATCCTCTTTTGAACTTCTTTCCCCGACCAGCAAGATTCTTCCAAAGGACTGAAAATACAAAACAAAGAAACACAAAAACCCCCAAAAAAAACAACACAAAAAGCACAGGAAGTCACCAATATTCTAGGAACTCAACTTAACTAGATTCGCTGTAATTAATCGCTCACACTAGGCCTCAGAAGAAACTGTGCTACCTGTCCGAACCTCTCAGGGATAATAACCTACGTTCACAGTATAACAAAGATTTCTACCTTATATCCTAATAAAGAGTAATTAAAACAGTCCACGTTCGGGCGCCATTGTTAAAGGGGGCAAATGACTATCTGTATTATCTCCCTTTTCTCCGTTCCTAGTCCGTTACCTCTGTTTCCTATATAGTCCGCTTACTTTGTATTGTTCACAATGTGCACACACTCCAGTCCTTCACACACCACAGGAGTAACATACAACCCTCGCAGATACTTAAATATATAAAAATACTTTACTCATAACATAGACGTGACAAACCAATATACACTACATCAAGATACAATACATTACATAGACAACACAACCACACACAGCGGCCTCTCTTCCTACCTTCCCTGAACACTTTGCACATGTGACTAGTAATGTGTATGTATATATAATATAAATCCAGGTCCCAACCTTATACGGTCTCCTGGTACTACCACTATAACCAAAGCCACATACAGCGCCTGACCATTAGTACATGTACATATAGAGACTCATGCATAAACAGCATATATATATCTACTCATCTATAATCCACATAAGATTCCTAGAATATCTCTATGTACACATATAAAGTCTGCTGTAATATAATTATACTTATATACATACACAGAAAGCACACATATAATAGAACTTAGCTTGCTCCTGATGTTAAGTGCTGAGCGTCCAGGGCTGGCAGGAAAGAGCCAGCACCAAGAGCTTCCCATGACCTATATGTTCCTATCCCTGGGTTGAACCCACCCATTCCATTGACTCCGCCTTATGACCACCCATACACCTTCCAATGTGCATCTGTACAGTATAGGTAAATCTATTCCCAGTATGCTCAGCTGTCTCTACATCCAGTTTACAATGGCTCCTTCCTGTACTGAGGTCCATTGTAATGCTAATAAGGCAGTAGATAAGAATTTATGACCAAATGGCTTCTGAGTATACTGCCACCTCAAAGGGTGAACACCACTGAATAATATCAGTATATACTATATCTATTTACCAGGTATATTTTATGTGGTCATAAGACAGAGTGTCTGGATGGGAACAATATTCTCCTGTAACAATTACAAACAAATACACAGACTATTCGTCTACAGTGACATGTGAAAAATTCCCTATTAAAAGCCATCTCAATTGTGGAAGCACTTTTGTGATCTCTCTTTTGCAATGTATGTGTAACCTGCAGTATGTACTACTCAAACGCTAAGGAATCGCATTAACAAACACAGATCAAACGTTAGAAAAGGTTTTTTAACCCCTTCCCTCTTTGGCCACTTTTGACCTTCCTGACAGAGCCTCATTTTTCAAATCTGACATGTTTCACTTTATGTGGTAATAACTCCGGAATGCTTTTACCTATCCAAGCGATTATGAGATTTTTTTCTCGTGACACATTGGACTTTATGTTACTGGCAAAATTTGCCCGATACATTCAGTATTTAATTGTGAAAAACACCAAAATTTAGCGAAAAATTGCAAAAATTTGCATTTTTCTCAATTTAAATGTATCTGCTTGTAAGACAGGCAGTTATACCACACAAAAATGTTGCTAACTAACATCCCCCATATGTCTACTTTATATTGGCATCGTATTTTGATCATCATTTTATTTTTCTAGGACGTTACAAGGCTTAGAATTTTAGCAGCAATTTCTCACATTTTCAAGAAAATTTCAAAATGCTATTTTTACAGGGGCCAGTTTAGTTGTGAAGTGGCTTTAAGGTCCTTAGATATTAGAAACCCCCAATAAGTCACCCCATTTTAAAAACTGCACCCATCAAAGTATTCAAAACAGCATTTAGAAAGTTTCTTAACCCTTTAGACGTTGCGCAGGAATTAAGGCAAAGTAGAGGTGAAATTTACAAAGTTCATTATTTTTTTCCAGAAATTCATTTTGAATCCATTTTTTTTTGTACCACGGAATGATTTACCCAAGAAATGCAACTCAATATTTATTGCCCAGGTTCTGCAGTTTTAGGAAATATCCCACATATGGCCCTAGTGCGCTAATGGACTGAAGCACCGGCCTCCGAAGCAAAGGAACACCTAGTGGATTTTGGGCCTCCTTTTTATTAGAATATATTTTAGGCACCATATCCGCTTTGAACAGGTCTAGTGGAACTAAAACAGTGGAAACCCCCCAAAAGTGACTTCATTTTGGAAACTACACCCCTCGAGGAATTTATCTAGGGGTGTAGCAAGCATTTTGACCGGCCAGTTTTTTTGCAAAAATTTTTGGAACTAGGCCATGAAAATGAAAATCTACATTTTTTCAAATAAAATGTAGGTTTAGCTAATTTTTTTTCATTTCCAAAAGAACTAAAGTAGAAAAAGCACCACAACATTTGTAGAGCAATTTCTCCCGAGTAAAACAATACCCCACATGTGGTTATAAACGATTGTTTGGACACATGGCAGGGCTTAGAATGGAAAGAGCGCCATTTGGCTCTTGGAGCTCAAATTTAGCAGGAATGGTTTGAGAGGCCATGTCGCATTTGCAAAGCCCCTGAGGTGACAAAATAGTGGAAACCCCTAACAAGTGACCCCATTTTGGAAACTATACCCCTCGAGGAATTTATCTAGGGGTGTAGCAAGCATTTTGACCGGCCAGTTTTTTTGCAAAAATTTTTGGAACTAGGTCATGAAAATGAAAATCTACATTTTTTCAAATAAAATGTAGGTTTAGCTAATTTTTTTTCATTTCCAAGAGAACTAAAGTAGAAAAAGCACAACAACATTTGTAGAGCAATTTCTCCCGAGTAAAACAATACCCCACATGTGGTAATAAACGGCTGTTTGGACACACGGCAGGGCTTAGAAGGGAAAGAACGCCATTTGGCTCTTGGAGCTCAAATTTAGCAGGAATGGTTTGCGGAGGCCATGTCACATTTGCAAAGCCCCTGAGGGGACAAAACAGTGGAAACCCCCAACAAGTGACCCCATTTTGGAAACTATACCCCTTGAGGAAATTATCTAGGGGTATAGTGAGCAATTTGACCCCACAGGTTTTTTGAAGAAATTATTGCAAGTAGGCTGTGAAAATGAAAATCTAAATTTTTTCAAATAAAATGTAGGTTTAGCTAATTTTTTTTAATTTCCACAAGGACTAAAGGAGAAAAAGCACCATAAAATTTGTAAATAAATTTCTCCCGAGTAAAACAATACCCCACATGTGGTAATAAACGGCTGTTTGGACACACAGCGAGGCTGAGAAGGGAAAGAGCGCCATTTGGCTTTTGGAACTCAAATTTAGCAGGAATCGTTTGCGGAGGCCATGTCGCATTTGCAAAGCTCCTGAGGGGACAAAACAGTGGAAACCCCCAACAAGTGACCCCATTTTGGAAACTACACCCCATGAGGAAATTATCTAGGGGTGTAGCAAGCATTTTGACCAGCCAGTTTTTTTACAGAACTTATTGTAATTAGGCCGTAAAAATGAAAATCTACATTTTTTCAAAGAAAATGTAGGTATAGCTATTTTTTTTTCATTTCCACAAGGACTGAAGGAGAAAAAGCACCACAACATTTGTAAAGAAACTTCTCCCGAGTAAAACAATACCCCACATGTGGTCACAAACATCTGTTTGGACACACGGTAGGGCTCAGAATGGAAGGAGCACCATTTGGATTTTGGAATGGTTTCTGGGTGTCATGTCATATTTGCTGAGCCCCTGTAGTACTAGTACAGTGGAAACACCCCAAAAGTGACTCCATTTGGGAAACTGCACCCCCTGAGGAATCATCTAGGGGTATAGTGAAAATTTTGATCCCAAAGGTTTTTTGCTGAATTAATTAGAATTAAGCCATGAAAATGAAAAATATTTTTTTTTTCCAACAAGATGTCGTTTTAGATACACATTTTTCATTTTTGCAAGGAATAGAGAAGAAAAAGCACCCCAACATTTGTAAAGTAATTTCTCCCGAGTACAGTAACGCCCCATATGTGGTTATAATCGGCTGTTTACGTATATGGGAGCATTCAGAAGAAAAGGAGCGGTATTTATCTTTTGGAGCGTAGATTTTGCTGGAATGGTTTGCGGACGCCATGTTGCATTTGCAAAACCACTGATGTACCAAACAAAAGTGACCCCGTTTTAGAAACTACACCCCTAAAGGCATTTATCAAGGGGTGTAGTGAGAATTTAGACTCCACAGGTGTTTTTCAGAAATGAATACGCAGTGGATTGTGCAAAGTGAAAATTGCAATTTCTCCACTGATCTGCCCATTCACCGCACAAGATGTTGTGCCCCTAGAGAATCTTACCCCATAAATTGTTAAGCGTGTTCTCCCGGGTATGGTAATGCCTTACTTGTGGCCATAAATTGCTGTTTGGGCGCACTGTAGGGCTAAGAAGGGAAAGACCGCCATTTTGAGCATGGATTTTGCTTGGTAATAGTTCTCTTTGGGGTTTTGCTGGTATTTCCGTTTATAATGTGGTGGCATATGTAATCTGTGCGGAGAACATCAGGGCATAATAAGAGGGTATAATAATGGGGTAAATAATACAATTATCCATAGATGTGTGTTATGATGTGAAGCGATCAGTTATGCGCAGGCCGGTGTCACACTGGTAAACGGTTTTCTTTCTTATCCCCCTTCTGTAACGCTCTGCACCTTTTGGGGACTTTTTCTCCTTCGTAGTTTGGGAAATATTACTGGGAAAGTTTTGCACTGGTATAATACGGGCACCCTCGCTTCCAGCGGATGTGCCATGTCCCTTCCCTTTCCTAGTTCCTAAATACTAGGGCCCTGAAACTGCAGGAATGTTCCCCTCCGGCCTGGGCATTGAGATGTTTTTCATCACCGCATTACTAGTGCCATAACTTTTTTATTTTTCAGTAGATTGAGCGGTGTGCGGGCTTGCTTTTTGCGAGACGGGCTGTAGATTTTATTGGTACCATTTTAGAACACATATGACTTTTTGATCACTTTTTATTTCATTTTTTGGTAAAGGAAATTACCAAAAACAAGCAATTCTGGAATAGTTTTTTATTGGTTTTTTTATCGGCATCCACAGTGCGCCCTAAATTACATGTTAGCTTTATTCTGCGGGTCGATACGATTACGGCGATACCAAATTTATATAGTTTTTTTTATGTATTGCGGCTTTTGCACAATAAAATCACTTTTTTTATAAAATCATTTGTTTTCTGTGTCGCCATATTCTAAGACCCAGAACTTTTTTATTTTTGCGTGCACGGAACGGTGTCAGGGATTATTTTTTGCGGGACGGATTGTCATTTTTTATTAGTACTATTTTGGAGTAAATGTGACTTTTTGATCACTTTTTATAGCATTTTTTGGAAGGAGACGTGACCTAAAAACAAAGATTCTGGCGCTGTTTTTCATGGTTTTTTTTTACGGCGTTCACCGTGCGGGATAAATTACATAATAGTTTTGTAGTTTGGGTCGTTACGGACGCGGCGATACCAATTATGTATAGTTTTTTTGATTTTTACGGTTTTTCCCATAATAAAAGACTTACTATGGGAAAAAAGTCAGTTTAGCTTTATTTTTATTTGAAATGTGTGTGCTTTTATTGTTTTACCACATTTTTATTAACTTTTTTTAAATTTTTACTTGTCCCACTAGGGGACATGAGGGCCTGATGCCCCGATCGCTACTCTAATACACTGCACTACATACGTAGTGCAGTGTATTAGCGCTGTCAGTTATTCACTGACAGCAAGCCTATGAGGACACGCCGCAGGCGGGTCCTCATCGGCTCCCGTAAAAGGCAGACTCGGACGCCATTTTCTGGCGTCCGATTGCCACAGCAACCCAGCGATTGCATCACTGGGTTGCCGATCGGGTGAAAACCTATCAGATGCTGCGCTCTATTGAGCGCAGCATCTGAGGGGTTAATCTGCCGGATCGGAGAATAGCTCCGGTCCTGGCAGTTACAGGAGGGTGCCAGCTGTATAATACAGCTGTCACCCCGCGGTGATGGTGCCGGCTCTGCTCCTGAGCCCGCACCATCTCTGCGCCGTATATATACGGCGCTTTGCGGGAAGCACCTCCCGACAGCGCCGTATATATACGGCGGATGTCGGGAAGGGGTTAACCCCTTCCCTCTTTAGCCACTTTTGACATTCCTGACAGAGCCTCATTTTTCAAATCTGACATGTTTCACTTTATGTGGTAATAACTACGGAATGCTTTCATCTATCCAAGCAATTCTGAGATTGTTTTCTTGTGACACATTGCACTTTAAGTTACTGCTAAAATTTGCCCAATATGTTCAGTATTTAATTGTGAAAAACACCAAAAATTAGCGAAAAATTGCAAAAATTTGCATTTTTCTCAATTTAAATGTATCTGCTTGTAAGACAGGCAGTCATAATACACAAAATTCTTGCTAATTAACATCCCCCATATGTCTACTTTAGATTGGCATCATTTTTTGAGCATCCTTTTATTTTTCTATGACATCACAAGGCTTAGAACTTTAGCAGCAATTTCTCACATTTTCAAGAAAATTTTAAAAGGCCATTTTTACAGGGGCCTGTTCAGTTGTGAAGTTGCTTTCAGGGCCTTATATATTAGAAACCCCCAAAAAGTCACCCCATTTTAAAAACTTCACCCCTCAAAGTATTCAAAACAGCATTTAGAAAATGTCTTAACCCTTTACACATTTCACAGGAATTAAAGCAAAGTAGAGGTGAAATGCACAAATTTCATATTTTTTTGCATAAATACATTTTTAATACAATTTTTTTTATAACACAGAAGGTTTTACCAGAGAAATGCAACTCAATATTTATTGCCCAGGTTCTGTAGTTTTAGGAAATATCCCACATGTGGCTCTAGCGTGCTACTGGACTGAAGCACCGGCCTCAGAAGCAAAGGAGCACCTAGTGGATTTTGGGGCCTTATTATTGTTAGAATATATTTTAGGCACCATGTCAGGTTTGAAGGGCTCTTGCGGTGCCAAAACAGTGAAAATCCCCCAAAAGTGACCCCATCTGGGAAACTACACACCTCAAGGAAATTATCTAGGCGTGTAGTGAGCATTTTGACCGCACAGGTTTTTTACAGAAATTATTGGAAGTAGGCCGTGAAAATTAAAATCTAAATTTTTTCAAAGAAAATGTAGGTTTAGCTAATTTTTTATCATTTCCACAAGGACTGAAGGAGAAAAAGCACCACAAAATTTGTAAAGCAATTTCTCCCGAGTAAAACAATACCCCACATGTGGTAATAAACGGTTGTTTGGCGATACGGCGTGGCTGAGAAGGAAAAGAGCGCTATTTGGCTTTTGCAGTTCACATTTAGCAGGAATGGTTTGCGGAGGCCATGTCAAATTTACAAAGCCCCTGAGGGGACAAAAGAGTGGAAACCCCCCACAAGTGACCCCATTTTGGAAACCACACCCATTGAGGAAATTATCTAGGGGTATAGTGAGTGTTTTGACCCCACAGGTTTTTTGCATAAATTATTGGAAGTAGGCCCTGAAAATGACAATCGAAATTTTTTCAAAGAAAATAAACGTC
Organism: Rhinoderma darwinii; assembly: GCF_050947455.1. Lineage (NCBI taxonomy): Eukaryota > Metazoa > Chordata > Amphibia > Anura > Rhinodermatidae > Rhinoderma > Rhinoderma darwinii. The sequence goes on from NC_134691.1 coordinate 245,045,923, forward strand.
TAGCTAATTTTTTCTCATTTCCACAAGAACTGAAGGATAAAAAGCACCGTAAAATTTGTAAAGCAATTTCTGCCGAGTAAAACAATACCCCACATGTGGTAATAACCGGCTTTTTGAACACACGGCGAGGCTTAGAAGGGAAAGAGTGCGATTTGGCTTTTGGAGATCACATTTAGCAGTAATGATTTGCGGAGGCCAGGTCACATTTGCAAAGCCCCTGAGGGGACAAAACAATGAAAACGCCCAAAAAGTGACTCTATTTAGAAAACTACAACTCTTGAGGAATTCATCTAGGGGTGTAGTGAGCATTTTGACCCCACAGATATTTCATAGAACTTATTAGAATTGGGCAGTGAAAATAAAAACAATCCTTTTTCTTCAATAAGACGTAGTTTTAGCGGAAGTTTTTTCATTTTCTCAACAAATAAAGGAAAAAAAGAAACCAACATTTGTAAAGCAATTTCTCCCGAGTACGGCAATACCCCATATGTGGTCATAAACTGCTGTTTGGGCAAACGGCAGGGCTCAGAAGGGAAGGACCGCCATTTGGAGTTCAGATGTTGCTGGATTGGTTTCTGGGCGCCTGTGGGCCCAAAACAGTGGAAACCCCCCAGAAGTGACCCCATTTTGGAAACTACACCCCTCAATGCATTTACCAAGGGGTGTAGTAAGCATTTTAACCCTGCAGGTGTTTTGTAGAAATTAGTGTGCACTCGATGTTGCAGAGTGAAAATGGGATTTTTTTCCATAGATCTGCCAATATGTGGTGCCCGGCTTGTGCCACCATAACGAGACAGCTCTCTAATTATTATGCGGTGTTTCCCGGATTTAGAAACACCCTACATGTGACCCTAATCTTTTGCCTGGACATATGACAGGGCTCAGGAGTGAAGAGTACCATGCGGAGTGGAGGCCTAATTTGGCGATTTACATAGTGTTGGTTCTCAACTGCAGAGGCTCAGATGTGAAATAATAAAAAGAAACCCCTGAGAAGTGACCCCATTATGGAAACTGCACCCCTCAAGGCATTTATTAAGGGGTGTAGTGAGCATTTTCACCCCACAGGTCTTTTCCATAAATGAATGCACTGCGGATGGTGCAAATTAAAAATTTATATTTTTCCCTAGATATGCCATTCAGTGGCAAATATGGCATGCCAAGCTTATGACGCTGGAGACACACACCCCAAAAATTGTTAAAAGGGTTCTCCCAGGTATGATGATGCCATATATGTTGAAGGAAACTGCTGTTTGGGCACGCTGTAGGGTTCAGAGCCGAGGGAGCATCATTTGGCTTTTGGAGAGCAGATTTTGCTTGGTACTATATTTGTTTGAGTATTGCTGGTGTTTCCATTTATAATGTGGTGGTACATGTAAGCGGGGCGGAGTATATAAGGGGCATAGTCAGGTGGTATAATAATGGGGTAAAAAAAAATAATAAAATAATCCATAGATGTGTGTTACGCTGTGAAGCAATCCTTTCTGCACAGGCTGGTGTCGCACTGATAAATGGCATCCTTTCTTATTCCCCTTTTGGTCCACACTCCACACCTTTGTAGTTTGGGGAATTTTGCTGGGAAAGTGTTGTCCTGGTATAATACGGGCACCGTCGCTTCCAGCGGATATGTTTGGGCTCTCCCCTTCGTGGTTCCCTAATTTTAGGTCCTTGATAAATCGCCTCTTGAAACAGAAGAAATGTTCCCCTCGGGCACAACTGCATATTTTTTTTATTTCCTGACTTATTGGAGCCATAACTAATTTTATTTTTCATAGACGTAGCGGTATGAGGGCTGGTTTGTTGCGGGACGAGCTGTAGTTATTATTGGTACCATTTTGGGGTACATGCAACTTTTTGATCACCTTTTATCCTATTTTTTGGGATGCCAGGTAAACAAAAAAACGCAATTCTGGCACAGCTTTTTTAGTTTTTTTTTATACAGCGTTCACCATGCGTTATAAATGACATGTTAACTTTATTCTGCGGGTCAGTACGAGTCCGGCGATACCTAATTTATAGCACTTTTTTATGTTTTACAACTTTTTGCACAATATTTTTTTATCGACGGAGCTGTATGAGGGCTTGTTTTTTGCGGGACGAGCTATAGTTTTTATAGGTACCATTTTTGGATACGTGCGACTTTTTGATCACTTTTTATTCTAATATTTGTAGGGTAAAGTGACCAAAAAACAGAAACTCTGGTTACGTTTTTTACGTTTTTTTTTACGCTGTTCACCGCGTGCAATAAATAATATAATATTTTGATACCTCAGGTCGTTACGGTCGCGGCGATACTAATTACGTTTGGTTTATTATTATTTTTCAATAATAAAGGACTTGATAAGAGTAAAAGGGGGATTGTGTTTTATTTTATTACTTGAAACTTTTATTGTTTTCAAACTTTTATTTTTTGCACTTTTTTTGACACTTTTTTATACGTTTTTTTTTTCTAATACATTGCACTACCTATGTAGTGCAATGTATTAGATCTGTCAGTCATTCACTGACAGCAAGCCGATTAGGCTTCGCCTCCCGGCGGGGCCTAAATCGGCTTCCGTAATGGCAGAGCAGGAGACCATTGTGTCTCCTGTTGCCATAACAGCAGTCGCCAGTCCTGATTGCCTGTCAGGGCTGGCGATCTGTTAGTAACCGCTACGATGCAGCAGTCGCTTTCGATTGCTGCATCGAAGGGGTTAATGGCAGGGATCGGAGCTAGCTCCGGTTCCTGCCGTTACAGGTGGATGTCAGCTGTACAGTACAGCTGACTTCCACCGCTGATGACGCCGGATCAGCTCCTGACCCGGCTCCATCTTGCCGGCAGCTACGGAAGCCGATGAGGCTCCGCCGCCGGGCGGATCTTGACCAGCTTCGGTGCTAGGCAGATCGGGAGGCCAGTATTAGGCCTCTGGTTGCCATTGCACCCACCGGAACCCCGGCAATTTCATTGCTGGGGTTCCGATGAGCTGCAAACACCTTAAGTGCAGCGATCGCGTTTGAGCGTTGCACTTAAGGGATTAATGGCGGGGATCGAAGCTAATTTCGGTACCCGCCATTACAGTCGGATGTCAGCTGTAAGATACAGCTGAGATCCGACGATGATGGCACCGGCTCAGCTTCTGAACCGATGCCAAACATTTGGCGTAAATATATGGCATTTTGCGGGAAGTCAATGCTTTCCATGACGTATATTTACGGCAAATGTCAGGAAGGGGTTAATCATTGTTGCTCTGATCTCCTCTTTCATTTTATCGTAAATACCTATATACTATTGTTGGTATACATCGTATACAAAATTACTTCACATTACGATCGTTATCTTTTTATCGTACATTCTTGGCCCTTAATTGTCAAAAATATTTTAATTATCTTTATATGTGTGAACCTAAAAGTGCTATAGACAGTTGTCACTGGAGCTCACAGCTCTGCTGACACAAGAGCCTACATGGTGGGATGGCTATTCTATTTCAAGTCGTTTAGTTTATGGCTTTGCATTTCAGCTGTTACAAGGGCAACGTGGGAAAACGTGCTGACATTGTATTTCTTATGGCTAAAGATATATGTGGAGTTTTGGGATATTACCATATTTAGAATGCTCATGCTTTGCAAGTACGAGGTTACCACCTACTCTCATTTCTTATAAATAAAGATGGATCCACCCCCTGTGGGCAGAGACTGTTTGAACACTGAAGCTGCGTGTCATGGTCTCTCTCCGGCCGGCCTCTCTCAGATCCACCATTGAGAGAGCATTCATTAATTTGGAACTCATAGACAAATGCAGATAATGTCCAACGTTAATGGACAATGTAAATTCTGCAGCGACATTACTTGGGGGCTCTTGTCCGGGATTCTCAACACAGATCGAAGGCGACAATCGAAGATGGATGACGGCTGAGATAACGGAGAACTGCACACAAAACCGGTGAGTAAGAAATGTTGTTCTTACTGTGCACTTCTCTCTTGTTTTGGCTGCCGTTCAGGTATTGTCTCTTTTGACTATTTGGGAACCATGAACACCATTTGTCTATGAGTATTTGTATGTATGAATTATAGGAATAGGTGTGTGAGTAGAAATGAATCTGTGAGTGTATCTGTGAGAGGCTGAGATAAGGGAGCGTTTGTTTTCTGATCCCAAAACATACAAAAACAACCAAATACCGAGATAACACTAAACGGCCTGTCCGAAGTGTTCCCTCTGGCCCCTGGGTTTAGTATGTATTAAGATCAGGTTGCAAATTGATCCTTGCAGAAGTGACGGGTAACCATCCCCGCCCAAGTGATTGTTAGGACTTTCGCGTATCCAGACTGTGACCCATAGGAGGCGCACCTGGCCGGAAGTAAGAGTACGTATGTGGGCTAATCCTCGGACGCCCAATCTGAATGAGTTGCTGATTATAAAAGTAACATCTCTGTGACTAGAAAGTTTATAGAATATCCATGGGCGCCTGAGACAGTAAGATAGTTTGGCTGCTGTTTAGGAAACCGATCAGATATACGCGGTTGCCCTACTGATCATAGGGAACCCCCATGACAGACTAAAGGATTTAGCAGAGTGCGTTGGGTCTTGGAGAAAAGGAAAAAAACAAAAAAAAAAAACAGGAACCCCAATGACAGACTAAATGTAGGCTGAACGGTTAAGTAGGCCAGGAAAATAGACTGAAGAGTTAGTGCGGATGTGGCCAGCTTTGTCTTGACCCTGATAACTTGCTGCAGCGTGATTTCACACAGCAAAAGGAAAAGTCGTCAAGATAAGGTTGGCTACATTAGTAAGTCTGGGATTTAGCAGAGGGCATGGGGAAATCTGGATCGAAGTATGCCCGAGGTAAAGTGCTGGCCAGCCGGGAATTCGGGCATAACACCCAAGGTACAGGGTGTGGTAAAACAGCAGCAGATATTGTTAAAAACCAATGTGGGGAAGGGGCAGTAAATGAACCTGGAGAAAAATTAAAAAAAAATTAAAAAAAAAAAATAATAATAAAAAACGGGAATGCCCAAGCAGGTAGTTTTCAGTTATACTAGATGGGATGATTTCTTGAGAGATGATGGGCCCTGGATTAATAGACAGAGTTGCAGAGAACAGATAGAAGTGATTGAATGCACCAGAAATAGGAAACAAAAGAAAAAAAACAAAACACAGTTGTCAGTTATCAGTAAGAATTAACCAGCGTCTAATTCTATAGATAGATACATTCCAGTAGACAGGAATGTGCCAACATATAATTATTCTATGTACAGCTTTATAAACCAAAGGTTTCCAGAAACAAGAGGTTTCCAGGGGTGACAGGCGATCAGTTATCAGCCATACATAGAGAGTAAGGCGTCATCAGAATTCATAAAGGAATCAATTAACTCTTCACTTCCTAAAAAGGGAACAGTGGGTGAAATGTTCAGGGATTATTGATAGAGAGATAGTGAGACGTGGATTAGGAATTGGCTAGAAATAGAGTTAAAGCCAATAGGATCATTGTAAGTGTAATGACCCCGGATTGTAGAAGAAGTGAGATTGATAAAGTGAAGATTCTTATGTATTTCTATCCAGATCTGCTTGTTGGAATATACTGTATATCATCTGTCCTAAATTGTCACTAATGAAATTTCCTCTCGTTATAGGAGTTTTCCAAGACATTACTGTAAATCTTTTTCCTTTTTGGTTTATTTAACAGTCATTTTAATAATTGCATGGAATGTCTAACAAGATTTATTGTTAATCTATAGTAACCGTGTTAGACTAATAGAACTAATGATAAGAGAATAACGTGTTACTTACAAGAGCATGCCTCAGATATCCACTATGGGGGAAAAAAAAACATGTGAAGAGGTTTTGTCATTGATTGACAGGAGCACATGGTGACATTTTGACGTTGTAGCTCATAAGTTTTGGCTAGTAAGGGGTTAATGCTACATTCTCTGTTATCTGTAGTTTAGCTGTGTCTACAGAAAGTGCACATGTAGTGCAAAATAAGAACTGTAATTTAAAGATTAAAAAAAGGAAAGGAAAAGAATCCTGATAAAATCACAGGATTGAGTATTCTATGTTTTATGTTTATATGTTATATGTTACGTTATATGTGTGTTTTATATGTCGACCACAATGAAAAACTTCACAATCATATTTAAATTTAATATGATGCGCATTACTAAATGATTATAGTTCATTGGATGAAGAATCCAAGAATAGGAGTTTATACACAGTCACTCTAGTTATATACTTGTTTTACATAAGGTCACACACAAATGGTATATAATGTGTGAGATTGGATTCTCAGTACTGAGAGTGTCTGGGAACAGCTGGTATTGTGAGTGCTGAACTATTTTTAAAAGGAAATGGTTTCTTTGAAATCACCACATGATAAGTGATTCAACAAGAAAGATTTTTATGTCATTGTTAAATTTTTGTTTATGATTATTTGATATTAAAAGTTTCTATTGGCATATGATGACACATATAGTGCACAATATGTTTCATCATTTGTCTTAATAGGTTTATTTAATAATTGACATATACTAATTAAGGAAACAAATATTTTGCTATTTTGCAAAGCTCTATTATTTAATTATAAGGGTATGTTCACACGAGGGCGTCCGTTACGGCTGAAATTACGGGGATGTTTCAGCCTGAAAACATCCCCGTAATTTCAGCCGTACCGGCATGTGCAGGCGCTTGAACGCCGCGTCAATTACGGACGTATTTAGCGCTGCTATTCGTTGGAGTCAATGAATAACGGCTCCAAATATGGCCAAAGAAGTGACAGGTCACTTCTTTGACGCGGGCGTCTATTTACGCGCCGTCGTTTGACAGCGGCGCGTAAATATACGCCTCGTGTGAACAGACAAACGTCTGCCCATTGCTTTCAATGGGCAGATGTTTGTCAGCGCTATTGAGGCGCTATTTTCAGACGTAATTCGGGGCAAAAACGCCCGAATTACGTCCGTAAATAGGCCGTGTGAACATACCCTTAGAGTATCCTTTCTGTTTAATGATGGTATATACATTACATATGCACATGACGCACACACACACACACACACACACACACACACGCGCACACACACACACACAGTAACATATTGGGAATATATTTTATGAAATTAAAATGCAAATGAGATTACAGCATTCACAGGAGCTGTTGTCACGTGTATGGTGTCAGATTCCTGTCCAGTCAATCTTATAGTTTCGGACATCCTTGCAGCAATGTACGTTGTCATTCGATATAAGTCTGATGGACAGATTGAAGTTACTGATGATATGCAAAATTCCATGTGTGCTGCACTCTATGGGGATTGCACTAGGAGGAAGACCTCACACCTCAGGAAATATTAAGGGCGGTCCTGTCCTTCTTCTGGGCACAGGGTAAACAGACGTAGGACGCATGTCTGTGGCCCCTGTGACTGTTAAAATTGTTTGCAAACAGCCCCAAACCTCACTTGAAGCAGTGCCCTCTGAGCCTCCCGCAGTTGAAAAGTATTGATAACCAGATAAGACAGTATTTGGAGGCCGAGGTACTGAAGAAATGTGTATGTCCTTATAATAAGCCCCTTTCCCTCAGAATGCCAAACAACGTTGTATCTTCCGTCTTGTATCTGTGTAGTAGCAGCAGCTGCTCTACTCAAAGATAAGACAACAGACAGTGCTAAGATTAGCCTCTAGTTCTCAGGGTGCCCCATGCTGTTAGTGAGATTCTTCATCAAGCACACACTAAGCTCATCTCTACTAAGAATAAGACCAGTCTCATGGCCCCATATAAAACTAACCATACATTGATGTACAGTGTACAGTGTTAAACCCTACTACATTGCTTCTGCAGGGTTCAACAGAGGAGGAAGAGAAGGATATATGGTCAATGGGAGATTTGAGACGGAATGTGATAAGTCACAGGAAACAGTAGACAGTGAATTTCCAGCCTGGTGGGAAGTTGGTTTCTCAGCACATTTGATTCCCCAGTACACAGGTCACCAACATAATTGTCTTGAATTAATGACAATAGAGATGAAAATATTTGAAAATGTAAAAAAGGATCCAATATCTAATCTAGCTTTTGAGTTTCTTTTGTAGATGGTTCCAGGTACCACCATGAAGGAGGCTACAAGACTGGGTATATACTGTCACCACTGAAACAGAGGTAATAAAGTAACAACCACTCCCATCCTCCGTGTCAGCACAGGAGGTGGCGGTGAAGGTACTCGCTGAGGTGTGTAGACTGACTGAAGGTAAAACCGCAAATATATATACTGACTCTAGATATGCTTTTGGTATTGCACATGATTATGGCCTAATCGGGGAAGCAGAGATTTTGCTGGATCCACGGGTAAACCCATAATGTTGAGAGAGTGAAAGAACTGTTTGAGGCTCTGACACTACCAAAGCAGGCAGGTATATGCAAAGTGCAAGCTCTTACTAAACTGCAAGCTACCCCCGAAGCAAGGGGAAATAGACTAGTAGACAAGGCTGCGAAAGCTGCAGCTCTCATGTCCCTCATAGAGGAGGACGTAGTATTCTTGACCAGCATAGTATCTGGTCCCATAGACATGATAATATTAAGTAGACTACAAAGTCAAGCCATATATGAGGAAAAAGGACATTGACAGACAAAAGGTGCCAGTGAAGGGGAGGATGGAATATGGAAGGTGGGTAACAGGATGTGCCTACCCAGAGTCCTCTTCCCCATGATAACCCAACTAATGAACGGACCAATGCAGGTGTCAAGAGAAGGAATGTGTGCAATGGCGACCAAATGGTGGGTACCCCCGAGGTTTCAGCAAGTGCTGTTGCCAGATTTGTCCAGAGGTGCATGATATGTGTCTGCCATAACATAGGCAAAATTGTGCAGGTTGCAAAAAGGCATATGGTAAAGGCAGACTACCCATATCAGCGATTGCAGATTGACTCCGTTACCAAAGGTGGGACAGTATGAACATGTACCGGTCTGTGTAGATCTGTTCTCTGGGTGGCCTGAGGCGTGGCCAGTAACGTAGGGCCACAGCAAAAGAAAGATTTCTCTCAGAAGTGGTATGTAGATATGGGGTCCCTGAGACAATAGAAAGTGATAGAGGAACTCCAAGACATCCTGAAGGTCCTGGGCATAGAACAGCTTTTCACACCCCGTATCCCAAGAGCGGTGGGAAGGTAGAAAGGTGGATGGGACTTTTAAGTTAAAAATCCAGAAGGTCATGGCTGAAACCCATAAACCCTGGACTGAGTGCCTGCCCATTGCCCTCTGACCTCACCCGTTATGTGGGAGCTCTGGAGAAAACAGCTCACGCAGATGTATAAATATGTTTATGATTCCATTCCAGAACCTAAGCGAAAGGAGGACATTGTTTACAGCCGGGGGCTGGGCGTGTTTAAAGAGACACCGTAAAGCACTAGAGCCGCACTGTGACGCTCCGTACCAAGTCCAACTCACAACTTCCACATCCGTTAAATTGGAAGGAAAGAACTAGGACACACGCCGGTCACTGCTGACAGGTCCTCAATCACGATTAACTGTGGGTCTCGTCAAGCTCCAGCTGACCTTCATCTTCTGTCATCTCTACTTTACCTATTGTCTAAATGATGAGCTAGAAGAAGAGTTTAATGACAAGTTTATCAAACATCAAGTGATAATCAGTATTGACTACATTGCTGGACTATTGTATACGTCTCCATTCAAAAACGATGCCAGATCTGAAGATAGATGAAGTTATTGCCTTGGCCTTGCAGCCCCATCTCTTTTCCCTAGCACTTAACCCTTACACTCCTGGAGTTGTTCCTCTTGTAATAGCAGCGGGGGCATTGGTTCCCTGTCTGTTTACCCGTGTAAGATATTCAAAGAGGGAAGCGCTGCGGAAAACAGATCTCAGGCCAGGAATACGGCCGTCCATGATTGGATGTTACCCCAATGACAGTGTGTGATGTGTAAACATGGGTCAGGTTAATAAAAATGACAAGTTGTTTGATGCTGTAAACCTCACCGGCTGTGAGGGAAGAGACACAGAATATGTATAGTCTGGGGATAAGAGCAACTGGCAGCTCCTAGTGCTCAGAGACAGCTAGAAAATGGTTAAACGCAGGGTCTAGAGGGTGTAACACGAGGTGATCTAACTAATAAAGGGGGTGGCATCGATGAATGCCACCGGACGGGGCATGATCTTGTTCTCCTGGATTGCAGGAGTGTTAAATCACTCCAGGGATGTGCTTCAACCCAACATGTATGTCATATATGTGGGTACGAGGCATATAAGTGGTTGCCACCCAGGAGACCAGGAGTATGTACCGAGCCAGACCACAACCAGCTACTTAGATAGAGATATATTATGTTTAAACTTGTTACATGTTTGATTGCAAAAGTATCAGCAGTTAAGAAAACAGCGCAGGATATTAAAGTGCATGAGGTCCAGACCACCCACCACCCTAAGAACCGAGGTGGGAGGAAACATTCAGAGTCACCTGTTTAAGTGACACTAAATGCTTCCATACCTGATAAAGTTATCTGTCAAGCCGTAGAAAACCACCAAGATAGATGGTATCGCCCGAATTGTGAAACCTGTAATTCCCTAAATCTTCAGGTGTGTACAGTATGTAACGCTGTGCGCGCACCTATTGCTAGACACGTATCCTGAGTATTCATCTTGCGGTGAATGGCATTAAAAATGCCCTGGTTTAGGGGAGCTAACCAGAACGTAATCTTGAACGAATATTCTAATACATGGCTAAGCAATTTTATGTTCAAAAGAAGGGAATTGTCAAAAATATTTTAATTATCTTTATATGTGTGAACCTTAAAGTGCTATAGACAGTTGTCACTGGAGCTCACAGCTCTGCTGACACAAGAGCCTACATGGTGGGATGGCAATTCTATTTCAAGTCGTTTAGTTTATGGCTTTGCATTTCAGCTGTTACAAGGGCAACGTGGGAAAACGTGCTGACATTGTATTTCTTATGGCTAAAGATATATGTGGAGTTTTGGGATATTACCATATTTAGAATGCTCATGCTTTGCAAGTACGAGGTTACCACCTACTCTCATTTCTTATAAATAAAGATGGATCCGCCCCCTGTGGGCAGAGACTGTTTGAACACTGAAGCTGCGTGTCATGGTCTCTCTCCGGCCGGCCTCTCTCAGATCCACCATTGAGAGAGCATTCATTAATTTGGAACTCATAGACAAATGCAGATAATGTCCAACGTTAATGGACAATGTAAATTCTGCAGCGACATTTCTTGTTTTGCTTTATTGTATCTACTTGCAAATCACTTACTTAGTGTTGCGTTTATGTTCTTCATTGCTCTACTCCCCTCTGTGTTGTATTTTTCCATTTTTTTCTTGTTGCGTTCCATCCTGCGTGTCATTATCCCTTCTGTCCTCACTCGGCCACCGTATCTTTTGTGTTGCCTAGAGACCAGGGACGCTTGTCCAGCGCCGCTTTACCTTTACTTACCTTGTTTTTGGATTGTCTTCCGTCTGGCACCGTTCATCTTGTGTTTTTCCTTTTCCGTTGGTTAACGTGGGTACCTAATCTTTCTGTTTACTATACTGTTTTACGTAACTCCCCATCTTACTTTTTTGCATTGTACTTTTTACACCATCATAGTTTGCGCTGATGTTTCCTTTTTGCTTGGATCATTGCTTGGATCATTGTTATTTCATGTATTAACTTCAATGTATTTAACTAACCATATAGTATTTATTTATTTATTTGTTTTTAAACATTGTATGTGTGATATTTTGACCTTTGGCCCGCCTCTTTGGCGGTTCTTTTTGCCTGGCAGCTAATTGTTCTTCATTTCCTCTCCTGTATTTAAACTTGTGTGAACCGCACAATCTGTATTGGCCTGATGAAGATGCCGGTCCGGCGTTGAAACGCGTAGCCTCTTCTTTGTATAAATAAATACTTTTACTTCATGTTTGCCTAAAGCCTTGTGACACTAATTACTATAGCAGCGCCTTTGGTCCTTTTTTACTCTTCTTTAACTTTATCCAGGGTAGGTGGCAGACCACGAGCGGCAAGTTCGTCTTTAATCTCAGATGACAGTCCCTGCCAAAATGAAGCCACCAAGGCCTCGTTGTTTCAGGACAGCTCTACAGCTAGGGTGCAGAACTGAATGGCGTACTCGCCCACGAAGATGTCTCCCTGGGGAAGGGTCAGCAGAGGTGCAGCTGCTGAGACTCGTACAGGTTCATCAAATACCGTGTGAAAAGTCCGTAGGAAACACTGGAAGTCACGGATCCCTGGTTCCTGGCATTCCCAGATAGGATTCGCCCACGCTAGGGCCTTGCCAGTAAGAAGGGAGATGATGAAAGCAATCCTTGCGCCATCGGTGGAGAATCCTCTGGCATGTAGACTAAAGTGGATCTGGCACTGGTTCAGAAATCCCCTGCAGGTACTCGCATCTCCGTCATAGCGAGGAGGTAGTGGCAGCGAGAATCGGGAGTCGGTACTGATACTGACCAGAGGCGTAGTAGTAGGAATAGGAACAGGTACCGTGATGGCTGCAGCTTGCGCATCCAGTCGCTGTGCAAAGGCGTTCACTGCTAGGAGGAGTTGGTCTTGTCATGACCGAAGATTTCGCAGGTCTGCCTGTATGGCTTGTGATGTCATCATGGTCTTGGTTTGACCAGCGGAGTCCATGGCCTGAGCATACTATCACGATACGTGGGTTTGTGGACCCACTAGGCCGCGCCGCAGTAGCGGAGTAACAGCTGGCTAAACAGCAGTCCTAGTGCAAAAGTACCTTTTATAGTCCAGACAGTAATGGAGGCTCAGCACAGATGAACTTGTAGACACCAGATGTGTTGTATATCAGCAAGCGTGACCAGTGGCACTACACGACTCCAACAGGTTAAGGCACAGGAACAGATATAGCATGTTATACAAGTAGCAGGGCACGGGAACAACGGGAACAAGATAACACTAAGGAACCATTTGCTATGACTAACATGGGTAAACACAACAACGCTCAGGCAATGAATGAAAGGATCGAGCCCTGTTTAAAGTCCAGGGTGATCATAGGCTAATTACAGATTTCCCTCGTGTGTGCACTGGCCCTTTAAGGCTGGGCGCGAGCACCCCACGGGATCTAGTGCAGTGATGCGGAAGTGAGTGCCGGCGTCTCTCAGGAGGGAGATGCCGCCTGACACAAACTTGTCCATGGTCGCAGGTAAGCACGACGGTCCGCGGCTGTGGACGTTAGAAGGATTTTCGGATGAAACCCCTCTCCATATTCTCCTTGATATAGGCTGACATGGACTGAGGCTCCTGCAAGGACTACCGGGTCTACGACTGCCCGATCAAACTGGTTCCTAATGCTTCACCTCCCCGCAGACGCGTATACCCCTGAATACGCGTCTGTGGGGAGGTGAAGCATCAGGAACCAGTTCTATTGGGCAGTCGTGCACTCGGTGTGGGGGAAGCATCTCAGCCTCCTTCTTGCCAAGGACGTCCGCAAACTGCGCAAAATGATTAGGTAATCCTGATAGAGACTGAGGCATAAGAGGCAGAACAGGATGAACCTGTAACAGGCAGCGGTAGAGACACTTGGAGTCCCACTGGAGAACCTCTCCAGAATTTCAGTCCAGGACCGAGGCATGAAGCCGGAGCCAGGGCATGCCCAGCAATACTGGATTGATGGCTTTGGCCAAGACGAAAAATGTAATCTGCTCGGTATGAAGAGCTCCCACTTGGAGCTTCAGTGGCTTGGTCTTGGACACGATGGGATCGGGCAGAGGAAGACCGTTCACCGAGGCAACAGCCAGGGGTGTCTCTAAGGGAGCCGTCGGCAACCGGAGCTGATCCACTAGGTCCTGTTGGATGAAGTTTGCCGCGGAGCCGGAGTCCAGGTAGGCAGAGACCCGGTGAGTGTCTTCACTGAACACTATGGTCACAGGAATGGACAATTTTGGAGAGAGTCTTTTATTTAGCGCCGTTCCGCCCAGGGTTGTCTCTTTAACCAAACCTAGGCACTGGAGTTTTTGGGTTTTTGGGGGCACAGACGCACAAAATGGCCTCCGAGGCCGCAATATAGACAGAGTCCTGAAGTGCGTCTGCGTTGTTTCTCTTGGACAGACAATTTGAGGCGGTCTACTTGCATAGGCTCCTCAGGTGGAGCAGCTGATGAGGGCAACAGGGGTTGCTGGAATGTAGGAGCCAGCCTAGGAAGTCTTCTGGCCCGGCTAACCTCTTGAGACCGTTCCTGAATCCTCATGTCAATCCGGGTAGCTAGAAGAATGAGTTCATCTAGGGTAGAAGGCAGATCTCGAGCATAAAGCTCATCCTTGATTTCAGAGGATAGACCCTGCCAGAAGGTAGCCACCAAGGCGTCGTTGTTCCAGGTCAGCTCTGCCGCCAGGGTACGGAATTGAATAGCGTACTCGCCCACAGAGGTGTCTCCTTGCCGCAGGGTCAGCAAGGATGCAGCTGCTGAAGAGACTAATTCAGGTTCCTCAAATACTGTGCAGAAAGTTTGTAGGAAACACTGTAAGTCACAGATCTCTGGTCCCTGACGTTTCCAGATGGCCCATGCCAGGGCCTTGCCAGTTGGGAGAGAGTCTATTAATGCGATCCTTGCGCAATCAGAAGGAAATGCTCTGGCATGTAGGCTGAAGTGTATCTGGCACTGGTTCAGAAATCCCCTGCAGGCCCTCGCGTCTCCGTCGTAGCAAGGAGGTAGTGGCAGTGAGAATCTGAAGTCGGCGCTGGTACTGATAGGAGGTGTAGCAGGAGGAACAGCCAGAGCAACAGGAACAGGTGCTGTGGCGACTGCAGCTTGCGCATCTAGCCAATGTGCAATGGTATACACCGCCATGAGGAGTTGGTCCTGTCGTGACCGAAGGTCTCGTATGTCTGCCTACATGGCTTGTGACGTCGTCATGGTTTTGGATTAGCCAGTGGGCTCCATGGCCTGAGCGTACCATCACGATCTGTTGGTATGTGGACCCACTGGGCCGTACCGCTGTAGTGGAGTAGCAGCTGGCCCAACAGCAGTGTACCAAGTCAATATACAGTCCAAGCACAAGGGTACCTGTAATAGTCCAGACAGTAGCAACGGCTTAGGCACAGATGGGACCTTGGCGTCAGGAGATGACAAACGTGGTGGTAGACATCAGACGTGGTATTAGTCAGCAGGCGAAGTAGATGGCACAACACGACTTCAACACAGATGGCACAGCAACAAATACAGCGCGAGATACAGGATACAGGTAGCAGGGCACGGGAACACAGGGAACAGGATACGACTAGGGGACCATTTGTAAGACTAACATAGGAATACAAACAACGCTCAGGCAGGGAGTGAAAGGGCAGAACCCCTTATATAGTTCAGAGTGATTAGGTGTAATTTGTAACATATTTCATGTGCGCGCACTAGCCCTTTAAGGCCGGGCACGAGGGTGCACGCGCACCAAACAGGACTCTGCAGAGCGGAGTGTAAGTGAGTGCTGGCGTCTCCTTGGGAGGAGATGTGGGCCAGCACTCACAGATCCATGGCCGCGGCCGTCGAGGCGTGAGTCAGAACGATGGTCCGCGGCCATGGACGTTACAGACAGTATCACATATGATATGCTTAACAGTTTCCTTTATAAATATAGTGCCCCAGCAAGCGAGATCATACGATACGATTTAATACAGCAGCTCATCAGACCATAATATAAATAATAGGATTAGCTACAGCAGCTCAGCAAACAGTATCACACATGACGCAGGGCCCAAGTAGGCAATATAACACATGATAGGCTTAGATACAGCTGCTCAGCAGACAGTATCACACCTGATAGACAGTCATATTTTGTGCCTCCATATAGTAGTTGTCGTCTTTTGTGCCTTCATTTAGTAGTAAAGTCCCCCTTTGTGTCCCTATACATTAGTTAGGTCCCCTTTGTGCCCCAAAATTGTAGTTAGATCCCCCCTTATGCCCCATATAGGAGTTAGGTCTCACTTGTGGCCCTATATAGCAGTTAGGTCCCACTTTGTGCCCCCCTATAGTAGTTAGGTACTGTTCCTGCATCCTGCAGCATGCTGCCCGTGGCTCGGTGCAGGTGGCGCGATGCAGTGATGTAGTCTCACTGGCTGCCCCGGGACGCTGACTTTTTCTGCATCCTTCCGACCTCTAGCAAGCCTAAAACATCCTCTGGCTTACAAGAGTAAGTGGCGGGGCAGGGAGACAATGGCTCTCTGCCCTGCCATAGTCAGCGGCACTAGCTCGGGGACCTTGGTCACTGACGGGCCCCATTCCCCTCTCAATCTCCTTCTGCAGCATCAGTATCAGCTTAACCCCTTGCGTACCTTCTCCGCAATAGTACGTCGCAGGCCGCACATTGCAGCGGACCTTCGCCGTACTATTGCGGAGAAGGAATAAACTGTCACTATGTGAAATCACATAGTGATATAACAGCGGCGGCAGCTGTCATTGACAGCTAACCGTCTCTGTTACCGGCCTGGGGACCAATTAGCAGTCCCAAATGCCGGCGATTGCTGTGATTGGTCAGTCTCTGAAGACTGACCAATCACAGTTGTCTGTGACGTCGTCTACAGGAGAAAGCTCCTCTCACTTTCTCTGATCTCCTCATTTCTGTGAGATCCGTGAGGAGATCAGGGAAAGCTGTGTAAAAAAAAAAACAACACTATTTTTATTAACCCCTTATGGAAAATGGGCGTATAGTAACGCCCTGAGGATGAAGTGGGCTCCATCTTCATCGGGTGTCGGCTGTAATATACAGCCGACATCCCACTGCAACAACAGCGATCACTGTCCTCTCCGATCGCTGTAGTTTAACCCCTTAAATGCCGCTGTCAATAGCGACAGCTGCATTTAAGTGATTGTTACCGAGGGAAGGGGCTCCCTCTGCACCCCATTGCCCCCCCCCCCGCGAAAAATCGCGGGGTTCTGGTGGTTGCGATGGCAAACGGGAAGCCTAGCAATGGCTTCCTGGTTGCCAGGTACGGGAGCCTATTAGGTCCTGCCCAAGGCAGGATGTAATAGGCTCAACTGTCAGTTGTAAAGTGACAGTTACAATACACTGCACTACACAAGTACATACAGAA
Source organism: Rhinoderma darwinii (assembly GCF_050947455.1). Taxonomy (NCBI): domain Eukaryota; kingdom Metazoa; phylum Chordata; class Amphibia; order Anura; family Rhinodermatidae; genus Rhinoderma; species Rhinoderma darwinii. Next base: position 245,062,933 of record NC_134691.1, read on the forward strand.
GTAGTGCAGTGTATTGTACAGGGGATCAGAAGATCAGATCTTCCAGTCCCCTAGTGTGTGTAAAATAAAAAGTGAAAAAAAGTTACAAAAAAAGTTTTAGATAAATAAATAAATAAAAGTTTTACGTTATAAAAACAATAATCACCTTGTTTCCCTGATCAAGCCCTTTATAATTAGAATAAAAAAGACAAAAACTAGACAGAATAGGTATCGCCGCATTCGTATTGGCCTGACCTAAAAAAAGATCATATTATTTATCCCGCACGGTGAACACCGTAAAAAAAAAATACAATAAAAAACAATGGCAGAATTTCCTGTTTTGGTCACGTTGTTTCCAAAAATATGGAATAAAAAGTGATCAAAAAGTTGCGCGTAGCCAAACATGGTACCAATAAAAACGACAGTGTGTCACGCAAAGAACAAGCCCTCACACGACTCTGTCGACGAAAAAAAAAAAAAGTTATGGCTGACATGATGACACTAAAACATTTTATTTAGAAAAAAGTGTTTTTATTTTGTAAAAGTAGTAAAACATATAAAAATTATATAAATTTGGTATTGCCATAATCTTATCAAACCGCAGAATAAAGTAAACATGATGTTTATATTGCATAGAGGACGCCGTTAAAAAACGTATAAAAAAAACAGTGAAAAAAATTCTGTTTTTTGGTCTCCTCACCTCACAAAAAATGGAATAAAAACTGAAAAATGGAATAAAAACTGATCAAATTATCGCATGTACCCCAAAATGATACTAATAAAAACAACAGCTCATCCCATGAAAATAAAGCGCTCACACAGCTCGTCAACGGAAAAATAAAAAGTTAGGACTCTTGGAATGCAATAATGCAAAACGACGGCCCAGACTAATTTATATGTGCAGCAGTTCTTCACCTAAAACCCCACGTGATTATTTGCAGCCCCCACGGGTAGACCCTGTAAATACAGCGGAAACTATGACATTTTGGGGTCTGTGCTACATATGGGACTAGTGAAGAAGTCAAAGATTAGTCAATACTGGAGTGCGGATGTTTTGTACAACACCACAGACACCCTTTAGAAGTGCGACTCCTGCACCCAATATTCCGGCCTGTGCATAAAGAATTGGTTCAAAGCGTACGTCACTATCCATGGATAATTAATTTTATTATTCATTCTTCCCATTATTACATCATCTTATTATGACCTGTTGCACTCAGCCCAGCTTACATATACCCTGTTGTACTCCACATAGTTTACATATACCCTGATGTACTCCACATAGCTTACATATACCCTGATGTACTCCGCCCAGCTTACATATACCCTGATGTACTCCGCACAGTTTACATATACCCTGATACACTCCGCCCAGCTAACATATACCCTGATGAACTCCGCCCAGCTTACATATACCCTGATGTACTCCGCCCAGCTTACATATACCCTGATGTACTCTGCACAGCTTACATATACCCTGATGTACTCCGCCCAGCTTACATATACCCTGATGTACTCTGCACAGCTTACATATACCCTGATGTACTCCGCACAGCTTACATATACCCTGATACACTTCACCCAGCAAACATATACCCTGATGCACTCCCCCAGCTTACATATGCCCCCACATTATAAACTGAAACACCAGTAAAACACTAAACAAAACTACTACCAAGCAAAATGTGCGCTCCAAAAGCCAAATGGCGCTCCTTCTGGGCCTGGCAGTGTGCCCAAACAGCAGTTTATGACCACATATGGGGTATTACCGTACTCTGGAGAACTGCTTAACAATTTATGGGGCGTATGTCTCCAGTGGTACAAGCTGCGCCCAACACATTGGCCACTGAAATAGCATATATGTGGAAAATGCCAATTTTCAATCTGCATCCACTGTGCATTAATTTCTGCAAAACCTTTGGGGGTCAAAATGCTCACTACACTTCTAGATTAATTCCTTGAGGGGTGCAGTTTCCTAAATGGGGTCACTTCTCTGGAGTTTTCACTGTACTGGTACCTCAGCGCAATGCAACATGGCGTCAAAAACTAATTTTGTAAAATCTCCACTCCAAAAACTAAATTGCACTTTTTCCGTTTAGACCCTTGCCGTATGTCCAAATAGCCGTTTACAACCACATATGGGGTATTTCCCTACTCAGGAGAAATTGTGTAACACATTTTGGGGTGTCTTTTCTCCTGTATTCCTTGTGGAAATGAAAAATTATGAGCTAAATCTACAGGTTATTGGAAAAAAAAAATTTTCATTTTCACGGACCAATTCTAATAAAATCTATAAAACACCTGAGGGCTAAAAATGCTCACTACAGCTCTAATTTAATTCTTTCAGGGGTATAGTCTCCAAATTGGGATCACACCTGGGGAATTTCTACTGTAGTGGTACTTCAGGGACTCTGCAAATGCGACATGGCCCCCAGAAACCAATTCAGCAAAATCTGAGCTGCAAAATCCAAATGGTGCTCCGTCCCTTCTGAGCCCTGCCGTGGGTCCAAACAGCAGTTTATTACCACATATGGGGTATTACCGTAATCAGGAGAAATTGCTTTACAAATGTTGAGGTGCTTTTTCTCCTTTATTCCTTATAAAAATTAGAAAATTCTGGGTTTTTTTCCAAAAAAAAGTCTCTTTTCATCTTCACAGACTAATTCCAATAAATTCAGCAAAAAACCTGTGCAGTCAAAATGCTAACTATATCACTAGAAAAATTCCTTGAGGCGTATAGTTTCCAAAACGGGGTCACTTTTGGGGGGATTCCACTGTTTAGGTCCCTCCAGGGCGTTGCAAACGTGACACGGCACCGAAAACCATTCCAGTAAAATCAGAGCTCCAAAATCCAAATGGCGCTCCTTCCCTTCTGAGCCCTGCTGTGGGTCCAAACAGCAGTTTATTTTACGATATATGGGGTATTTCCGTAATCGGGAGAAATTGTTTTACAAATGTTGGGGTCCTTTCTCTCCTTTATTTCTTGCAAAAATTAGAAATTTGTAAGTTTTTCCAGAAAAAAAGTAGATTTTCATTTTCACAGACTAACTCCAATAAATATAGCAAAATTCCTGTGGAGTCAAAATGCTAACTATACCCCTAGATAAATTCCCTGAGGGGTGTAGTTTAAAAAATGGGGGTCACTTTTGGGGGTTTCCACTGTTTTGGCACCACGGGACCTCTTCAAACCTGACATGGTGCCTAAAATATATTCTGAAAAAAGGAGGCCCCAAAATCCACGAGGTGCTCCTTTGCTTCTGAGGCCTATGTTTCAGTCCATTAGCACACTAGGGCCACATGTGGGATAATTCTAAAAACTGCAGAACCTGGGCAATAAAAATTGAGATGCGTTTCTCAGTTAAAACCTTCTGTGGTACAGAAAAAAATGTATTACATATGAATTTTGTAAAAAAAAAAATGAAATTTGAAAATGTCAGCTCTACTTTCCTTCAATTCCTGTAAAATGCCTAAAGGGTTGAAACACTTTCTGAATGCTGTTTTGGATACTTTGAGGGGTGCAGTTTTCAAAATGGGGTGTTTTATGGGTGTTTCTAATATATAGGGCACTCAAAACCACTTCAGAACTGAACACGTCCCTGAAAAAAATAGCTTTTTGAAATTTTCTTAAAAATATGAGAAATTGCTGCTAAAGTTCTAAGCCTTGTAATGTCCTAGAAAAATAAAAGGATGTTCAAAAAACAATGCAAACATAAAGTTGACATATGGGAAATATTAATTAGTAACTGTTTTGTGTGGTATTACTATCTGTTTTACAAGCAGATACATTTAAAATTTGAAAAATCATAATTTCTTAAAATTTTCTCAAAATTTTCGTGTTTTTCACAAATAAGCAATGAATTTATCGACCAAATTTTCTCACTAACATAAAGTACAATTTGTCACGAAAAAACAATCTCAGAATCAATTGGATAGGTAAAAGCATTCCAGAGTTATAACCACATAAAGTGACACATGTCAGATTTGAAAAAATGGGTCTGGTCCTCAAGGCCAAAATGAGCTCGGTACTCAAGGGGTTAAAGAGGCTCTGTCACCGCATTATAAGTGGCCTATCTCATACATAAGGAGATGGGCGCTATAATGTAGATGACAGCAGTGCTTTTTATTTAAAAAAAATAATCTGTTTTCACCACTTTATTAGCGATTTTAGATTTATGCTAATGAGTTGCTTAATGCCCAAGTGGGCGTGTTTTTACTTTAGACCAAGTGGGCATTGTACAGAGGAGTGTATGACGCTGACTAATCAGCGTCATACACTTCTCTCCATTCATTTAGGCAGCGCATAGGGATCCTTTTAGATCGCTATGTACTGTCTTATTCTAGCACATTAACAATACTGACGTTTTTAGACAGTGAATAGACATTCCACGGGATGTCTATTCACAATCCCTGCACTTCGTTACTCTGTCTGGGCGAATCCCATATGGGAAAGTCAGGGACCAGAGACCCGGGACTTCCAGTGTTTCCTACAGTTTTTTTGCATGGTGTTTGAGGAGCCTGGACGAGTCTCCTCAGCAGCTTCATCTCTGCTGACCTTTCAACAGGGGGACACCTCCGTTGGCGAGTACGCCATTCAGTTATGGACCCTGGCGGCAGAGCTGTCCTAGAACAACGAGGCTTTGGGGGCTACATTCTGGCAGGGACTGTCTCTTAAGATGAAAGATGAGCTCACCGCTTGTCATCTACCACCTACTCTGGATGACCTCATAGTTTTAGCCATCCGGATTGACATGAGGATCCGGGAGCGATCCCAAGAGGCTCGCCGGGAGGCAAGATTCCCACCAGAGGAGTCTATGCAGGTGGACCTGTTTAAACTGTCTGTCCAGGAGAGACACCGCAGACGCACTTCAGGACTTTGTCTGTATTGCGGCCTCGGAGGTCATGTTGTGCGTTGGTGTCCGCAGAGTCAAACGAAATTCCCGTGCCTAGCATTGGTTCGAGAGACATGTGTGGTCCCTGCTGTTCTCACTGGCCCTGTTGTACACTAGATAACAGCAGGAACCGCGCATGTGCGTTACAACAGAACAGCCCATACACGGCACGTCACAAGTGACGTGTCGTATACCTGGAAAAGAATTGAAGATCAACACAGCGCCCAGAGAGTGACATCAACCGTCACGTACCCCACGGCAGGATCTGGAAACGGGGCAACTTTGGAAAATGTAAGTATATTACAAATGTATTTACATTAATAAATTACAAGCATTAACACATAGTCATTTTATCTCAGACAACCCCTTTAACTCCTTGTTTGTGGCGGTGCATGTCCCGGGAATTTCTAATAACATGGCTGACTCTTTAGCTTGACTGCAGTCGGACAGATTTCGGTTGTTGGCCCCAGAGGCGGAACGCTGTGGTATTCCTTGTCCGGAACAATTGTGGGCACTGTTATCGCGACGGCTGCAGGATTGATCAGGATGTCACTGTACAATTGTATATTGAAGGTATGGCAGGAGTGGGGGTCTTTAGTGGAACATATCATGTCATATGAGGAAGTGGTCGATTGGATTGCGGTGGTTTTGTATTTTGTGGGTTTGTTGCATGAGAATGGAGTGTCGGTATCTGGCGTAAATTGTCGCATGGCAGCAGTGGCTTTTTGGTTCCATCTAAGGAGCATGGAAGATGTCACAAAAAATTTCCTGTTACGGCAGGCTTTGAAAGGCTATAGGAAGGGTCAATTGCGAGTGGATTCTAGGAGGCCGGTTTCGTTTGAGCTTTTAGAACATTTGAGGGTTTGTGTGTCGAGGGTGTGCTTGTCGAACGTTTGCTCTTTCAGCTTGTTTTGTCTTTGGCATTTTTTTGGGACCTTCCGGATTTCTGACTTGTGGCGAATTCTAAGTACAGGATATGGGGCTTGTTGTATGACGATGTTCAGCTCATGCCTTCCATGGTTCGTTGTTGTCTTTGTAGATCCAAGACTGATTAGATTGGTAGGAGTGTGTGGATTGAACTGGGGCTATTGTTTGCCTAGTTCAATGGGTTTGACAGTTTTCAGTGGTGCGCCTGGAGGTCGGTTCATTCTTGCCACAGTATCAGTTTGTGGCAATTTTTCGGAAATGTCTGTGGTTGAGGGGTTTGTCTAGCTGTGAGTTCAGTTCTCATTCCTTCTGGATTGGTGCCGTAACTGAGGTAGCATGCTGGGGTGTGGGTGAGGGGAGGATTAAAAGTATTGGATGTTGGGAGTCGCAAAGTTGTCGTCTATACATTCGTCCACACTTGTTCTGAATTACTATACAGTATGCTATATGTGGGGGCCATTCATGTTACGAAGCAGTGTGAGGGGCAGTATGTTACTGGTGATAGCATGTTTTTGTTTGTTTTTCAGTTGGCAGACCCTGCTTGATTTGGATCGTCGGCAATTCGTACGTATTCTGGGGTGCTGTGCGACCTGATGTGCGCAGGGACGATCGTCCATTGGGCATCAGTAGGGATGAGGCGTTGGTCCGGTGGATAGGTTTAAGGGGCATGTTGTGGAGTCAACTCTTACGGGAAGTTCAGCTTCACGCTGCGTTAGACAGGCCTCCTGATGTGCTGGTTATTCATGTGGGTGGCAACGATCTGCGTATGCGGCCGTCTCGTGAGTTGATTCAGGATGTGAAACTGGATATGCTTCGCCTGTGGTCTAACTTTCCTGGCATTTTGCTTGTTTGGTCCGATGTAGTGGCACCCAAGATCTGGAGAGGACAAGGTCGGTGGTAGCTTTAAACAAGGCACGGTAAAAGTCATCAGGGAGGTTGCTTGCTTGTGAAGAGGAATGGGAATATTGTTGTGCGTCACAGGGAGTTGGGAGGTGCGAGTGATGGATACTTGAGGAGTGACGGAGTGCATCTTAATGCCATCGGCAATGACATGTGGTGTTTGTCTCTGCAGGAAGGTATGGAGATGGCTGTTTGGAGGGATGGAAATGTATAAGGTGTCATACAGTTCCATCTGTGGCAGGTAAAGGGTCTTTGGAGGATAATTATTTGGAGGTAATGAATATGATCAGTTGAAGGATGGAGGTTAACAGCTGTTTATGGTACACTTACAAGTTGGGACCCCTGGTGGTGTTTCGGGGCCTCAGGAGGTTAAACAGTGCCATGCTTGAATTTGGGTGCCCTTGGGTCAGGCGTTAGCAGCTAAGGGTAAAGGTCATGTGCTGGCACTAAAAAGAAGGTTGCAATTTTGATGATTGGAAAAAGGAAAATGCCTCCAAGGACTTTTCCTGTTAAAAAGTTATTTATTGTATTTATACCTTCTTCAGACACTACAAAATGAATATACACAGAAATCAAAAAAAGTAAGATCAAATCCACAAATATATACATTCAAAATTAATCTCCCCTAAGCTTACAGTGAAGGAAATAAGTATTTGATCCCTTGTTAATTTTGTAAGTTTGCCCACTGTCAAAGACATGAACAGTCTAGAATTTTTAGGCTAGGTTAATTTTACCAGTGAGAGATAGATTATATATAAAAAAAAAAAACAGAAAATCACATTGTCAAAATTATATATATTTATTTGCATTGTGCACAGAGAAATAAGTATTTGATCCCCCACCAACCATTAAGAGTTCAGCCTCCTCCAGACCAGTTGCACGCTCCAAATCAACTTGGTGCCTGCATTAAAGACAGCTGTCTTAAATGGTCACCTGTATAAAAGACTCCTGTCCACAGACTCAATTAACCAGTCTGACTCTAACCTCTACAACATGGGCAAGACCAAAGAGCTTTCTAAAGATGTCAGGGACAAGATCATAGACCTGCACAAGGCTGGAATGGGCTACAAAACCATAAGTAAGACGCTGGGTGAGAAGGAGACAACTGTTGGTGCAATAGTAAGAAAATGGAAGACATACAAAATGACTGTCAATCGACATCGATCTGGGGCTCCATGCAAAATCTCACCTCGTGGGGTATCCTTGATCCTGAGGAAGGTGAGAGCTCAGCCGAAAACTACACGGGGGGAACTTGTTAATGATCTCAATGCAGCTGGGACCACAGTCACCAAGAAAACCATTGGTAACACATTACGCCGTAATGGACTAAAATCCTGCAGTGCCCGCAAGGTCCCCCTGCTCAAGAAGGCACATGTACAGGCCCGTCTGAAGTTTGCAAATGAACATCTGGATGATTCTGAGAGTGATTGGGAGAAGGTGCTGTGGTCAGATGAAACTAAAATTGAGCTCTTTGGCATTAACTCAACTCGCCGTGTTTGGAGGAAGAGAAATGCTGCCTATGACCCAAAGAACACCGTCCCCACTGTCAAGCATGGAGGTGGAAACATTATGTTTTGGGAGTGTTTCTCTGCTAAGGGCACAGGACTACTTCACCGCATCAATGGGAGAATGGATGGAGCCATGCACCGTCAAATCCTGAGTGACAACCTCCTTCCCTCCACCAGGACATTAAAAATGACTCCAGCACGACAATGAACCAAAACATACAGCCAAGGCAACAAAGGAGTGGCTCAAAAACAAGCACATTAAGTTCATGGAGTGGCCTAGCCAGTCTCCAGACCTTAATCCCATCGAAAACTTATGGAGGGAGCTGAAGATCCGAGTTGCCAAGCGACAGCCTCGAAATCTTAATGATTTACAGATGATCTGCAAAGAGGAGTGGGCCAAAATTCTATCTAACATGTGTGCAAACCTCATCATCAACTACAAAAAATGTCTGACTGCTGTGCATGCCAACAAGGGTTTTGCCACCAAGTATTAAGTCTTGTTTGGCAAAGGGATCAAATACTTATTTCTCTGTGCACAATGCAAATAAATATATATAATTTTGACAATGTGATTTTCTGTTGTTTTTTTTTATATAATCTATCTCTCACTGGTTAAATTAACCTATCCTAAAAATTCTAGACTGTTCATGTCTTTGACAGTGGGCAAACTTACAAAATCAGCAAGGGATCAAATACTTATTTCCTTCACTGTAGGTGGAGATAAATTGAAGTTCGCATACTGATATACAGAAGTTTATCTATAACTAGATCTGTTTTACAATGTATGGATAATAATGAAAAATACGTAGTACAAAATGCATTTATGGGAGAGGAAGACACGGAGAGAGTAACTGTGATATGACATTGGTACAGAGCACACATTGAAATGGTTACTAGTAATAAAGCAATGAGATTGAAGAAAAAAAAAAGAGATTTAAGGTAAAAAAAGGAAAAACAAAAAACGGAACTGTATATCCTACAATATGGTGTCAGTATTTACTGAAATGAATAGAATGATTCTACTAAACAAAAAACACAAATAGAGTAGATAACTCTAAATTGGTCCACTCAATGTACTCCAACTGGCATAGTATTAACAGTGTGTCAATAATAAAGTCAAGGAGTATAGAGAGTATTTCAAAGTAATGTATAACTATAAGAAGCATCACCCTTAGCAAGTCAGGATTTACTAGTGCAACCAATTTGTAACTCTATGTAGTGATAGCGCAATATAGTCAGCATAGTCTGAGCTGGCCCCAAAAGTGAGTAATAATCAGTCATGGTCATGTCTTGGCTGTAAATGCTGCTTACTGGATTACGTCCGTGGATATGGATATGCGGCGCTTGCGACCTCGGTTGCTGTTAGGTAATGGCGCTGTCCAGGTATGCACCAGTGTGTTTTATATGGATCAGGTCATGTGACCGCTAACTGGTGTTTAGACGTCAATTGTGTCAGTCCAGGTGTGACTCGTCATACGTTTGGGGCAGGATGTGATTGCAGCATATCCTCTGATAGGATAAAGATAATGTCCATCAGAGTTAGTGCAGGATGTAACTGCAGTGTGTAGGCTGAAGATTATGTCCATCAAAGTTGTAGGATAAAGTTGACTGTCGTGGCCTTTTCAACTGCAAAAACTTGTGTCTGCAGTTTTCGGTAAGGTTAAAGGGGAAAAGGGCGTTGGATAGAAGGTGTTAATGTGTTAACCCCTTAACGACCGCCAATATGACTTTTCACGGCGGCCGTTAAGGGTAAGTATGCCAGAGCATCGCCTTTTTACGGCGCTCTGACATAAGCCCAGCATGGGTGTCCTGTGCCGGCTAAAGCATGTGTCGGGTGGTCTAAAGACAGCCAAACACCTGCACTAACGGGCGGGATCGACTTCAACATCGATCTCACACGTTTAACCCCTTAGATGCGGTGCTCAATAGCGAGCGCCGCATCCACGTGGTTTGGAGGGAGCGAGCTTCCTCTCTCACCTCATCGGCACCCATTGCAATCGCCGGGTGCCAATGGCTTCTGTGGCAGCCAGTGGTCTAACAAAGGCCCCCAGGTCTGTCTGTATTGGATGCCTGCTAAGCCATGCCTGAGGCATGACCTAGCAGGTGCCTGTCAGTTTTACACTGACAAGCAATAATACGCTGCAATACAGAAGAATTGCAGTATATTATAAAAGCGATCAGAAGATCGCATAGTGAAGTCCCCTAGTGGGACTAAAAATAAAGTTAGTAAAAAGTTTAACCTCTTAACGCCGAAGGACGGATATATCCGTCCTCTGCAGCTGCTAGTACGCGCAGGAGGACGGATATATCCAGTGCCGCACCTGCCATGAGGCCAGGTGAGTCGACAGCCTCAGGCGGTACCACCTACCCAAACGGGGGGGGGGGGGGGGGGGCGGCATTTTCAGCCCGGGACGGACTGGACAGGGGGGAGGGGCCATGCAGACGCACATAGCAGACGTGCCGAACGTCTGAAACACTCCTCCTCCTCTCTGACGCTGTACGCAGCACATGCAGCCAGAGAGGAGCAAGTCTGCAGGAGGAGCAGTCGAGCGACGAGAAGCACGAGGTAAGTTCCTGCCTTGCTGGGACCGGGACCCGTGAGTATACTGCAAGTGGGGGTCTGGGCATTTTACCGACAGCAAAGGGCTCAATGGGGCTGGAATAATCCACCCCATAGAGCCCTCACATCACTATAATGGAAGGATTAGTGTGGGTGAGGGAGGGTCTGAGCGTCTGCCTGTCTGACTTACTGCAGAGAGCTCTATAGGGGGGGATTCTGCCCCCCCTTTAGAGCAGTCAGTCAGATGCTCAGACCCCCCTAACCTTTCAGTACAGTAACTAGTCAGGGCTCTATGGTGGGGGGATAATTCCCCCCTATAGTGCCCTCTGCTGTCAGTAAAACACCCAGACCCCCCCCCCCCTTGCAGTATACTCCTGGCAGGGGCAGGAAGCTGAGCGCAGTATAAGGGCTTTGTAGCTTTCCTGTGCTTAATTAGCATGGGAAAGCTACAAGCGGGGCTGTGACTGGTGAGTCTCACAGTCACTCCCAGTGCACACTGCATGCGGCAGCAGCGGCCGACAGTCTGACTGTGAGTCTCTGACCAGTCACCACCCACACGCAGCAGACAGACAGGATAGACTGATAGTGCCTGTCGTTATTGAATGAACACTCAACTACTACAGTTTCACAGGCATTGACTATGACGGCTTCTATAGTGTAGTGGTCAGCTTGTCTGCCTTATATATGCTTTCCGTTTAACGTATCGATCCTCTGTTCCTCTGACGGAAGAGAGGTAAACGTATATTAATGCTAGTGTGAAAGAAGCCTTAGGGCCTGTTCACATCAGCGTTGGCTTTCCGTTCTGGGGTTCCGTCGGAGGTAACCCCGCAACGGAAAGTCAAACTGAAACCACAGCTTCCGTTTCCGTCACCATTAGCGCAGTCGACTGCGCTATTGATTTAGTCACAAAAACGAAAACCTGCCGGAATGGTGACGAACGGAAGCCATTAGCAATGTTTCCGTCACAATTGATTTCAAAGGTGACAGAAACGGAAGCTGTGGTTTCAGTTTGACTTTCCGTTGCGGGGTTAACCCGACGGAAACCTCCCGCGGAACCCCGGAACGGAAAGCCAACGCTGATGTGAACAGGCCCTAATCCTTCCCCATAAACCTGCCCCCGCTAATTAAAATAAATATATTATATAATGTATATAGCGCTGTATCCTGTATCCGTTAGGTCAGCGGGACTGACTGATTCAGTGTCAGCGAGTCCTGCAGGATCGAGCTGTTACCGATCATATCTAAGTTTATAACTTAGATGTGATCGGTAATGGGCGACCTAATGGATTCAGGTCTCAGCGTTATATACAGCTGCTCTGTATACAGGATACAAAGCAGCTGTATCTCAAAAAGTGCAAATCATTTTCAATAAAAAGTAATTTAAACTTGCACCAATCGCATTAATAGATATCTTTATATATCATAGTTACATGTCTGAAGTTTTCATCGGTGGGGGGTCCGAGCACTGAGGCCCCCACCGATCGCTAAAACGAAGCAGCAGAAGTGCTCGGGTGAGCGCTGTGCCGCTTCATTTATGATCGACTTTTAGCCGAGTGAGCGGTGTACGGACTCCTAGACTTTCTATTGAGCCCGTACACTGCTCCAAGGAAAGCCAAACAGAATTGAAGCGGCACACCGCTCACCCGAGCACTTCTGCTGCTTAGTTTTAGCGACTAGTGGGGGGTCTCAGTGTTCGGACCCCACTGATCAAAACTTCTGACATGTCAAAAGTTTTTTAAAAAGTTGTTACACTTTAAAGAGAATCTTTCACCTGCCCACAGATTTGCATTTGAGTGCAGCATGTAATGGGGAGGGCTGCACAAACTCTGGGGCACTTTATATATTTTTTCCTACCCTCTTTCCTTAGATATCGGTGCTGTAATATTTGGCGCCTGATATTTAAATAACCCCATGAACTGCCAATGGGGCGGTAATTGGCAAGGGGACGTGTAACATCGCTGTGACACTGCCCAATCCGCTATGGACAATGTCAACAGCAAGAGCTGGAGAGAGGAGATCATGTGCGCGTGCACACGCTCTCACTCTTCAGCTCTCGGCAGGCAAGTACAAGACTGTGATCTCAGGTGAGAGATCAGTCTTGTCGTCGTCCTTGTCTGCCGAGAGCTAAAAAGTGAGAGCGTGCGTGCGCGCACAGCTCCGATGCCATGAAACAGAAGAAGAAGAATTCACACTCTTCTTCTATTCCTTATTGGTGGCGGAGCTGCGCGCACTCGCTCTCTCACCAGCTCTTGCTGTAACGCTGACCGTAGCTGATTGGACAGTGTCACAGCGATGTTACACGCCCCCTTGCCAATTACCTCCCCATTGACAGTTCATGGGGTTATTTAAATATCGGGCGCCAAATATTACAGCACTGATATCGAAATAACGAAGGAGGCTAAGAAAAAAATCTAAAGTGCCCCCAGACTTTGTCCAGCCCTCCCCATTACATGCTGCACTCAGCTGCACATGGATGGGGAGGTGAAAGGTTCTCTTTAAAAGAAAGGTGTTATAATTTATTTTTTTTATTTGATATGTTTTATTTTATGGGCCTAATTTTTCTAATTATTTTAATATGTTTCCGAAGGTAGCTATTTATTCATATGTTTGTACGTCTGTGGGGGCAGCCATCTTTATTTTTATTTTTGATACTGCTAATTTTTGTTTTGCAGGTTCCGCTGGACCATTTGGACTACGTCGTAGATTCGTTGGACTACTTCGCTGATTTAAGCTTTATTTCTTTTTTTTTTTTATAAAATGGTTAAAGTGGATTGTGTGGAAGAGTTATCATTTCAATAAAATAAATTTCTTTATGTCTCTGTTTTTTAATACTTCATTACCGCCTTCGTAATGGCATCTGTCTGATTGAGAGCGTCCATTACTAAGAAGGGGCTTAGTGTTAGCCAGTAATAAGGCTAGCACTAACCCCTATTATTACCCCGGTACCCACCGCCACCAGGAGTACCGGGAAGAGCTGGGTACGATCCAGCACCCGACCGTCTGAAGAGAAGGGCGGGTACTGGCGTGGCTGCAGGCTGGTACTATCAGGCTCGGAATGGCCAAAAACCATGGCCCTTCCAACCCTGGTAATGCTAGGCTGCTTTATTGTATCTGGCTGGTTATGAAAAATGGAGGGGATCTCACGTAATTTTTTTTCTATAATTTTTTTTTTTTAAAAGACGTGGGGTTCCCGCTATTTTTCACAACCAGCCAGATACAATAAAGCAGCTGCAGCCTAGCATCACCAGGGTGGGAAGGGACACGTTTTTTCATCCCTTCCCAGCCTGGTAAAACCAGCCTGTGGCCACCTGCTGCCTTACCGTCGCTTCAGATGGTCGGGGACTGGATCGTACTCCCCTCGCGGCAGTGAGAACCGGGGTAATAATAGGGGCTAGTGATAGCCTTTTTACTGGCTAACACTAAGCCCCTTCTTAGTAATGGACACTCTCAATCAGACAGCAGCCATTACTAAGGCCATAATAAAGTACTAAAAAAAACAGATATAAGAAAAACTTTTATTGAAATCTAAACTCCCCCATGCAACCCTCTTTCACCATTTTATTTTTTTTAAAAAAGTAGATCATCGGAGTAGTCCAATGAATCTACGACGTAGTCCAAACGCTCCAGCGGAACCTACCAAAAAAAAAAGCAGTATAAAAATTTAAAAACCGTAAATTTGCCACAATAGTCACTCGATATAACTATACTGTAATCACTTATATGGTCTGCAGATATCTTGTGTATAACTGGCATCTACCTCTATAAGGTCACTATATGGTGGTAATATTGGTCTATATATAGTGTGATTTATTCACTAACAGTATGGTGGGTTTTTTCTGACACTATATTGTAGTAATATGTGATCATGGATTGGTAGTTTTATTCAGTAATAGTATGGAGGTATTATTCAGTAACAGTATAAATGTATTATTCAGTAACAGTATGGGGATATTATTCAGTAACAGTATGGGGGTATTATTCAGTAACAGTATGGGGGTATTATTCAGTAACAGTATGGGGGTATTATTCAGTAACAGTATGGGGGTATTATTCAGTAACTGTATAAATGTATTATTCAGTAACAGTATGGGGATATTATTCAGTAACAGTATGGGGGTATTATTCAGTAACAGTATGGGGGTATTATTCAGTAACAGTATGGGGTATTATTCAGTAACAGTATGGGGTATTATTCAGTAACAGTATGGGGGTATTATTCAGTAACAGTATGGGGGTATTATTCAGTAACAGTATGGGGGTATTATTCAGTAACAGTATGGGGTATTATTCAGTAACAGTATGGAGGTATTATTCAGTATCAGTATGGAGGTATTATTCAGTAGCAGTATGGAGGTATTATTCAGTAACAGTATGGAGGTATGAGTCAGTAGCAGTATGGGGGTATTATTCAGTCTCTATGTGGTTATGGTGTGGCGGTATTATTCAGTAACAGTATGGAGGTATTATTCAGTAACAGTATGGAGGTATTATTCAGTAAAAGTATGGGGGTATTATTTGTAATGTTGGTCTTACAATCTATATAAATTACTGTGGTGGGGGCTGTGGGGAAGTGTGAGTGTGGCAGCAGATGATCAGGCTAAGAGACAGTCTGCAGAGTGGCATGTGATGTACTTTGACATGTAGGTGATACTTACGTGTGGGATGTGGGCCCATAACTTCTATACAGCCCAGGGCCTAAGATCATATTAATCCACCACTGGCATCGAGCCAGCACAGGCAGACCACTAAAATACAGCAGGTAGAGCAAAGAAACCAGCCCAGGACGTGCCGCTTTAAAACAGCGCTAAGCGCGATCCGTCCTGGACTGGCCTGAATGTAATTGCAGAGAGTGGCGCCGCAAATGAAACTGGCTGCCGAGGAAAGATATGGGGCAGTGCAGTGCAGACTGTAATATTTGCACTGCACTGATTGGCAGTAAGAATAATTCTTTCAATATTTTCCATACTTCAAACAGCACTTTAAGGCTATGTTCACACTGAGTTTTTGCAGGAGGAAAATTCTGCCTCAAAATTCTGTTTGGGATTTTGAGGCAGATTTTGTCCTTCCTGCACGTCGTTTGCCGCGATTTTCACCGCGTTTTTCGCTCGCGGCCATTGAGTGCTACGGGCAAAAAACTCAGCTAAATACCCTTTCTCTGCCTCCCATTGATGTCAATGGGAGGTCAGAGGCGTAAACACGCGAAGATAGGGCATGTCCCTTCTTTCTCGGGATGCATTTTCGGACGGTTTTTGACGAGTTTCGGGAAGCGGTTTCCGCGCCCAAAAATTTGTCAAAATACTCTGTGTGAACAGGGCTAACAAATAAACATCAAATGTTTTCCTATTTAAAAAATGTATATATTGCATGTTTGATGTGTAAAGCTAGGAATGAGAAAACTCTGATAGATTTGGGGGGGGGGGGGCGCCTTTTTATAGTTCGCCTCAGGCGGCAGACAGGCTAGGTTCACCCCTGGATATATCCGTCCTCTGATCGCGTGGGCACTGCCAGTGTACACACGCGATCAGCGGCATGAGCACGGCTGTTATACACAGCCTGGCTCCTGCTGCAACTGCCGGAATCGAAGTGCGCTCTGATTCCGGCAGTTTAACCCATTAAATGCCTCTGTCAATAGCGACAGCGACATCTAATGTGTTTGACAGAGGAAGGGAGCTCCCTCTGTCACCCCATCGGAGCCCCCGCAAAGAAATCGCGGGGCGCCATCGGGTTTCCATGGCAGCCGGGGGCCTAACAAAGGCTCCCAAGTCTGTCTTCAGCAAATGCCTGAAAAAAAATGTAAAGCAGTTAAATAAAGATTGTGAAAAAAATAATAATAATTTAGTCAAAATCAAATAAAACTTTGCCCAAAAATTGGTTTTGTTTAGTAAAAGTGCAAAAACAAATAACACATACACATATATGGTATCCCCTCGATCGTAATGACTTGAACAATAAAATGAACACATTACATATACAGCTCTTGGAATGCGGCAATGCAAAAACAAGTAATTTTTTTCTAAAAGGGTTTTTATTGTGCAAACGTAGGAAAACATATAAAACCTATACATATTTGATATCCCCGTAATCTTGCCGACCCAAAGAATAAAGTTAACATGTTATTTACGCTGCATAATAAACGGCTTAAATTTATAACGTGAAAATAAATTCTGGAATAGCTGCTTATTTTCAATTCTCTCCTAAAATAAAGTTAATAAAAGTTAATCGATATATTATAAACATCTAAAAATTGTACAATTACAAAATACAACTCGTCCTGCAAAAAACAAGCCCTTATACGGGTATGTCGACAGAATAAAAAAAAAGTTTTTGGAATGCGACCGTGAAAAAAAAAAAAATAATCCTTGGTCATTAACCCCTTCACGACATTTGTCGTAAGTATACGTCATGGAAAGCCAGGCTTCCCGCAAAATGTTGTATACTTACGACAAATGTTTGGCACCGGCTCAGAAGCTGAGTCGGTGCCATAATCGCCGGATCTCAGCTGTATCTGACAGCTGACATCCGGCTATAATGGCGGGGACCGAAATTAGCTTCAATCCCCGCCATTAACCCCTTAAGTGCAGCGCTCAAACGCGATCGCTGCACTTAAGGTGTTTGCAGCTCATCGGAACCCCAGCAATGAAATTGCCGGGGTTCCGGTGGCTGCAATGGCAACCGGAGGCCTAATACTGGCCTCCCGGTCTGCCTAGCATGGAAGCCGGTCAAGATCCGCCCGGCGGCGGAGCCTGATTGGCTTCCGTAGCTGCCGGCAAGATGGCGCCGGGTCAGGAGCTGATGCGGTGGAAGTCAGCTGTATGCTACAGCTGACATCCACCAGTAACGGCAGGAACCGGAGCTAGCTCCGATCCCTGCCATTAACCCGTTCGATGCAGCAATCTAAAGCGATTGCTGCATCGCAGCGGTTACTAGCAGATTGCCAGCCCTGACAGGCAATCAGGACTGGCGACTGCTACTATGGCAATAGGAGACACAATGGTCTCCTGCTCTGCCATTTCGGAAGCCGATTTAGATCTGTCAGTGAATGACTGACAGATCTAATACACTGCACTACATAGGTAGTGCAATGTTTTAGAAAAAAAAAATCTGACAGTTGGACCTTCATGTCCCCTAGTGGGACTTGAGAAAAAGTGTAAAAAAAGTATAAAAAGTGTAAAAAAAAGTGAAAAAAATTAAAGTTTGAAAACAATAAAGGTTTGAAGTAATAAAATAAAAGACAATCCCCCTTTAACTCTTATCAAGTCCTTTATTATTGAAAAATAATAATAAACCATACGTATTTGGTATCGCCGTGACCGTAACAACCTGAGGTATCAAAATATGATATTATTTATTGTACGCGGTGAACAGTGTAAAAAAAAAAAACGTAAAAAACTTTACCAGAGTTTCTGTTTTTTGGTCACTTTGCCCTACAAATATTGGAATAAAAAGTGATCAAAAAGTCGCACGTATCCAAAAATGGTACCTATAAAAACTATAGCTCGTCCCGCAAAAAACAAGCCCTCATACAGCTCCGTCAACAAAAAAATTAAAAAAATTATGGTTCTCACAACTTGGCGACAGAAAAAATACATTCTTTTTACAAAAGTAATTTTATTGTGCAAAAAGTTGTAAAACATAAAAAAGTTCTATAAATTGGGTATCGCCGGAATTGTACTGACCCGCAGAATAAAGGTAACATGTAATTTATAACGCATGGTGCCAATAACTACAGCTCGTCCCACAACAGACCAGCCCTCATACCACTACGTCTATGAAAAAATAAAATTAGTTAAGGCTCCAATAAGTCAGGAAATAAAAAAATATGCGGTTGTGCCGGCCCGAGGGGAACGTTTCTTCTGTTTCAAGAGGCGATTTATCTAGGACCTAAAATTAGGGAACCAGGAAGGGGAGGGCCCAAACATATCTGCTGGAAGTGAGGGTGCCCGTATTATACCAGGACAACACTTCCCAGCAAAATTCCCCAAACTGCAAAGGTGCCGAGTGTGGACCAAAAGGGGAATAAGAAAGGACGCCATATATCAGTGCGACACTGGTCTGTGCAGAAAGGATTGCTTCACAGCGTAATACACATCTATGGATCATTTTATTATTTTTTTACCCCATTATTATACCACCTGACTATGCCCCTGATGTACTCCGCCCGGCTTACATGTACCCCCACATTATAAACGGAAACACCAGTAATACTCAAACAAAACTACTACCAAGCAAAATCCGCTCTCCAAAAGCCAAATGGCGCTCCCTCCGCTCTGAACCCTACAGCGTGCCCAAACAGCAGTTTCCTTCCACATATATGGCATCGTCATACCCGAGAGAACCCTTTTAACAATTTTTGGGGTGTGTTTCTCCAGCGTCATAAGCTGGGCATGACATACTTGCCACTGAAATGGCATATCTATGGAAAAATATACATTTTTAATTTGCACCATCCGCAGCGCAATCATTTATGTAAAAGACCCGTGGGGTGAAAATGCTCACTACACCCCTTAATAAATGCCTTGAGGGGTGTAGCTTCGAAATGGGGTCACTTCTCAGCGGTTTCTTTTTATTATTTCACATCTGAGCCTCTGCAGTTGTGAACCAACACTTTGTAAATTGCCAAATTAGGCCTCAATTTGACATGGTACGCTTTCACTCCTGAGCCTGGTTGAATGTCCAGGCAAAAGATTAGTGTCCCATGTAGGGTGATTCTAAAACCAGGAAACCCAGCGTAATAATTAGAGAGCTGTCTTGTTATGGTGGCACAAGCCGGGCACCACATATTGGCATATCTATGGAAAAAATCCCATTTTCACTCTGCAACATCGAGTGCACACGAATTTCTACAAAACACCTGCAGGGTTAAAATGCTTACTACTCCCCTAGGTAAATGCATTGAGGGGCGTAGTTTCCAAAATTGGGTCACTTCTGGGGGTTTTCCACTGTTTTAGGCCCACAGGCACCCAGAAACCAATCCAGCAACATCTGCACTCCAAATGGCGGTCCTTCCCTTCTGAGCCCTGCCATTTGCCCAAACAGCAGTTTATGACCACATATGGGGTATTGCCGTACTCGGGAGAAATTGCTTTACAAATGTTGGGTTCTTTTTTTCCTTTATTTGTTGAGAAAATGAAAAAATTTGCGCTAAAGCTACGTCTTATTGAAGAAAAAAGATTGTTTTTATTTTCACTGCCCAATTCTAATAAATTCTATGAAACATCTGTGGGGTCAAAATGCTTACTACACCCCTAGATGAATTCCTCAAGGTGTAGTTTCCTAAATGGAGTCACTTTTTGGGCGTTTTCATTGTTTTGTCCCCTCAGGGGCTTTGCAAATGTGACATGGCCTCCGCAAACCATTCCTGCTAAATGTGATCTCCAAAAGCCAAATAGCGCTCTTTCCCTACTAAGCCCTGCCGTGTGTCCAAACAGCCGGTTATTACCACATGTGGGGTATTTTTATACTCGGGAGAAATTGATTTAGAAATTTTGTGGTGCTTTTTCTCCTTCAGTCCTTGTGGAAATGAGAAAAAATTTGCTAAACCTACATTTTCTTTGAAAAAATTTCGATTGTCATTTTCAGGGCCTACTTCCAAAAATTTATGCAAAAACCCTGTGGGGTCAAAACACTCACTATACCCCTAGATAATTTCCTCAAGGGGTGTAGTTTCCAAAATGGGGTCACTTGTGGGGGGTTTCCACTGTTTTGTCCCCTCAGGGGCTTTGTAAATGCGACATGGCCTCCGCAAACCATTCCTGCTAAATATGATCTCCAAAAGCCAAATGGCGCTCTTTCCCTTCTAAGCCCTGCCGTGTGTCCAAACATCCTTTTATTACCACATGTGGGGTACTGTTTTACTCGGGAGAAATTGCTTTACAAATTTTACGATGCTTTTTCTCCTTCAGTCCTTGTGGAAATGAGAAAAAATTTGCTGAACCTACATTTTCTTTGAAAAAATTTTGATTGTCATTTTCAGGGCCTATTTCCAATAATTTATGCAAAAAACTTGTGGGGTCAAAACGCTCACTATACCCCTAGATAATTTCCTCAATGGGTGTAGTTTCCAAAATGGGGTCACTTGTGGGGGGTTTCCACTGCTTTGTCCCCTCAGGGGCTTTGTAAATGTGACATGTCCTCTACAAACCATTCCTGCTAAATGTGAGCTCCAAAAGCCAAATAGTGCTCTTTCCCTTCTCAGCCTCGCCGTGTCTCCAAACAGCCATTAATGACCACATGTGGGGTATTGTTTTACTCGGGAGAAATTGCTTTACAAATTTTACACTGCTTTTTCTCCTTCAGTCCTTGTGGAAATGAGAAAAAATTAGCTAAACCTACATTGTCTTTGAAAAAATTTTGATTGTCATTTTCAGGGCCTAATTCCAATAATTTATGCAAAAACCCTGTGGGGTCAAAACACTCACTATACCCCTAGATAATTTCCTCAATGGGTGTAGTTTCCAAAATGGGGTCACTTGTGGGGGGTTTCCACTGTTTTGTCCCTCAGGGGCTTTGTAAATGCGACTTGGCCTCCGCAAACCATTCCTGCTAAATTTGAGCTCCAAAAGCCAAATGGCGCTCTTTCCCTACTAAGCCCTGCCGTGTGTCCAAACAGCCGGTTATTACCACATGTGGGGTATTGTTTTACTCGGGAGAAATTGCTTTACAGATTTTGTGGTGCTTTTTCTCCTTTAGTCCTTGTGGAAAGGAGAAAAAAAATCACTAAACCTACATTTTCTTTGAAAAAAATTTAGATTTTCATTTTCACGGCCTACTTCCAATCATTTCTGTAAAAAACCTGTGCGGTAAAAATGCTCATTATACCCCTAGATAATTTCCTTCAGGTGTGTAGTTTCCCAGATGGTGTCACTTTTGGGGGATTTTTACTGTTTTGGCACCGCAAGAGCCCTTCAAACCTGACATGGTGCCTAAAATATATTCTAACAAAAATAAGGCCCCAAAATCCTCTAGTTGTTCCTTTGCTTCGGAGGCCGGTGCGTCAGTCCAGTAGCACGCTACGGCCACATGTGGGATATTTTCTAAAACTGCAGAAACTGGGCAACAAATATTGAGTTGCATTTCTCTGGTAAAAGTTTCTGTGTTATAAAAAAAATTGTATTAAAAATTTATTTCTGCCCAAAAATATGAAATTTGTACATTTCACCTCTACTTTTCTTTAATTCCTGTGAAATGTGTAAAGGGTTAAGACATTTTATAAATGCTGTTTTGAATACTTTGAGGGGTGAAGTTTTTAAAATGGGGTGACTTTTTGGGGTTTCTAATATATAAGGCCCTCAAAGCCACTTCACAACTGAACTGGCCCCTGTAAAAATAGCCTTTTGAAATTTTCTTGAAAATGTGAGAAATTGCTGCTAAAGTTCTAAGCCTTGTGATGTCATAAAAAAATAAAAGGATGTTCAAAAAACAATGCCAATCTAAAGTAGACATATGGGGGATGTTAATTAGCAACAATTTTGTGTGGTATAACTGCCTGTCTTACAAGCAGATACATTTAAATTGAGAAAAATTCTAATTTTTGCAATTTTTCGCTAATTTTTGGTGTTTTTCACAAATAAATACTAAACATATCGAGCAAATTTTGCCAGTAACTTAAAGTGCAATGTGTCATGAGAAAACAATCTCAGGATCGCTTGGATAGGTAAAAGCATTCCGGAGTTATTACCACATAAAGTGACACATGTCAGATTTGAAAAATTAGTGTCTGTCAGATAGGTCAAAAGTGGCTAAAGAGGGAAGGGGTTAAAGCGCAAAATTGCCTGGTCATTAAGGGGTTAATTAAGTTAATAATAAATAAATAAAAATCCCAAATAAAAAAAAATGAAAAACACACTTTTTCCCTTATAAAATACTTTGATATAAAAAAACAAAAAACAAAATAAAAAAATTATACATATTTGGTATTGCCACATCTGTAACAACCCCGCCTATAAAGCAATTCCGTTATTTAAACAACACGGTGAATACTGTAAAACACAAAATAAAAAACAATGCCAGAATTGCTGTCTTCTGTTCATCCTCGCTTAAAAAAAATGTGATAAAAAGTGATAAAAAAAGTCGCATCTACTTCAATATGATAGCAATAAAAACTAGAAGTCGTCCCGCAAAAAACAAGCCCTCATACAGCTGCATCAGCATAAAAATAAAACAATTATGTCTCTTAAAACATGGCGACACAAAAACAAAGTCTTTTTACTGTGTAAAATTAGTAAAACATACAAAATCTATATAAATTTGGTATCGCCACAATCGTAATGACCCACTGAATAAAGTTATTATGTTATTTATACCGCACATTAAACGGCGTAAATATAAGATGCAAAAAAGAATGGCGAAATGTATGTTTTTTTCCATTACCCCCCAAAAAGTTAATAAAAGTAAATCAGTAAATTATATGTACCCCAAAATGGTGTTATTAAAAAATACAACTTGTCCCGCAAAAAACAAGACCTGATACACCTATGTCGCAAAAATAAAAAAGTTATAGATCTTGGAATGCGACGATGGAAAAACGCAAAAAATAGCTTGGTCATTAAGGTTTAAAATAGGCCGGCCTTTAACCGCTTCCCGACTGCCGACGGTTAATTAATGTCGTCGCTTGCTTGGCTTTGTGCAGCGCCGACCTTAATTTATGTTCCTATCTGATCCCCCAGAGTGCGTCTAGCACCCGGAACGGGCTGTTGCTATCAGCCCTGGTCCGTGTGTTCTCATCAGAGCCTGATTGGTTGAGGTCCCAATCATGTGATCGCTATGATAGCCAATCATAGCGACCACAGGGAAAGTTTGTTGTAGTAACAAACTTTCCCGGCACTTAAGGCTGGGTTCACACAACCTATTTTCAGGTGTAAACGAGGCGTATTATGCCTCAATTTATGCCTGAAAATACGGTACCAATACTTCGGCAAACATCTGCCCATTCATTTGAATGGGTTTGCCGACGTACTGTGCCGACGACCTGTAATTTACGCGTCGTCGTTTGACAGCTGTCAAACCACGACGCGTAAAATGACTGCCTTGTCAAAGAAGTGCAGGACACTTCTTTGGATGTAATTTGAGCCGTTTTTCATTGAATTCAATGAAGAACAGCTCTAAATTACGGCCGTCAATAACGCCTCGCAAAATGAGAGGACGAGCAATTACGTCTGAAATTACGGAGCTGTTTTCTCCTGAGAACAGCTCCGTAATTTCAGACGTAAATGCAGTTTACGTGTGCACATACCCTTATGTTTATAACTTTCTCTCTCCCCCTCCCTCCTGTCAGTGTGAATTCGGAGGAGAGAAAAGGCAGTCACGATAAATCACAGCTTAATAATAATTTATAAATTTAGCTAGGCAGGGCTTAGGTAGGGCAGGTGATTAGGGTTAGTTAGGAATTAGGATTTAGTTATTATATAGTGTAGTGTAGGGTTCATTAACTTATTAATTAATTAATTAAATAAATTTTTGTTGCGTCAGTTCATCAGATTTTAAGTACAAATTAATTCACCTACTTTTAGTACCACTTATATACGTTCTGTTCTATAATATATATAATTATATAGGGAGTGTCATGTCAGTTCATCCGTTATTTAGTTCTATAAATTAATTCACCTAGTTTTAGTACCAATTATATACTTTCTGTTCTATAATATATATAATTATATATGGAGTGTCGTGTCAGTTCATCCGTTATGTAGTTCTTCTATAAATTAATTCACCTAGTTTTAGTACCACTTATATAAGTTCTGTTCTATAATATATTTATATATAATTATATAGGGAGTGTCGTGTCAGTTCATCCGTTATTTCGTTTTTCTATGAATTTATTCACCTAGTTTTAGTACCACTTATATCAGTTCTGTTTTATAATATACATAATTATATAGGGAGTGTCATGTCATTATTTTGTTCTATAAATTAATTCAGCTCATTGTAATACCACTTATATAAATTTACTTTTGTGCTACATTACATATAATTCTATAGAATTTTATAGGGCGTGTTTATATTAATTAGCTACAATTTAATTTGTTCAAATTCTTCTTTAATTTTTTCAACATATAATTATTAGTTAATTTAAGCTACTTCGTATAAAAAAGATACAATTAAGACAATGACATGTCAGTTGTACACAGCAGAGGAGGCGTTTGCTCTGTTATGTTCTGATAGTGAAGGGAGTGTTGTTTCAGAAGGGGATGATGATTTTGAGGGTTTTGCGCTTAGCGACAGTGACAGCTCATAATGTAGCAGTCATTCTGGTCCTTCCTCAAAAATGCCAAGGACACGTACGGTGGAGGCAGAGAGAGGTATTGGAGAAACCTCTCCAAATCAGAGTACAATGCCTAGCACAAGTGAGATCCCAAGTACTAGTGAAGGGGCGCAATCTAGTATACCATCAGATGTGGCATTTCCAAGATGGGAAACGTCAAATTCTGCTACCCCATTCGTCCCTGACTTTAATGCCACCCCAGGTATAAATGTAGAAGTGGAAGATTTTGTACCTGTCAATTTTTTCAACCTGTTCATCACAGATAATTTATTAGAGCACATTGTCTCACAAACAAATGTGTATGCAACCCAATTTATCACAAAACATCCAAGCTCCTTTTATGCCAGACAAAACATATGGACGCCAACAAATGTTCAGGAGATGAAAAAATTCCTAGGCCTCACACTTTCCATGGGGCTTGTTAAAAATCCAGTATACGCTCTTGCTGGTCCACCCATCCTGTACTAACCACCCCTGCCTTTTCGGCCATTCTTCCAAGAGCACGGTATGAAATTCTAATGAGATTTTGGCATATCAAAGTCCCCCTAAAAATGACACAGAATTTGACATATTATACAATATTAGGCCCATTCTCAAAGAGCTGTCAGAATTATTTTTAAAGCTTTACACCCCCACCAAAAACATTTCCATAGATGAGTCCCTTGTAAAATTTAAAGGGAGACTGCACTTTAAACAATTTATTCCATCTAAGCCGCAAGGTTTGGAATAAAACTCTATAAAATGTGTCAGAGTTCAACAGGTTACACGTCAGCTTTCCGTATTTACGAAGGGAAAGACAGCAAACTAAATCCACCATCCCTCCCTATCTAGGGACAAGTGGAAAAATTGTTTGGGAGCTGGTTTTCCCATTCCTACAAAAAGGCTACATCCTGTATGTAGATAACTATTATACAAGCATACCACTTTTTAAAAGTTTGCTTGAAAATAACACAGGGGCTTGTGGGACCATTCGAAAAAATCGCCAGGAGTTTCCACAATCACTGGTAAATTAAAAGTATAAAAAAGGGGAATCAGGCGGTGTTCGCAGCGGAGAGCTGCTTGTCCTTAACCCCTTAACCCCTTGTTTTGGCCTTAAGGCTCAGAGGCCATTTTTTAAATCTGCCATATTTCACTTTATGTGGTAATAACTTCGGAATGCTTAAACTTATCCAAGCGATTCTGAGATTGTTTTCTAATGAGACATTGGGCTTTATGGTAGTGGTAAAATTTGTTCGATATATTCAGTGTTTATTTGTAAAAAACTGCAAAATTTAGAGAACATTTAAAAAAAAAATAGCATTTTTCTGAATTTAAATGCATCTGCTTGTAAAACAGATGGTTATACCACCCAAAATAGTTACTAGTTCACATTTCTCATATGTCTACTTTAGATTGGCATCGTTTTTTGAACATTCCTTTATTTTTCTTGGACGTTACAAGGCTTAGAACATAAACATCAATTTCTCATATTTTTAAGAAAATTTCAAAAGGCTTTTTTTTAAGGTACCTGTTCAGTTCTGAAGTGGCTTTGAGTTGCCTATGTATTAGACACCCACATGAAACACCCCATTTTAAAAACTAGACCCCTCAAAGTATTCAAAACAGCATTTAGAAAGTTTTTTTTAACCCTTTAGGCATTTCACAGGAATTAAAGCAAAGTGGAGGTGAAATGTGCAAATTTCATTTTTCTTGCTGAATTTCAAATTTATTCCATTTTTTTTCTGTAACACAGAAGGTTTTACCAGAGAAACACTACTAAATATGTATTGCCCAGATTCTGCAGTTTTTAGAAATCTCCCACATGTGGCTCTAGTGTGCTCGTGGACTAAAACACAAGCCCCAGAAGCAAAGAAGCACCTAGTGCATTTTGGGGCCTCTTTTATATTAGAATATATTTTAGGCAGCATGCCAGGTTTGAAGAGGTGTTGAGGTGCCAAAACAGTAGAAATACCACAAAAGTGACCCCATTTTGGAAACTACACCCCTCAAGGAATTCATGTATGGTTGTTGTTACCATTTTTATTACACAGTTTTTTCACAGCACGTATTTGAATTGGGCTGTGAAATTAAAAAAATGATTTTTTTTCCAATAAGATGTCATTTTTGATCAAAATATCTTATTTTCACAAGAAATAAAACACCCTATTCTGTTGCCCAATTTGTCCTGAGTGCGGCAATACCCCATTTGTGGTGATAAACTGCCGTTTGGGCCCATGGGAGGGCTCAGAAGGAAATTAGCGCTATGTGTTTTTTGGAGTCCAGATTTTGCTGGATTGGTTTTTGGGTGTCATGTCGCATTTGTAGAGCCCTAGAGGTATCAAAGCAATGGAAACCCACCAGAAGTGGGCCTATTTCGGAAACTACACCCCTCAAGGAATTAATTTATAGGTGTTGTGAAAATTTAGACGCCACAGTTTTTTCACAGAACTTATTTGAATTGGGCTGTGAATTTAAAAATAATTTATTTTTTCCAATAATATGTAGTTTTAGCTCAAAATGTCTTATTATCACAAAAAATAAAATACCCTATTTTGTTGCCCAATTTGTCTTGAGTGTGGCAATACCCCATTTGTGGTGATAAACTGCCGTTTGGGCCCATGGGAGGTCTCAGAAGGAAAGGAGCGCTATGTGTTCTTTGGAGTCCAGATTTTGCTGGATTGGTTTTCGGGTGCCATGTCGCATTTGCAGAGCCCCAGAGGCTTTAAAGCAATGGAAACCCACTAGAAGTGACCCCATTTTGGAAACTACACCCCTTAAGGCATTCATCTAGAGGTGTAGTAAGCATTTTGATCCCACAGGTATTGTCTAAAAGGTAATGCGCAGCAGATGGTGCAGTGTGAGATTTGCAGTTTTCTATATATGTATGCCATTTTAGCGCCACCGGAGATATACACACTATAAATTGTAATGTGGGTTCTCCTGGGTACGGCAATACCCTACATCTGGCTGTTATTTGCTGCCTGGGCACACGGCAGGGCTTAGAAGGGAAGGACCACCATTTGGCCTACTGGAGCTTTTCTGGTGCTAAGTCATGTATGCAGAAGCCCCTGAGGTAACAGTACAGTTGAAACCCCCAAGAAGTGACCCCATTTTAAAATCTACACCCCTTAAGGCATTCATCTAGAGGTGTAGTGAGCATTTTGATCCCACAGGTATTGTGTAAAAGGTAATGTGCAGCAGATAGTGCAGAGTGAGATTGGAAATTTTCTATACATATATGCCATTTCAGTGTCCAATATATTGAGCCCAGCATGCGCCACCGGAGATATACCCCCCTTAAATTGTAATGTGGGTTCTCCTGGGTACGGCAATACCCTACATGTGGCTATTATCAGCACCCTTGGCACACAGCAGGGCTCCGGACGGAAAGATGAGGATGATAAGCTGTGCGGAGTGCGTCAGGGTAGATTAAAATTCTAAGGGATCTATGATAAATTTTAAAACACTATCATACAGAGCCCTGGTTTTTCTGGACACGTCTCACATTGGTATATTGTGTCCTTCCTTATCCCCCTCTTATAGCAGACTTTGCACCTCTTTTGACTTTTTCCCCTTCTTGCCTGTTTGGGGAACTTCTCCTGGAAAGTGTTGCCCTGGTACGATGCGTGTGGCCTCGCTTCCAGAAGTACTGGGTGCCCCCTTCTTGGTCCCTAAAGATTAGGTTCTTGATAACCACCTCTTGAAATTCCAGGAAAGTTCCCCTCTGGCCTGTACATCGATGTAGCATGTACGCATTGTACAATGCCATCTGTATGAGGTGCCCGGCCAGCTACTTATACCACACCGCATGGCGCTGTAGGGCTTCAGGACTTGATCTGACAAGTCCACCCCTCCCATGTACCTATTGTAGTCCAGGATGCAGTCTGGTTTGGCGGTCTCTGTACTGGTACCTCGTACAGGTACATGGGTACTGGTGTCACATCTCTCTTGTCTTGTACGTGACACACTATGTTGCTGCTAGAATGTGCCCTGCTCTCACCCCTGCTTGTTTACTGAAGTGGAGACTTATGGAGGCCTCTCCGGTTTTTTCTATCAGTGCCGCATGCCGTAATACTTCTGGAAGCGAGGCACTTGAAGAGTGGGACGCTGGTATAAAAATAATCCAGGTAGAGGTGGTAACCCTGGTCCAGAAGTGGGTGCACCAAATCCCACACAATTTTTGCATTACCTCTAAGTAAGGGGGGGGGGGCATTCTGGGGGCTGAATACTGGTGTCCTTCCCTTCATACATCCTAAATTTGTAGGTATACCCTGATGCACTCTCGCACAGCTTATACATCTTCACGCCATACCTTGCCCTCTTACTCAGCAGGTACTGGCGGAATTGAAGCCTTCCTTTAAAATGTACCAAGGACTCATCAATAGAAATACACTTCTCGGGGGTGTATGCTTGGGCAAACCGGGCACTGAAATGGCCTAATAGGGGTCTCCGTTTATACAAACGGTCAAAACTGGGGTCATCTCAGGGTGGGCATGGCTCATTATCAAACCGAACAATGCCCCCAGATATACCAGTGGTCCTAGTGACTGATAGATTAGGCCAAAAAAGAAGAACAAGTCATGACCATGTAATTGAAAAAATACAAAAAAATCCTTTATTAAAGTCAATTAGACACAAGCAAGTAGACAAAACTAGACAAGATAAAATAACAAAACCCTCGCAGGATAAAAGGATGGAATCAGAACACTAAAGCAGCGGAACACCCAGATAGTAATCCGGTCACAAGGTCGCCCAGAGTGCTATAGTGCATGAATAATAAATTTTAAGCAGGCAATAGGTATGGTACATTTGCACAGATTGATATATAGACATAGATAAATGTAAGTACAATCAAAAAAAATATAACGTCTAAACGGCAGTATACCTACACCTGCAGAGTACAGGAATAGCCGGGAGATAGTTCTGGCCAATACTCAAACAAGACCATACTCTGGGAAAGTTGTTACCACCCATCCCCTCCATCACTTTCAGGAGAGCAAAAAACCTTAGGGACCTTTTTGTACACAGTTACCACTGGGGCTTACAACCTCAATACGCTTTCGGTTCTAAAGGTCCTAAATGGGGTTGCTTCAAGTGTGGGCGCTGTGTTGCCTGCCCTAACATCGAATAGGCAACAATATTCTATGATTCTGATCACGGGCATGAATTTAAGATCACTCACCACATTAATTGTGCCACTACAGGAGTCATTTATTTTGCCATCTGTCCCTGCGATAAAATCTATGTGGGTATGACAATTAGACAACTTTGTAGGAGGGTCCGTGAACACGTGCAGAGTATAGAAGCGGCCATTGAAATTGAAGATGTGTCATTACTTAAAACGATTCATCGCCATTTTAGGTTACACTATAATTGCTATGCATCACACCTGAAAGTAAGAGCCATCGATCGTGTACTAATTGGACCAAGAGGAGGGAATTGGAAGAAGACTCTGGGTCAGGAGGAAACCATGTGGATTAATAGGTTGGGAACCCTATGCCCCTATGGTCTCAGCGAATACAACAGTTTTGTTCCATTTCTTTAGGGTTGTTGTCTACATTCAATTTTGATCCGTAATTGCCATCCTCTTATTGGTGTTCACCAATATTTTAATCATTTTTAATCTTGTTTTTATACATTTTGGACATTGTTGTCTTATTTGTGTACTTTTTATTCCACCCACGCCCGGGCTTCCTCTCTATACAAGGTCTTTTGATCGGCCTATATCACTGAGGCCAATTGTGACTATTGATGCATAGTTACTGGTATTCTCTCATACATGTTTGTTACTTTTCATTATGGCTCCCTTTACACTATCCAACATGGAGGTTCCAGTTTTGCATCCTACGATGTCTTTACCACAAATCCAGACCTACATCCCGTGATTACATCTCTGACCAGTATCGAGTTTGGTCCCTCTTTTGGTAACCTTCGCATTTGATTGAGGGTGGTCTGTGTCCAGCATGACCCACTATTTCGATTCACTGATTACACTAGAATTGATTTCACAACTTCACTCCATTGGTTGCTATGGACATAATTGCCCGCCTGAATCATTCTTTACTCATTGCATATAACTATGCATTTTTTATATTAATATTGCTTATGGGAGAACATTCGTGATTTGCTCAATTTTGTATCTGATCACCCAGCTATTTTCCTCTTCTCGCACAGGACCGTTGTCCCCTAACCTTTTTCTATTTTCTGGTACCCTTTGCACAGACTGGTATAAAATGCTGTACCTATTAATATGCTATATATATGTTTTTAATATGTTACCTATAATGTTTGCAACTGTCTTGATATATCTATCAATTCTTACTGTACTATTTGCATCACATACATCATTTAATTTGATGTGATTCACAACGTCCACTCTATTCATTTACTTTTTGCATCACTGCCAATAGTTGTTCCACATCCATCACTATATACATTTGCTTACATATTGGTTTTGGATGTATTTCATCCTTTCTATTATAGCTATATTCACACACATATATATATATATATATATATATATATATATATATATATATATATATATATACAGTCCAGCAAAAAGATGAACACAGCACTCCACAGTAGCAAGAAATCAGGCCATGTGCTCGTCACCAGGGGATGAATCAATTCCCCTTTTTTTTTTTTAAATAGAAGAAGACGTAGAACACAGTGACGGCACCAGGACTTCAAGTCAGATGAAAGCAAAGTGGATTTATTCACCTCAGAAAACCAGCAACGTTTCGGTTCAACAGGAACCTTTCTCAAGCCATAACAAACTAACAATGGTGCCAAGTATATATAGGGAGGACGTACATCAATTTACAATATAAAAATTGACTGTACAATTCTCATTCAATACATCAAAATGTGATTGTAATAGTGTATTTCAAACATTATAAATAGAGTGCAGCAATGAATCTTCAAACAGACATGCATAAATACCAAAATATTAAAAACATAGTGAACACATATCATGAATAATGAACAATCAGTGCAGAATAGGATAAATTAGAAGAACAGCAGGGGCCAATTATTGATTAATTTAGATCCATAAACTTACAGTTTACGATCTCTCCATGTAGCCAGCGTGTAGTGTTCGCGCGTATCCACTGCGCATGCTCCAAAATTGCGTCGAGACCGGATATTAGATCCGGTGGAACGCATCGTGAAACGCAATTGCCACTGCGCAGGCGCGGAGACGGAACTTGCGTTTCAGTCCCATTGCGCAGGCGCAAGTAGCGATAAAAGATATGTAGTATATACATTGTGCAAAATTTAACCCCATGTGTAGTCCAGAGGATTACATTAGAACTAAACTGCCCAAATTCACATATTTGGAGATTATTAGTAGAAATAGGCATAGGTTATAGACAATAGAGTCTATATACTCTTGACGTCCCATTGAGAGATAATGTGACTGTAGTCACCAATGGGATTTAAATAGAGAAAGCCATATTAGAATAAAAAATTAATGATCTCAGACAGACATGTCCAATTTATTAGACATCTCATGCTGGACAAAGACATATACCATATATATATATATATATATATATATATATATATATATATATATAAATTTGTATTTATTATTCATGACATACTAGTCAATAAAGTGGTAGCAGATACAATATGATAAAACCATACACAAGGCTAGATAGGATTATATATAATTTTGTGCACATTAGATACACTACAATGTTGAAATCAATGCTGGATATAAAGATATAAAGATAGACAATTCCATCTGGGACTCAAATGGTCCCAATAAATCGGCCTCTGCTGCTTTTCAAAATCCTTCATGATGCTTTAACAAATCTGTGTGTTTCTAAAAAGTGTAAAAAATAAACAAATTACCATAAAATATTTATAATCAACAAGAATTTTGTAGTAAAATGTATATATTAGAGAGAAATCAAAGTAGGACTTCAACCTATCCATATACCAAGCACAAACTATACCAATCGGGAACATAGACCCATAATCCCCCAGATTCTTCAGGCAAGTTACCCCCACTATATTAAATATGGGGGCCATAAGAATATTCTATGTTAAGCCCCTTGGGAGACATAGTATCCAACTCATGAATCCACTCTAGCTCTTTTTTCTTAAGAGCCAAACCACCACGTCTCATTTGAGGTACAGAATCAATGATTCTGTGCCTCAACTGTAACAAGCTATGATTTTTCTCACAAAAGTGTCTTGATACTGGTAAATATTGCCTCTTTGTTTTGATGTTAGATTTATGATTTCTCAACCTGAGACGTATATCTGTTGTAGTCTCATCCACATAATGCAGACCACAAGGGCAACTCAATAAATAAATGACCAAAGATGAATGACATGTAAAGAAGCCCTTGATTTTGATGACACTGCCAGTTTGTGGATGGTTAAATGAATCACCCTTAGTCATGTGATCGTAGATATTACATCCCAAGCAGGGGTAACAGCCCAAATTGGGGGGTGCCAAAAACCTTTGACTCTTTCGGTTAGACCCAATATCGGCTCTCACAAGACTATTCTTAATCGTTTTGCCTCTTCTGTAGGCCATCATAGGTCTCTCCTGAAATTCAATAATCTCTGGAAAGGCTCTACTCAAGACCTTCCAGTCCCTCCTCAGGATCTCACCAATTTGTGAGCTTAGTGCGGAGAAAGTGGAAATAAAGGGTAGACGAACCTTCTTTTCTACACTTTACTTTTCACCTAAAAGAACCTGTCTGTCCAATACATCAACTTTCCGTCTATTCAACTCCAAAATATAATTCGGATATCCTCGATCAGAATTTTTTTTACACATCTGATCGAGTCATGAGGATAGTCTGTCTTCATGACTTACCACCCTCTTGACTCTGATCAATTGGCTATAAGGTAATGATTTCAACAATGCCCCTGGATGTCCATTGGAAAAATTTAAAAGATTATTTCTGTCCGTTTTTTTATAAAACAGATCAGAAATCAACTTATTTCCAGAGATAGAAATCCGAATATCTAAGAATTCAATGGCAGTCGTAGAAAAGGACATAGTAAATACAATGGTGGAATTTAAACCATTAATGTATACTACAAAATCCTGTAATTGACTAATTGATCCGGTCCAGATGAGGAAGACATCTTCTATGTATCGCCACCACCGCAGCACTTGGCTGAAGTGGTGGGACACATAGACAAGGTCCTCCTCAATCCACCGCATAAAGATATTTGCATAGGTAGGGGCCATGTTTGACCCCAGTTCTCGTACCAAAAAATAACTCTTCATAAGGATAAACTCTAGTAACGATTTAATAAAATCAATCTTGTCCCTAGAGAAGCCTAACCTTTCAAGATAAGAAAGTAAGGCATCAATGCCCTCTTGATGGATAATTGAGGTATACAGACTACCCACATCAAGGGTAACCAAGACCGACTGATCAGGGATCGTAAGATCCTGGATCCTGACCAGGAAGTCTGAGGTGTAGGAGTCCGCGCCAATGGAAAACTGCCTGAGTATTTTATCAATAAACATGGCTATCGGGACAAACAAAGAATCATTCCCTGATACAATAGGACGTCCAGGGGGCCGAGTAAGATCCTTATGGATTTTTGGCAGGAGATAAAGCACGGGAGTGACAGGGAATTTTACCTTTAAAAATTCACAAAGATTTCTATCAATGATTTTCCTCTTAAACGCACTGGAAATCAGATTATCCAGCTCACGTGAATATATAAACTTGGGGTCACCCGGTAGTACTGTATATATGTTAGTATCATTAAGTTGGTTAGCCATTTCCTGTAGATAAAGGAAGGTGTCCATAACCACAATGGCACCTCCCTTATCCGCAGGTTTAATGGTCAAATCACTGTTACCCATTAAATCCTTTAGTGCCAGATTTTCGGCATGTGTCAAATTTCTTTGTACAAACTGACTACTCTGCGAATTCTTCAAGAAATCTACCTGATTTCTAACAAGTGAAATATAAGTTTCAACAGCATGGATATTTTGGGGAGGCTGAAATTTGCTCTTATTACATAGCCCATAATCCCTAAGGTGGAACATCTCATTAGTTGAAGCTACACTTATATCAGTAGTAAATTTTGATTGCTCTGAAAAATATACCTTAAGCCTTAGTGACCTAAAAAAATATTCAAGATCTAGATTTAGCTTAAACCAATCAATGGGATAATTTGGACAAAAAGACAGGCCACAGTTAAGCTCTTTGACCTGTGGGTCAGTTAATACATGTGACGATATATTCACCACTAGATCTGGGGGTTCTTCTTCCTGGTCTGATATTGCCGTACCCCCCCGTGTCGAAGTCATCCGCCCTCTGGATTTGTTGTAATTCGTTCTTCCTCCTGTGTTTCCTCCCGCTCCTGCGGGTTCGCTTTCTCCCAACATGGGAGTACCCATGTTGTCGCCTAAAAAAAGGTATAGCAAATTGTTCTGAATCCGTGATGTATGGCTCAGCTCCGCTCTGTCATCTTCTTGGTCCTCTTTCGATTCTCCTGGGACCCCTTGGGTCAGCATCTTCTCCCTGCCAACAGTAGATTTTGCCTGTGGCATATATATATATATATATATATATATTTAGTTTGGGGTTATCGGCTTGTTGTGGCGTAACCTCTCAAGCTATAATCTGTTTGTACATTTATATTTATTTGTTATTGTGCACACACCTTATGTTATCACATTATCTGTCTACTAATAAATATGCTTTTTTACATAGTTTCTTGATTTTTGATACACTTTTCTGCATGCTCACGTTTTTTCACGTTTTCATTTTATTAATTGTTTTCGTTTTTTCACTATTTTTCACTCTCACAGCACTGCTATTTATTTTCGGTACTTTGTTCCAGTTTTTTGCTGCATCTGAGTCCCCCTTGCTATTTTCAGCACTTTGGACAGCTATGACTGCTTTGTTACTATCTTCAGCACCTCGGACAGCAATCGCTGTTCCTGTGCTGCTCTGTTGCTTAGCAACGTGACGCTTTGGCTCGGTGTATATATGCGCATTCAGTTTTTTTATCCCTATTTTGACAATCTTTTGAAGCTGGGATCGTGAAATTAATGATGTGGATCTGTGGGGATGTGTTAGGTCTGATACTTTGGGATAGTCTTCTTTTTGTTCCACTCCCTGTGTTTGCCCTTAGCCGCGGTGCCACGCGGGATGGGGGAGTACTTTCCTGCTCCCTGCCTGCCCTGCGTGGCTCGGCTGCTGGGGGCGTGCACGAGAGGAGGGGGCTTATACCACGGAGCTATACGATAGGACGCTATCGTGGGCTGGCGGGGTGTATTGGCGGCTGTCATTGGTGACTGCCGCTGAACACTGAGCCACCCTATGGGAAACAGCTGGCACAACCAATTTATGCTCCACATGAAATCACTTGAGAGGAGGGACTATTTAGGGCTTTGTGGGTGAGTTGGACATCAACCCCTGATGAAGCATCAGCGAAACGCGCGTCGGGTCCAGCATTGGTCCCCCGGCTTTGATCTCCCGGCTATTCCTGTACTCTGCAGGTGTAGGTATACTGCCGTTTAGACGTTATATTTTTTTGATTGTACTTACATTTATCTATGTCTATATATCAATCTATGCAAATGTACCATACCTCTTACCTGCTTAAAATGTACTATTTATGCACTATAGCACTCTGGGCGAACTTGTGACCGGATTACTATCTGGGTGTTCCGCTGCTTTAGTGTTCTGATTCCTTCCTTTTATCCTGCGAGGGTTTTGTTATTTTATCTTGTCTAGTTTTGTCTACTTGCTTGTGTCTTATTGACTTTAATAAAGGATTTTTTGTATTTTTTCAATTACATGGTCGTAACTAGAGATGAGCGAACTTATGAAAAGTTCGGTTCGGCTGGTTCGCAGAATTTCATGAAAAAGTTCGATTCTGACCGAACCTGTAATACAAGAAAGCCCCTAAAAATCGTGTATAACACTGTTTAAAAGCCCTAGAAGCCCTGTATAACACTCTTAGGTCACCCATGAGTGTATCCAAGTACTTTTGAGCTGTCTTTAAGGCAAAGTTAGTGTCAAAGTTACGCCAACATGTATGGCTATAGGAAAACGGATGGGACACCGTGATAACTAACAGAAACCACTGCACTTGTGCATGTTGTATGCTTAATGCATTGTTAAAAAAGGTATAAAAATTAACCATTTTTGGCGGCAGATGCCTGCTGGGGTTCATACATATAAGGTGGTAAAAGAAGAAGCAATGGCTTTTGACAAGCCCTCAAAAAATTTACCCTTTATGGTGGCAGATGCCTGCCAGGGTTCATTCATACATGGATGTAAAAGCAACAAGCAATGGCTTTTCACAAGCCCTCCAAAAATGTACCCTTTTTATTGGCAGATGCCTGCCGGGGTTCATCCATACATGGATGTAAAAGCAACAAGCAATGGCTTTTGACAAGCCCTCAAAAAATTTACCCTTTTTATTGGCAGATGCCTGCCGGGGTTCATCCATACATGGATGTAAAAGCAACAAGCAATGGCTTTTGACAAGCCCTCCAAAAATGTACCCTTTTTATTGGCAGATGCTTGCCGGGGTTCATCCATACATGGATGTAAAAGCAACAAGCAATGGCTTTTCACAAGCCCTCCAAAAATGTACCCTTTTTATTGGCAGATGCCTGCCGGGGTTCATCCATACATGGATGTAAAAGCAACAAGCAATGGCTTTTGACAAGCCCTCCAAAAATGTACCCTTTTTATTGGCAGATGCTTGCCGGGGTTCATCCATACATGGATGTAAAAGCAACAAGCAATGGCTTTTCACAAGCCCTCCAAAAATGTACCGTTTTTATTGGCAGATGCCTGCCAGAGTTCATCCATACATGGATGTAATGTAAAAGCAACAAGCAATGGCTTTTCACAAGCCCTCCAAAAATGTACCCTTTTTATTGGCAGATGCCTGCCGGGGGTTCATCCATACATGGATGTAAAAGCAACAAGCAATGGCTTTTGACAAGCCCTCCAAAAATGTACCCTTTTTATTGGCAGATGCCTGCTGGGGTTCATCCATACATGGATGTAAAAGCAACAAGCAATGGCTTTTGACAAGCCCTCCAAAAATTTACCCTTTTTATTGGCAGATGCCTGCCGGGGTTCATCCATACATGGATGTAATGTAAAAGCAACAAGCAATGGCTTTTCACAAGCCCTCCAAAAATGTACCCTTTTTATTGGCAGATGCCTTCCGGGGTTCATCCATACATGGATGTAATGTAAAAGCAACAAGCAATGACTTTTGACAAGCCCTCCAAAAATGTACCCTTTTTATTGGCAGATGCCTGCCGGGGTTCATCCATACATGGATGTAAAAGCAACAAGCAATGGCTTTTGACAAGCCCTCCAAAAATGTACCCTTTTTATTGGCAGATGCCTGCCGGGGTTCATCCATACATGGATGTAAAAGCAACAAGCAATGGCTTTTCACAAGCCCTCCAGTCCTGCTTGTAGCAGACGGCAGTGGAGGTGTATTGGTGGTAGTAGAGGTAGCCAACAGACAGCAAGGGTGGTGATAGTAGTAGTAGCAGCACATTAAAAGACACTGGACAGTCACAGGACAAAGCCCTGTCTTGGGGCAGGCCTGCTTGTAGCAGACGGCACTGGAGGTGTATTGGTGGCAGTAGAGGTAGCCAACAGACAGCAAGGGTGGTGGTAGTAGTAGCAATTTAAAAGAGACTGGACAGTCACAGGAGGACAAAGCCCTGTGGTGGGGCAGGCCTGCTTGTAGCAGACGGCAGTGGAGGTGTATTGGTGGTAGTAGAGGTAGCCAACGGACAGCAAGGGTGGTGGTAGTAGTAGTAGTAGCAGCACATTAAAAGAGACTGGACAGTCACAGGACAAAGCCCTGTGGTGGGGCAGGCCTCAGGCCTGCTTGTAGCAGACGGCAGTGGAGGTGTATTGGTGGGAGTAGAGGTAGCCAACGGACAGCAAGGGTGGTAGTAGTAGTAGAAGCACATTAAAAAAGACTGGACAGTCACAGGACAAAGCCCTGTGGTGGGGCAGGCCTCAGGCCTGCTTGTAGCAGACGGCAGTGGAGGTGTATTGGTGGTAGTAGAGGTAGCCAACGGGCAACAAGGGTGGTAGTAGTAGTAGCAGCACATTAAAAGACACTGGACAGTCACAGGACAAAGCCCTGTGGTGGGGCAGGCCTCAGGCCTGCTTGTAGCAGACGGCAGTGGAGGTGTATTGGTGGTAGTAGAGGTAGCCAACGGACAGCAAGGGTGGTGGTAGTAGTAGTAGTAGCAGCACATTAAAAGAGACTGGACAGTCACAGGACAAAGCCCTGTGGTGGGGCAGGCCTCAGGCCTGCTTGTAGCAGACGGCAGTGGAGATGTATTGGTGGTAGTAGAGGTAGCCAACGGACAGCAAGGGTGGTAGTAGTAGTAGCAGCACATTCAAAGAGACTGGACAGTCACAGGACAAAGCCCTGTGGTGGGGCAGGCCTCAGGCCTGCTTGTAGCAGACGTCAGTGGAGGTATATTGGTGGTAGTAGAGCTAGCCAACGGACAGCAAGGGTGGTAGTAGTAGTAGCAGCACATTAAAAAACACTGGATAGTCACAGGACAAAGCCCTGTGGTGGGGTAGGCCTGCTTGTAGCAGACGGCACTGGGGGTGGATTGGTGGTAGAAGTAGTAGCAGCACCAACAGTGGCACATTAAAAAAAGAGTGGACAGGACAGAATCCCGTAGTAGCAGGTGGCAGTAGCATGCGGCAGCGGCAGCAGCAGCAGCAATGTCAGATCTAATCAGTGGCATCAGGAGCAGGGGTTTTAAAATCCTCACCGATCCACGCTTGATTCATTTTCAGAAACGTGAGATTTTCCAAGCTGTTGGCGGACAATCTTGTTCGCTTAGGGGTGACGAAGCCCCCTGCCGCGCTGAATACCCTCTCTGACGCTACACTGGAGGGTGGACAAGACAGTACACCCATGGCAAACTGGGCCAGTTCTTGCCAATGATCCAATCTTCTCACCCAGAAGTCCATGGGGTCTGGGATCAGCATTTCTGACGGAGAAAGGGCACAGTCCATGTACGAGTGAACCTGCTTGTTTAGGTGCTGCACCTGGTGATGGTGAACATCCCTTTGGTGACTACGATGTGTGTCAGGTCGGGGTATTGGATGTAAAAATGTTGTCATCATATTTTCCAAACTGAATTGGCTGCTGCTGCTGCTGCCGCCGCCGCCGCCGCCTATTGCAGAGGTAGCTCTGCCAGGGGCGGTGGAACGATGAGACAGTGGGGAGCGGAGAGTGGCCCCCCGGTCAGACATGCTTGCAGCAGGTGTTTGCCGTTTGAAAGCTGTGACAAGCTGGCTGCATAGCTTCTCTCGATAATAAGCCAATTTTGCCTCCCTCTCGGAAGGCGCAAAAAACTCCCCCATTCTGGCTTTATACCGAGGGTCTAAAAGTGTGGCTATCCAGTACTCATCTCTTTGCTTCATGCTAACAATACGACAGTCAGCGCGCAAGTAACGAAGCATACAGCTCGCCATCCTGGCCAGCGTTTCAGAGGGCCCGGTTGGTTTCATCTCCGCCCCATACTGCCATGGTTGTCCATCATCAAGGTCGTCGTCAGACTCATCATCACCATCACTGTCATGTTGTGCAGCTGCCTCGTCCCCCATCCCTTCCTGTGATTCCATCTCCAAATCCAGCTCCTCTTCAGGTCCTGTTTCCTCATCCTCATCCTCCTCCTCCTCCTCAACATCCATAGCCATCCTTTGCTGAATCATCGCTGTGAGCGTTTGCTCCATAATGAATATCAGCGGCATAACATCGTTCATTCCACTAGCGTCACGGCTCACAAATCGTGTGACCTCTTCAAAGGGCCTCAAAACGCGACATGCTTCTCTAACCAGCTGCTAGTGCCTGAGCTCAAAATTACACTGGCTCCAAACGCTGCCCGTCTGCTGCATCAGGAAATCATTCACGGCTTTCCGCTGTTCATACAGACGGTCCAACATGTGCAGGGTGGAATTCCAGCGTGTTGGAACGTCGCAAATCAGGCTGTGTTCTGGGAGATTGTTTTGACGCTGCAAGTCCAGGAGGGCGTGCTTAAATGCATACGAACGTCTAAAGCGAACGCAAACCCTCCTGGACTTGGCCAGCATTCCTTCAAA
This sequence comes from Rhinoderma darwinii, assembly GCF_050947455.1. Lineage (NCBI taxonomy): Eukaryota > Metazoa > Chordata > Amphibia > Anura > Rhinodermatidae > Rhinoderma > Rhinoderma darwinii. The sequence continues at coordinate 245,104,053 of NC_134691.1, forward strand.
CCAACATATGACTTTAAGAAGCGTGTTATGACCAGATTGATCACATGTGCCATGCAAGGAGCATGTGTCAGGTGACCTAGACGCAGTGCAGCCACAACGTTCTTCCCGTTATCAGAGACAACATTGCCCAGTGTGAGTTTGAGAGGAGACAGCCAGCGTGTGATTTCCTCTTTGATGCACAGCAGCAGCTCCTGCCCTGTGTGGCTTTTCTCGCCCAGGCTCAGCAGGTGTAAGACAGCGTTGTGGCGCTTCACCTTGCACCTATGAAAAGAGGAGGGAAGAGGAGTGGAAGATACGCTGTGTCCTGTCGGGGACGGGAAGACCTCCATTGAGGAGGACAATTGCTTGAAGCCGGCGGAGTCGACCAGGTGGTACGGCAGCGACTGCACCACCAACAACTTAGCCAGGTGTGAATTAAGCCACACGACAAGTGGATGACTGGGTATATATTGTTGCTTATTGGACAACGATTCCGTAATGGATAACTGACGGGACGTAGGAGGAGCACTAGATGACAGTGATGATGATGATGACAACGACATGGTGGATAAGGCCTGGCTACTACTTAGATGACAGGGACTCGGAGCAGCAGCAGCAGTAGTGGCAGAGGAGTCTTCATTAGATGTACATGATGGTGGGGCATGTCGATTGTCCCACATGGCCTTGTGATGCCGCTCCATGTGTTTACGTAGAGCGGTAGTTCCTACATTGCTGCCCTGCCCATGCCTTACTTTCTGCTTGCAGATACGGCACTGTGCCATGTTTTCGTCCTCCGGGAAGGTACAGAAAAATTGCCACACGGCAGAGTACCGTAAAGAGGTAGCACCACGTCCACCACCACCACCACCACCCGAGCTTGCCCCTTGTCTGGCAGGATTTTTTCGGGAGCCTACACCAGCATCAGTGTCGCCGTCACCGGCTCCTGAGCTGACCCTACCGCTGCAACGTTTTGCAGATTGACTGTTTATCACTGCCAGTGCCGCCACTACTACCCTCCTTCTCTGACGCCGTCATCACCTCGTCACCTGGTTCCCACGTCCTGTCTAAAACAACATCATCATAGCCCTCCTCATCATCCCCGCCACTTCTGTCACTGTGTTGTGAATGTGATGTGACATCATGGTGGGCTCCATGCCCCCCCTCATTACTGTGTCTGCCGCCACGGCTACCACCACCAACACCCCCACTACCACAGCTATGCGTCTCGGACACCGCTTCCACCTCCACCACCGCCGCAACACACTCCGTTGGCTGACTTGCGGAAAAAAAATCATCATCCCTATATTGTTCAGTATCTTCCTTCGCACCCGAGGAGATGTCTCTTAGGACTCTCAGGAAAGATGGCTTCCCGCTAGGAAGGGGGAGTGAAGACATAGATGATGGAATGGAAACGCTAGAAATACCCATATTACTACTGTCACTGTGCCAAGGAACTGTAGAGGATCTGGAATCCAACGAAACCTGGCTTGAAGCCAGATCGTCAGAGTCTTCCTGCTGAGATGACCGCGAGCCAGCCAACCAGTCCACAATGGCCGTATTGTCTAAAGTAACCCGCCCACCGGAGGAGATGGACAAGTCTGGCTTGCTGATACTGCTACTACTACTACCAGCAGGCACATGGCTGCTGCTACTAGTGGAACTGGGCACATGTCTTGTGCCAGAAATGCTGGTACTGGGTCTGGCACCAACAGATCCAACATTTGGACTGGAAGAGGACACGGCATGGGTGTTTTTTCCTCTACCCCGTCCTTTCACAACCTTTTTTGTACCAGACATTTCACTGCTGGAGTGCAGCAAGTTGAATCAAAACCCCGGGGATGAGCCCCTTCTAAAAGCGTATTCACACACTGGCTTGGCAAATGGCAATGAATGAGAATTTCTATCAGCCACGCCGCGGTGCACTCAGTGAATGCTGGGCGTTGTAGTAGTACTACAAAGGCTGCCTGTATTGCAAGTTGGATTGTTATTTGTTATGTTAACGGCCGGGGATGAGCCCCTTCTAAAAGCGTATTCACACACTGGCTTGGCAAATGGCAATGAATGAGAATTTCTATCAGCCACGCCACGGTGCACTCAGGGAATGCTGGGCGTTGTAGTAGTACTACAAAGGCTGCCTGTATTGCAAGTTGGATTGTTATTTGTTAAAGAGGTCGCCGTGAAGTGGCAAGTGGGCTTATACAGTTTGATCAAAATGTTTACAAAGAACCTCATGTTCATGTTTCTAAATTATGCCTAGCGGCTCAGATCAACGTATATACTGTGGATTGTGCGGTCCATGTCTAGTTTCTCACAATGCTGATATTGTTATTTGTTATGTTAACGGCCGGGGATGAGCCCCTTCTAAAAGCGTATTCACACACTGGCTTGGCAAATGGCAATGAATGAGAATTTCTATCAGCCACGCCGCGGTGCACTCAGGGAATGCTGGGCGTTGTAGTAGTACTACAAAGGCTACCTGTATTGCAAGTTGGATTGTTATTTGTTATGTTAACGGCCTCTTCAAACCTTTCATGGTGCCTAAAATATATTCTAAAAAAAGGAGGCCCCAAAATCCTCTAGGTGCTACCTTGCTTCTGGGGCCGGTGTTTCAGTCCACTACCACACTAGAGCCATATGTGTGATATTTCTAAGAACTGCAGAATCTGGGCAATAAATATTGAGTTGCGTTTCTCAGGTAAAACCTTCTGTATTACAGAAAAAAATATATTACAAATGAATTTCGGCAAAAAACATAAAATTTGTACATTTCCCTTCTACATTGGTTTAATTCCTGTGAAACGCCTAAAGGGTTAAGAAACTTTCTGAATGCTGTTTTGAATACTTTGAGGGGTGCAGTTTTTAAAATGGGGTGATTTATGGGGTCTATCTAGTACATAAGGCCCTCAAAGCCACTTCACAACTGAACTGGTGCTTGAAAAATAGCCTTTTGAAATTTTCTTTAAAATGTGAGAAATTGCTGCTAAAGTTCTAAGCCTTGTAACATCCTAGAAAAATAAAATAATGTTCAAAAAATGATGCAAACATAAAGTAGACATATGGAATATGTGAAATAGTAACTATTTTGTGTAGTATTACTATCTGTTTTACAAGCAGATACATTTAAAATTAGAAATATTATAATTTCTCAGAATTGCTTGGATAGGCAAGAGTATTCCAGAGTTATTACAACATAAAATGACACATGTCAGATTTGAAAAAAATGGGGCTAGTCCTGAAGGTGAAAATGAGCTTGAAAGGGTTAAGGAGTAAAATCTCTCCTGTCATGTCTAGCATAATACTTATAGATACAAAAATATTTATTTAGAGTCTTTAACAATATATCACTTATTTGGAATATTATATTTGGAATATTATAATTGTTTTTATTTAATTATTAGAATCTGAATAATTTTCTGTGGCGCAACACAATCTGCATGTATGTCTTTGTCAGCCAAGTAGAGAACCTGTTGTGAAAATTTTTAAATCCCACCTCTGGTATTGGGAAGGGGTCCGAACAACAGAGGCAATTGAGCAGTAAGAACAGTACTAGAGATGAGCGAACCGGGACAACCGAACCCGGTTTCGGTCCGAACATCCGGAAAAGTTCGGTTCGCAGCGAATCCGAACTTCACCGTGTTCGGCCGAACCCGTTTTGACCGAACCCGGTCAAAAATATTATACAAATCGGCAGCCACTTATCTTTATCAATCACTGATAGAGAAAAGAGGCTGCTGATTAAAAATAAAATAAAAAGCATTTCATACGTTGTCTTGGTGACGAGTCCCTCTTCTTCCTCCAGTCCAACCTTCTTTTCTGACGCGGCAGTCTGTGATTGGCTGCAGAGGCCTCTGCAGCCTGTGATTGGCTGCAGAGGCCTCTGCAGCCTGTGATTGGCTGCAGCGGTCACATGGGCTGTATCGTCATCCAGTAAGGTCGAGCCGGATGTCGAGAGGGACGCGTCACCAAGGCAACGGCCAGGAGACCGGACTGGAGGAAGCAGAAAGTTCTCGGTAAGTATGGACGTCTTTTTTTTTTTACAGGTTACTCTATATTGTGATCGGTAGTCACTGTCCAGGGTGATGAAACAGTTACTGCCGATCAGTTAACTCTTTCAGCACCCTGGACAGTGACTATTTACTGACGTCGCCTAGCAACGCTGCCGTAATGACGGGTGCACACATGTAGCCACCCGTCAATACGGGTAATATATTTTATAATGGGAGCACGGCTCGGAAAAACGACCGGCTGCGCTCATCTCCTTAAATACTCTGTGCAGCCTTAAACTCTGTGGACAGGTCAGGATCCTGTTTCTTTTAAATGCTGCTGGGGAAACCGCTCGATCCACTATATAAGGCTGGTTATAAAAATGGGGGGGACCCCCACGTCTTTTTTTTTTTTTTTAATTTAACAAATTTAACAATAGACGTGTCCCCCACGTTTTTAATAACCAGCCATATACAAGGCCGCAGCAGTCTGGCATTACATGGGTGGGAAGGGCCACTGGTTTTGTCCATTCCCAGGCTAATAACACTGTGTTGTATGTGGCTGGTTATGATAAATTGGGTGGAACCCCATGTCTTTTTTTAAAAAAAAATAAAAAATTAATAATTTTAAAAAATGACGTGAGGTCCCCCCCACTTTTATAACCAGCCAGATACAACACAGCAGCAGCAGCCTAGCATTACAAGGGTGGGAAGGTCCACTGTTTTTGGCCCTTCCCAGCCTCATAATACCAGCCTGCGGCCACCCCAGAGCCCGACCATCACAACAGATGGTCGGGTACTGAATCGTACCTGGCTCTTCCCAGCACCCCTGGTGGTGGTGGGTACCGGGGTAATAATGGTGGTTAGTGTTAGCCTCTGCACCGGCTAACACTAAGCCTCGCCTTAGTAATGGATGTTGTCACTCAGACAGCGGCCATTACTAAAGTGGTAGTAATAAAATTTGAAAAGAAAAGACAAAGATATAGATAAAATATTTTATTGAAATAAAGCACCCCCAACACAACCCTCATTGACCATTTTATTGTAGAAAAAAAAAACGTCATCTAAGTAGTCCTCTAAACCGACGTAGTCCAAACACCAAACCTGTAAAAAAATAAGTTAAAAAAATATGAAAGAAAACATGTCGTAGGCTTAGATTCCGTTTAATGTGTGATACTGACTGTTATACCATGTATAGAAGCCTGCCACGAAGTTGACATAGATACAGGGCGCCAGTATCATACATGGCCATACAGACATATATACAAACAAACATACATGCAAACATACATACATATATACAAACATACATACATACATATAAGCATGCACATATATACATGCAAATATACATACATGCAAACATGCATACACACACATGAAAACATACATACATACAAACAAACATGCAAAGATACATACATACATACATACATACATACATATATACAAGCATGCACAAATATACATGCAAACATAAATACATGCAAACATAATTACATACATGCACATATATATATATATAAACATACATGCAAAAATAAAAACATGCAAACATACATACATGCCAACATACATACATGCAAACATACATACAAACAAACATACATGCAAACATACATACATGCAAACATACATACATACAAACATACATACATGCAAATATATACATGCAAATATACATACAAACATGCACATATATACATACATGCCAACATACATGCAAACATACATGCACATATATACATACATGACAACATACATACATACATGACAACATACATGCATGCAAACATACATACATGCAAACATACATACATGCAAACATACATACATGCAAACATACATACATGCAAATATATACATGCAAATATACATACAAACATGCACTATATACATACATGCCAACATACATGCAAACATACATGCACATATATACATACATACATACATGCCAACATACATGCACATATATACATACATACATACATGACAACAAACATACATGCAAACATACATGCACATATATACATACATACATGACAACATACATACATATATACATACATTCATACACTACCGTTCAAAAGTTTGGGGTCACCCACACAATTGTGTTTTCCATGAAAACTCACACTTATATTTATCAAATGAGTTGCAAAATGACTAGAAAATATAGTCAAGACATTGACAAGGTTAGAAATAATGATTTTTATTTGAAATAATAATTTTCTCCTTCAAACTTTGCTTTCGTCAAGGAATGCTCTATTTGCAGCAATTACAGCATGGCAGACCTTTGGCATTCTAGCTGTTAATTTGCTGAGGTAATCGGGAGAAATTTCACCGCATGCTTCCAGAAGCCCCTCCCACAAGTTGGATTGGCTTGATGGGCACTTCTTGCGTACCATACGGTCAAGCTGCTCCCACAACAGCTCTATGGGGTTGAGATCTGGTGACTGCGCTGGCCACTCCATTACAGATAGAATACCAGCTGCCTGCTTCTTCCCTAAATAGTTCTTGCATAATTTGGAGGTGTGCTTTGGGTCATTGTCCTGTTGTAGGATGAAATTGGCTCCAATCAAGCGCTGTCCACAGGGTATGGCATGGCGTTGCAAAATGGAGTGATAGCCTTCCTTTTTCAAAATCCATTTTACCTTGTACAAATCTCCCACTTTACCAGCACCAAAGCAACCCCAGACCATCACAGATGGCGTCAGGCACTCTTCCAGCATCTTTTCAGTTGTTCTGCGTCTCACAAATGTTCTTCTGTGTGATCCAAACACCTCAAACTTCGATTCGTCTGTCCATAACACTTTTTTCCAATCTTCCTCTGTCCAATCTCTGTGTGCTTTTGCCCATATTAATCTTTTCCTTTTATTAGCCAGTCTCAGATATGGCTTTTTGTTTGCCACTATGCCCTGAAGGCCAGCATCCCGGAGTCGCCTTTTCACTGTAGACATTGACACTGGCGTTTTGCGGGTACTATTTAATGAACCTGCCAGTTGAGGACCTGTGAGGCGTCTATTTCTCAAACTAGAGACGCTAATGTACTTGTCTTGTTGCTCAGTTGTGCAGCGGGGCCTCTCACTTCTCTTTCTACTCTGGTTAGAGCATGTTTGTGCTGTCCTCTGAAGGGAGTAGTACACACTGTTGTAGGAAATCTTCAGTTTCTTGGCATTTTCTCGCATGGAATAGCCTTCATTTCTAAGAACAAGAATAGACTGTCGAGTTTCACATGAAAGCTCTCTTTTTCTAGCCATTTTGAGAGTTTAATCGAACCCAAAAATGTAATGCACCAGATTCTCAAGTAGCTCAAAGGAAGGTCAGTTTTATAGCTCCTCTAAACAGCAAAACTGTTTACAGCGGTGCTAACATAATTGCACAAGGGGTTTCAAGTGTTTTCTAATCATCCATTAGCCTTCTAACACAGTTAGCAAACACAATGTACCATTAGAACACTGGAGTGATGGTTGCTCGAAATGGGCCTCTATACACCAATGTAGATATTGCATTAAAAACCAGACGTTTGCAGCTAGAATAGTCATTTAGCACATTAACAATGTATAGAGTGTATTTCTGATTAATTTAATGTTATCTTCATTGAAAAAAACTGTGCTTTTCTTGCAAAAATAAGGACATTTCTAAGTGACCCTAAACTTTTGAATGGTAGTGTACATACATACATGACAACATACATACATGCCAACATACATACATGCCAAAAAAATAAAATAATACGTTCATATTACTTTCCTCCTGTCCGGCCTCCAGCGATGACGTTTCATCCATGTCGCCGCTGCAGCCTGTGATTGGCTGCAGAGGCGGTCACGTGGGATGAAGCGTCATCCCTGGAGGCCGGCCTTCTGACGTCATCCTGACGTGCGTGACCACCACTACAGCCTGTGATTGGCTGCAGCGGCGACATGGATGAAACGTCATCGCTGGAGGCCGGACAGGAGGAAAGTAAGTATGAACGTATTATTATTTTTTTTTTATTACATTAAAATTTTATTTTCCGCCCGCCGAGCATGTACTGTCAAGGTTGCTGAAAGAGTTGGTGCAGCCCATTAACTCTATCAGCAGCCTGGACAGTAGCATGTTCGGCGCACGGAAATTACAGGTTCGGTCCGAACTAGTTCGGCCCGAATCGAACTCTTTCGGGAAATTCGGCGAACTAGCCGAACCGAACTTTTGATAAGTTCGCTCATCTCTAAACCGTACCATAGTGGAGCAAAGGTGGATACAGACCGTGAGACTAGAGATTAACCCAACAGAAAGAGACTGTGTATTTAAATACAGGGTTGGTTGATTCAAATGTCATTATCTGACAGTACCTCATTGACTGGGCTTTCATTGGAAACCCCCCCCTATGTACTCAGTGGTAGCCCACACCCTCACTTTTCTGAAAGGAGTGTGAACTACTGCAAGTTTGTTTGGGGGCACAAAGGGGAAACAAGACTCCTGTATGAAGGCACAAAGGCGGAACATTACTACTGTATGGGGATATAAAGGGAGACATTACCACTGTGTGTGGGCACAAAGGGAGGCATTACTTTGCAGAAAGCACAAAAGGGGCACTATTACTGTCTGAGGGCACTGTTATTAAACCTTACTAATATCCCTTATTGATATAAAATCCTTATTGTTATTAAAAATAAATTAAAAATACAAAGACACCTCATTTGAAACATATTATAGAAAAAGTTGCGTTACATTATTCAGTGGGGGAGGGGCATGGCAAACGCATCCTAGAAGATGTGGGTGACAGGCCTAAATAATGACTGCTACATTGGTAAATCAGTTGGCGTCCTTTAGGAATCAGGTTTTACTACTGTAGAGAAATAAGGTTATCAAGGTCCATGCACATGATTTTGAATTATGCATGTAAACCTGTAGGTTTGTATTATACACCCATAGGAACTTCAAGTACCACTGTATGTAGCCTCCATAAGGCACCTTATTTTCTCCTGGAGTCAATGCTACTAATGGAAAATATTTTCATAATACAGCATGTGATGAAGCATGCTATGTGAGAGTATGAGCTGTGTCTGGTATTAAAGCTAGCATTAACCGCTTCCCGATCGCCCACTGTATTGCACTGTTAACTCCTGCCTCTGGTCCCGGAGACATGATCGGGACCTGATTGGTTCAGGTCCCGATCATGTGATGGCTGGGAAAGTTTGGTGTAGCAACAAACTGGAAAGTTTGCTGCTATAACAAACTGGAAAGTTTGCTGTTACAACAAACTTTCCTGGGAACCGATTGCGGGTGCTGCCGTTGGTTGTCCTGACAAAACCGGAGGCCATACAACGGCCTGTCCTCATAGGCTTCTTGTCAGTGTGAATTTCAGCGTCACACTGACGGTTTATAATACATTACGTAGGTAGTGTAATGTATTATACAGCTATCAGTGCTGGAGGTCTTTAAGCAAAAAAGTAAAAAAGGTAATAAAAATGTTTTATGAATGTGTAAAAATAAATTCTAACTTACAAAAACAAAAAATGCTTTTTTTCCCCCTATAATAAGACTTTTATTATAGGAAAAAAATTAAAACGTTAAAAAAGTGCACATATGTGGCATCACCGCAAAATACAATATTAGTTTTCCCGCACGGTGAACACCCTGCAAAAAAAATTATGAAAAAACAATGCCAGAACCACTATTTTTTTGGTCACTACTCTTCCCAAAATATAGAATAAAAAGTAATCAAAAAGTCGCATGTACCCCAAGATAGTACCAAACTACAATCCGTTCTGCAAAAAACAAGTCCTTACAGAGGTTTTTTGACTGAAAAATAAAAAAGTTATGGCTCTCAGAATATGGTGACACAAAAAATAAATTATTTAATAGAAAAGTGATTTTATTGCACAAACGCCACAAAACAAAAAAAACTATATACATATGGTATCGTCGTAATCGTATCGACTCGCAGAATAAAGTAAATTATCCTTTATAGCGCACGGTGAACACTGTAAAAAAAAAAAGGACAAAAAATATTGTTAACATTTTTTTTTTGTCACCTTGCTAGCAAAAAAATCCAATAAAAAGTGACAAAAAAATCACATCTACCCTAAATTGCTACCAATGAAAACTACAGATTGTGACGCAACAAATTAGCTCTCACACAGCTCCGAGGAGCAACAATAAAAAAGTTTTGGCTCTCAGAATATAGCGACAGAAATTGTGCAGAGCATTCCAAAAGCAGATAAGATTGGGCACCATTTATCAGTGCGACATATTGCAACATATTGTGCATTACAATGGCATATCAGTGGAAAATATAAATTTTCACTTTGCATCATCCGCTGCACATTAACCCCTTCGCGTACCACGACTAAATAGCATGTCGTGGTGCAGGGAGTTATATATGGAGCGGGCTCATGCTCTGAGCCCACTCCATATGCTGCAGATGTCAGCTGTGTATTAGTGTCAGCTGATACCCGGGACTAACGGACAGGAACAGTGATCGCGCTGTTAGGCTGGGTTCACACGACCACTTTAACGTCCGTAATCGACGGACGTATTTCGGGCGGAAGTCCCGGACCGAACTCAGTGCAGGGAGCCGGGCTCCTAGTATCATAGTTATGTATGATGCTAGGAGTCCCTGCCTCTCCGTGGAACTACTGTCCCGTACTGAAAACATGATTACAGTACGGGACAGTTGTCCTGCAGAGAGGCAGGGACTCCTAGCATCATACATAACTATGATGCTAGGAGCCCGGCTCCCTGCACTGAGTTTGGTCCGGGACTTCTGCCCGAAATACGTCCGTCGATTTCGGACGTTAAAGTGGTCGTGTGAACCCAGCCTAATAGGAGCCTGTAAAAATGACATTATACTGCAATACATTAGTATTGCAGTGTATTGTACCAGCGATCTAATGATCGCTGGTTCAAGTCTCCTAGGAGGACTAATAAAAGGTGTAAAAAAAAAAATAATTAATAAAGTTATTATTAGTGAAAAAAATATATAATATATTTAAAGTCCAAAAAAAAAACCTTTTCCATTTTTCCTCTAATGTAATATAATTTTTTTTAAAAATAAACAAAATTGGTATCGCTGCGCCCGTAAATGTCCGAACTATTACAATATACCATTATTTAACACGCAAGGTGAACGCCGCAAAAAATAAAGAATTTAAAATGCCAAAATCACTGTTTTATGGTTACCTTAGCTGTTAAATTTTTTTTTATAAAAAGTGATCAAAAAGTTGTATGTACCAAAACATGGTACCAATAAAAACGACAGCTTGTCCCGCAAAAAATAAGCCCTCACATCGACCAAAAAATAAAAAAGTTATGGCTCTCGGAATGTGGTGAAGTTTTTTCTTTGTAGAAGTAATAAAATATAAAAACAAACTGTATAATTCTATATTTTCGTATTAAGTCTCCGAAAAAATTAGTTGTAGTTTTTACCAGTGGCGTAGCAATAGGGGTCGCAATTGCGATCGGGCCCCGAAGCCAGGGGGCCCACGGCCCCCCAGCACCACATCAATAAAAAGTTACTATAGTAACTCGGGCCCCGGGCCCCTGTTACTATAGTAACTGACAGTACTTACGCTCCTGGTTCAGAGCGCAGCGGAGGTCCTGACGTCACAGCGCTGTGCGCAGCGCATGATGTCATAACGATATGCGCCGCGCACAACATCGTGATCCCGGATAGACTCAGGATAGAACTTCCCCCGTGGCTGAAGAGGAGGGTAAGATTAATATCCCTGTCTGCTGAAGCTGATTGGCGGGGTCCGACTCCCGGGAGCCGGCCAATCAGCTGTTTTGAAGGGGCCGCAGCACTCGTTCCCCTTCATTCCGGTCACTTGCTCACACTGTGAATCCGTGTCGGCGATTCAAAGTGTGAGCGAGTAAGTGAAATGAAGGGGAAGTAGCTGTCGTACGAGTGATGCGGCCCCTTCAAAACAGCCGATTTTCCGGCTCCCGGGAGTCGGACCCCGACCCATCAGCTATTGATGGTCTATCCTGAGGATGGGCCATCAATGTTTAGGGACTGGACAACCCCTTTAAGCCTACGATGTAGCAGGCTTAGAGGGCCCATGAGACAGGATCACAGGTTGTGTGATGCAGTCTGCTGGGCCCTATATCTAAGCCAATCACATGGTAGGCTTAGATACATGGCCCATGTGTGATCCTGTCTGATGGGCCCTGTATTTAAGCCTACCACAAGGTAGGCTTAGATACAGGGTCCCACAGACAGTATCATACATGTGCCCTGTATCTAAGCCTAACACATGTGTTACTAATTGTTTTCTTACAGGTTCGGTCGTTGGACTATGTCGGATTCCAGAACTACTTCGATGATGGCTTTTTCTATTATCAATAAAATGGTTAATGAGGGTTGCATGTTTTTTTTTATTTCAATAAAATGTTTTTTCTATGTCTTTGTGTTTTTTTTAACTATATTACTACCGCCTTAGTAATGGCCGCCGGCTGATTGACAGCATCCATTGCTAAGGCGGGGCTTAGTGTTAGCCGATACAGAGGCTAATACTAACCCCCATTATTATCCCGGTACCCACTGCCACCAGGGTTGCTGGGAAGAGCCGGGTACGATCCAGTACCTGACCATCTGTAGTGATGGCCGGCCACCGGGGCGGCCGCAGACTGGTATTATCAGGCAGAGAAAGGCCAGAAACAGTGGCCCTTCCCACCCTGGTGATGCTAGGCTGCTGCTTTATTGTATCTGGCTGGTTATGAAAAATGGGGGATCCCACGTCATTTAAAAAAAATAAAGAAAATAATTGGATAGAACGATGTGGGGTCCCCCCCCAATTTTCAACACCAGCCAGAAACAACACAGCAGCAGCCTAGCATTACCAGGGTGGGAGGTGCCACTGTTTTTGGCCTTCCTTAGCCTAATACTACCAGCCTGCGGCCGCGCCGGTGCCTGACCGTCACTACAGATGGTCGGGTACTGGTTCATACCACTGGGGGCGGTGGGTACCGGGGTAATAATGGGGGTTACTGTTTGCCAATGCACCTGCTAACATTAGCCCCGCCTTAGTAATGGAGGTTGTCAATCAGTCAGCAGCCATTACTAAGGCGGTAATAGTAAAGTTTATAAAATACAAGCACATAGAAAAAATATTTTATTGAAATAAAAAAACACAACCCCCATTAACCATTTTTTTGAGAATAAAAAAAGTCGTTATTGAAGTAGTCCTCGTATCCAAAGTAGTCCAACAACCAAAATTGTAAAACAAAACACAAACACACAAAAATAATTAGTAACACATAAAGAAGCAAAATTATTATTACCTTTCCTGAGTCCAGCGCTGGAGCCGCAATGTCAGCGAGCTGGGCCCTATATCTAATCCAATCATGTGTGATACTGTCTGCTGTGGCCTATATCTAATCCAATCATGTGTGATACTGTCTGCTGAGCAACTATATCTAATCCTATCATATGTGATACGGTCTGCTGAGCTAATGTATCTAATCCAATCATGTGTGATACTGTCTGCTGGGCCGTACATCTAATCCAATCATGTGTGAGGCCGGATTTACATGAGCGTGTGCGTTTTGCGCACGCAAAAGGTACTTAACAGCTCCGTGTGTTAGCAGCGTATGATGCGTGGCTGCGTGATTTTCGCGAAGCCGCCATCATTATGACACTCTGTTTGTATGTTTGTAAACAGAAAAGCACGTGGTGATTTTCTGTTTTCATTCATACTTTTTACTGCTGTTGCGCGAATCACGCACGTCACACAGAAGTGCTTCCATGTGCTGCGCGTGATTTTCACGCACCCATTGAGTTCAATGGGTGCGTGATGCGCGAACAACGCACAAATATCGTACATGTCGTGAGTTTTACGCAGCGGACATACGCTGCGTGAAACTCACGGACAGTCTGCACGGCCCCATTGACTAACATAGGTCCTTGCGAGTTGCGTGAAAATCACGCGCGTTGCACGGACGTATTAAACGTTCGTCTAAATGAGCCCTGATACTGTCTGCTGAGCTACTGTATCTAATCCCATCATGTGTGATTCTGTCTGCTGGGCCCTATCTCTAATCCTATCATGTGTAATACTGACTGCTGAGCCACTGTGTGATACTGTCTGCTGAGCTGTGTATCTAATCCCATAATGTGTGAAACTGTCTGCTGGGCCTTATATCTAATCCTATCATGTGTGTTACTGTCTGCAGAGCCGCTGTATCTAATCCTATCATGTGTGATACTGTCTGCTGAGCCACTGTATCTAATCCTATCATGTGTGATACTGTCTGCTGAGCTGTGTATCTAATCCTATCATGTGTCATACTGTCTGCTGGGCCTTATATCTAATCCTATCATGTGTGATACTGTATGCTGAGCTACTGTATCTAATCCTATCATGTGTGATACTGTCTGCTGGGCCACTGTATCTAATCCTATCATGTGTGATACTGTCTGCTGAGCCACTGTATCTAATCCTATCCATAGCTATAGGGCCGTAGTGCTGTAGATATGCTATCTCCTATATACACATATACATACACACATTTTTTGGGGGGGTATATGTATTGGTGCTATTTCTCCTGATATTTTAAGTCCTTAGGGTATGTGCACACACACTAATTACGTCCGTAATTGACGGACGTATTTCGGCCGCAAGTACCGGACTGAACACAGTGCAGGGAGCCGGGCTCCTAGCATCATAGTTATATACGATGCTAGGAGTCCCTGCCTCTCTGCAGGACAACTGTCCCGTACTGTAATCATGTTTTCAGTACGGGACAGTAGTTCCACGGAGAGGCAGGGACTCCTAGCATCGTACATAAGTATGATGCTAGGAGCCCGGCTCCCTGCACTGTGTTCGGTCCACTACTTGCGGCCGAAATACGTCCGTCAATTACGGACGTAATTAGTGTGTGTGCACATACCCTCAGTGACGCTCCTGGCTGCTAGTGCTGCATCGTTGGGTCACTTAGGAGACCGAGCGATGCAGCTGAAAGCTGTGGACCGTTGGCTATGAGAAGTTTGCGGGGTGGGGGGGGCAATAAGAACTTTTGCATCGGGGCCCATGAGCCTTTAGCTACGCCCCTGGTTTTTACCGCACGGTGAAAGCTGTAAAAACGAAACCCAAGAAACTATGGAGTAATCACAGCTTTTTCCAATTTCAGCCTGCAAAGAATTTTATTTTCAGTATCCCAGTATATTAAATGGTACTTTAAATGGTGTCACCAGAAACTACAACTCCTCCTGCAAAAAATAAGTCCTTACATCACTCTACTGACAGAAAAATAAAAAAAAAGTTATGGCTCTTGGAAAGCAGGGAGGGAAAAACTTAAAATGAAAAAGCAAAAAATGGATCAGTCCTGAAAGGGTTAATTAATTTCTAATGAAAAAACATTTATGACCACGTGGAGTATTGCCTTACTTGGGAGAAATTGCTTTACAAATGTTTAGGTGCTTTGTCTCCTTTATCCTTTGCGAAAATGAAAAAATGCTACATTTTTGTGGAAAAAATGTTGATATTCATTTTCACGGCCTAATTCTAATAAATTCTGCAAAAGACCTGTGGGGTCTAAATGCACACTATACCCCTAGTAGATTCATTAAATGAGTTTCCAAAATGAGGTGATTTTTGGGTGGTTTCCACTATTTTGGTCCATCAGGGGCTTTGTTCCTCTGATTTGACACCCAAAAACTATTCCTGCTAAATTTGAACTCCAAGTGCCAAATATTGCTCATTCCCTTCTGAATCCTGCCATGGGACCAAACAGCAGTTTATTACCACATATGACATGTATATATATATATATATATATATATATATATATATATATACTTAGTTATGTGTATAATTTTCAGAAGGTAGGTTAAATGCATTATAAAGCCTAGCCTCTACCTTACATCTATCTTAAGTTGTCAGATGATGTTGCCCTCCTAACCCGAGCCCATCCCTTTATCAAACATTCTTCTATTTCTGCCCCTGAAATCTGTGTATCCAATCCCTTTTCCATTTTTGAATTATATTTTTTATACCTATCCTATCTCCTTAACCGGCATCTTTTTGCTAATAAATGCAATTGATGGACTTCCTTGCATGCCTCTCATCATGTCTCTTAAAGGGTTATTCCCATCTACAAAAATCTAGCTATTAAGCTCACCTTTCTAAAGTTAATAATTTTTCTAATTACCTGTCTCTAACACTGTTTTTGGCCCTTTCCAGCCTCATAATGCCAGCCTGCGTCTGCCCCTGTGCCCGACCATCACATCATATGGTCGGGTACTGGATCGTACCTGGCTCTTCCCGGCACCCCTGGTGGCGGTGTGTATTGGGGTAATAATGGAGGTTAGTGTTAGCCTCTGCACCGGATAACACTAAGCCCCGCCTTTGTAATGGACGTTGTCAATCAGACAGCCGCCATTACTAAAGCGGTAGTAATAAAAGAAAAGACAAAGATATAGATAAAATATTTTATTGAAATAAAGCACCCCCACCACATCCCTCATTAACCATTTTATTGTAGAAAAAAGTGCCATCATCAAAGTAGTCCTCGAAACCGACGTAGTCCAACGACCAAACCGGTAAAGAAAACACAAAAAAAAGTGAATAAAACATGTCATAGGCTTAGATTCAGGCCCATGTGTGATACTGACTGTTATACCATGTATAGAAGCCTACCACAAAGTTGGCTTAGATACAGGGCCCCAGCAGACAGTATCATACATGGCCATACATAGATATATCCATACAAACATACATACATACATACATACAAACATACATTCATTCATACATACATACATACATGACCCCATATAGTACTTAGTCCGTTGTTTATGCTCCCAGTTTTGGTGACTTTGCACCAATGAAAAGAAAAAAGAAAAAAACTCACATAAGATGTTACCACGAAGATCTGAACGGTCCCGTCCCTTTTCTTCTTACTGCTACTTTGCGCCGCTCCCATTCACAATAACAAAGCGGTGGGCACAGATGATGTAATCACGTGAGCGCGATATGATTACGTAATCTGCGCCACAACGCATTGTTACTGTGAATGCTAGCGGCGCCAAGTAGCAAAACCGAAGATCCTGTCCTCAAAGGGCCCACCCCAGAAGATTGATGGAGGTATACCCTCAAGGAATTTGATGTTGTTAGTTGTTTTTCAATTTTAGAGTTAACAAATTTATTGTTATCATTTATCCACTTGATAGCATATCTTGCGATACATGCAATATTATATGCCCTAATATCTGGGAAAGATATCCCTCCCACTCTAATATCTTTTTGTACATTTTTCATCGACATGCAATAGTTTTTATCTCTCCACATAAATTTCTGGAAAACTTTATTCATTTTATTTATATCGTTGTGCTTCAGTAAGAGTGGGATCATCTGGAGCTGATACAACAGACTAGGAAAGATCACCATTTTAATTAGGTTCTTCCTGCCGTATAAGGATAGTGGCAAATCCCTCCACAAAATAAGTTGCCTCCTAGGGTCATCCAATACCAACACAAAACTCAACCTATAAATATTGTGTATATCACTCTCAATGTAGATCCCTAAATATTTAATCTTCTCTTTTACAATATTCAATCCGATCTCTCGGTTCCAGCCAACATCCATTTGTTTATCCAGCAGTAGTACCGTTTTAGTGCTATTAATTTTATAACCTGCCAAATTTTCAAACTCGTGTAATATTTCTAGTATTTTCCCTATCTGCTCTTTTATATTGTGCACAAACAAAATCAGATCAGCCGCAAATAAATCTGCACCCCTTGACAAAGCTACACACGAAGCGCACATCAGGGCGCTGGTCTGAACCATTTGGACCACACTTCACCTATGGGTAAGGCGCTTGGCTTTTGATCTTCTGATGGGACTCTGTGTTTACAAAATAGTTTTTGGGGAATCTTACCTTTGGGCACCATAACCTGGTCCGTGTGTGCTTACACGCAACACAGACTTTTATTACGCACCGTACGAACTATGTCTCATCCCCTCTTTGTGTGAACATGTTCATTGACTGTGTTTGTGACATATCTCATGCTTTTATGGGTACCAGGTACCCTTTATGCTGGTATTGGGCATTTTTCCGCATTTTCAAATTGAGTACCCTCTGAATAAGTGCTTTGCATTGTTATATTGCAACCAACCATACAGGATTTATGCATTAGTCCCAGAAATAACTCACAATACCATATTGGTCCTTAGTGGCTCTTATATAGTCCAATATATGTTGGATCCTCTATATTAATTTTTAACCTTGTAATTGTGTATTGTGTATTTCCATGTACCAATAAAGATTGTGATTTTCTACTTTCATATTATGGATAGTTTATGACTTCTTGTGTTCTCTTGTTGGGCTCATCCGCAAATAAAGCGATTTTAACTTCCTCTTCCCCAACTCTTATACTTTCTATCTGCGGAGTCTTAGATACATATCTCACTAGAGGTTCAATAGCTACATTAAATAATAATGGTGATAAAAGGCATCCTTGCCTTGTGCCACGATACAGTCGAAACTTTTCTGATAAAACTCTTTGTGCATATGGATGGTGATACAAAGCATTATTTGCTTCTAAAAAAGAACCCCTTATCCCTATCTTTTCCATCACTTTGTTGAGCCAAGGCCAGGCCACACTGTCAAATGCTTTCTCTGCATCGAAAGATATTATTGCAGCATTTTTCATCGAGGATTGACTGACCTTGGCCCTATCAAGAACCCCCAATACCTTTATTATATTTCTCACCCCATGTCTTTCTTTTATAAATCCATTTTGTGAATCATGGATGATGCTAGGAAGTACCGCTGCCAATCTATCTGCTAGTATTCTTGAATATATCTTGGCATCTACATTAATTAATGATATTGGACTGTATGAGGCTGGGTTTAATGGAACACCTTTTTTTTGGGTATCACCTTTATATAGGCTATGTTTCCTATTTCCATTATATCTGCATCTTTAAAAAGTTTGTTATATACTTCCATCAAAATATCTCCTACCTTGGAAATCATTAATTTGAAGAACTCTGAAGTGTACCCATCTGGTCCCAGAAACTTTTGTTTTGGGGACTTTTTAATTGTCTCATAAACCTCCTCTTTGGTTATTGGGGCTTGTAGTTGGTCAAATTGATCTTGTGTTATTAGAGGCATCTCTATGTTTTCAATATATTGATTCATGTTAGCCATAGACATTCGTTTACCCACATATAATTTCTTAAAATAATCTGTGATGATTTGATTTATTCCTTTAGTGTGTTATTTTTTCTCCTTTTTCATTTCCTATATGACCTGTATCCTCCCTTGTTTTTATCAAATTTTATAATAATTTCCCCGATTTATTACCCCAAAGAAAAAGCCTGTTTTCTCTTTTTTATATACTACGCCTTTCTATTGCTTCTAGGTGATATTCAAACATCATCTTATAATCCAACATCTTGCTCTTGTTCTTTATAGTTGGATTTATTTTATATTCTTCAACAGTTTGTTTATATAGATTACTCAGATTCATATATTTAGCTCTTTGGGCTTTTTTAGTTCTTATTGTATATGCTATAATTTTGCCTCTAAGTACTGCCTTTGCAGTTTGCCATATAATAATTGGTTGTTTTTCATGCCCTTTGTTATCTAACTTGAAATTATCCCATTCACTAAACATCAGTTCTTGAAATGTTTTAGCATATTCTAACCCCCTTGGGAACCTCCAAATACCAGATTTTAATTGTTTACCAAAACTTTCTATACCTTTAGATATAGGAGCATGGTCTGATATAATCACCTCATAAATTTTACTGGTAGGTATCCTTGATACCAGGGAGGGAGATGCGAGAAGGAGGTCAATCCTGGACCAAGTACCATGTACTTTAGACAAATAAGTATAATCTCTCTCTGCCGGATTGTGTATTCTCCAAATATCCACCATGTTAGTTGACTCAATAAATCTCGTCATGACCCCATTCTCACATCTCCCTCCCCGTTGACACCTAGACACCTTATCTAAAACAAGACCTATAGCTCTATTGAAATCTCCTCCCATTAATTTATACAGTGTATTATCTGTGTTTATCCAATCTGCCAGTTTCAAAAAGAACCCTTGATTTGTACTAGGATCATTTGGGGCATATATGATATATATAATCATTTCCTTATTTTGGTAATTAATCAGGGTACGCATTGTATATTCAGTAGAAATTATCTTGATATTTAAACTTCTATTAAATAGAATAACTATGCCAGTTTTACGCTGTGTGGTCCCTTTACCTCTTACCTGTCCAACCCAGCTTTTGCTTAGTTTTTGAATCTCTTTCTCTGAAAGATATGTCTCCTGGAGCAGTGCTATGTCTGTATTGAGTCTCTTCAGATATTTCACAATTTTTTCCCCTTTTTATTGGGTTAACCACACCTCTTACATTCCATGAGACTATATTTAGTGTAACCATTGTTCGTTCCGCAGAGAAAGAGATTAGACATGAAGGTTTTGCACGGACCACGGATCCTCTTTACCCCCCTTACCCTGCTTAACCCCCCTTTTCCTCGCATATTAACTTCCTTTCTTCCCTGACAGCAATTACTAATATATAGACTTTTCATATAAATTGCTCTCCGGTCTCTCTATAATAGCTAGACCTTTATATATATATATATATATATATATATATATATATATATATATATATATACTTAATATGTTTAATATTTTCCTCCTTAATAACAATGGGGGGGGGGGGGGAGCCCCTATCTATCCATCCACAGTGATTTGAAATTTGTCTCTGCAATATTTGGCAGCCTCCTTTGGTTGATCAAACGATTGTACTGCACTTGTCTTGTAACAATATCTTTAGAGTTGCAAGGTATTGTAGCCTGAATTTTATATTTTTCTTATACAGTCCCGAACATATGGGTGAGAATCGGGAAATATTAGTAATTTTTTATCTTCCCAGATAAGCTCTTTCTTGTCTCTGTATTGTTTTATAATGTCACATTTGAATCCTGAAAGTCCATGATTTTTGCAATCACCACTCTCGATTTCTTACCGTCCTCCTCCAACCTAATTGGGCCGATTCTGTGAGCTCTTTCAACTTTAATTTGTCTGTTGAGCCCTAATAGCTTGGGTACCTCTTTAGAGATCATATCTCTCAAAGCTATAGTGGAGACCCTCTCTGGGATTCCGACTATCCGGATATTGTTTTGTCTCGATCGATTTTCTAAGTCATTGACTTTGTCTCTAATTGTCTCCTTTTCTTTATGCATATCCTGCATTTGACAGTGTAAGCTCTCCAACACTTCCTCTATTGTTGACACGTTTTGTTCTAAATAATCCACTTTTTCTCGTTGTTCCTCCATTTCTTGACTGATTTTCGCGAAGGCATCTTGAACCGCTCTATCAATAATGTCATCCATCATTGGTGATATTTCTCTTACCACGGCCTGTACTATTTATTTTATATTTTTGTGTTGGTAGGTTCTCGGTTATAGTTCCTCCCATTGATTGTCTGCCTGTGGATGTCACATTTGACGCTCTCATCCCCCCCCCACCTTCTCTGGTGTGTTTCTATCAGAATCAGGTTTATGTGGTTCTGTGGGGCTTCTCAGATTTTTACCTTGCAAGTTCCCTTTAGGCATTTTTAAAAGAGCGAAGGTGGAAAAACAGCAACAGTTTGTAATCACAAATAACTGTATATGCAATTCCAGTGTTTGCTATCCCCCCTTTTTTCCTCTTTCCTTTCTTTTCTTTCCCCCATTCTCCTCTGTCTCTCTTTTTCTCGCTCTACTAATTGCTATATTTATGATGTCCGTTTATTGTAAAAATTGCATAGTAGAGCCGTGAGGAAGCATGTACCATTACAGCAATGCATTCCCCTTCAAGGCGTATACCCCTTTCCATTGCACATTCGCCCACAGAATCTCCAGTGCGCTCTCAAAATTACAAAAAAACTTCTTCCTCTATAAGGAGAGAAGCGCACAAGTAGATACGAAAGAGGTTCAAAAAGTAAAACATACGACCTGATCAGATGCTCATTTGAGATTTCCTTTTTCATATAGTAATGATTTCGCCTTTAGCTTTCAGCTTAGGTAAATCTGTGGGGATTTCTTTCCTTTCCCCTTCAGAAGAGAGAGAGGGAGAACAGAGCCGTCCACACAGAAAAAAAAACGTCAGTGTTCAGCATCAGCAGAGAGAGCCGTCCTTAACGCCTCCACACACCGTCCCAAGAATAACCTCTGCATACACAGCTGACATGGCGGTCTCAGTCTCGGTCCCAGCGATCGGAGTCTCATGGTAGGTGCATAGGTTCCTTTTTGTCCTCACTGCAAGCTTGTTGACTGTATCCCCTCGCCCCTCATAGAGCCTGTCATCTTCAGGGCAGGTCAGCCACAGGTCCCGGATAGAGCTTCTCCTCAGCACATCGCTAACCGCGTGAGCTTCACCATCGGCGGCGCCCCCGGAAGTCTGGGCCCCTCCCTTTAACATTGATTCATTGTTAGGGTATGTTCACACGGCCTATTTTTGGCCGTTACTTAGACCGTAGACGGCCTCCAAACGGGCGAAAAATTGGAAGCAGTAAGCCTCCAAACATCTGCCTATTGATTTCAATGGGAAAAACGGCGTTCTGTTCTGATGGGCTGTTTTTTACGCGACCATTTTTAAAAAAATGCCCGCCAAAAAGAAGTGCAGAAAGAGCCGTTTTTGGAGCCATTTTTCATTGACTCTATAGAAAACCAGCTCCAAAAATGGCCGTAAAAAAAACTTCCGTATTTTCAGACATTTTTGATTTTCGATTTTGTGCACGCACATACCCTTAGGGTAGTTCATAAATGTATTACTTATTAGGCTTGTCAGAATTTAGTTGCGATCATTTAATTAATTACATATTGTAATGTCCGTGGCTGCGGGCTGTCTGCTCCAACCTCCCCCTGACAGCCATAGCCACGAGTCGGCAAGCGCTGGCTTGAGACGCCAGCACTTGCATCCACTCACCTCTGCCAGGTCCCGTAGGCTGCGCGCGCACCGGACCTCATGGACGAACTTTCACCCGTGCATACCCTGGACTATAAGAGGGGTCCAGCCCCCTAGTTCTATGCCTGAGCATTGTTGTTTTCCCTATAGTTTGTCTATGCAAATGGTCCCCTAGTGTTTCCTGCTCCCAGTGTTTCCTGTTCCTGTAACCTGTATCCTGATCTAGTGCCGTGCTTAGCTGTAGTCGTGCTGTGCTGGATACCTCGCCTGTCCTGCTTCTCCACGCCTAACGTTTACCAGTTGCCTAGTTCCTGCCAAGCTACTGTCGATGCTGCCACAGGTACTCTATATAACTATAGACTCTGACCTGTGCCCTGTTGGCCAGCTGCCTCACCGCCAAGGCGGTACGGCCCAGTCGGTCCACAGACCCTTCGTGACATATATATTATATATATATATATAGATTTCATGTGGTATAGGTATACGCATGTGTGATATATATGTATACAAACATTTATATAAATGATTAATTTTATTTATTCTACATATCAAATAATTGATTGTTAGGGTTGTTCATAAAGTTATGAATTATTAGAGTCATTCAACAATTGATTAGTTGTAAAGATTCAATTGATTATATATGTATACGTAATATATACATATACACACACTTAGATAAAATAATTTCTTGCTATATTTTACACTTCTATTAATTCTAGATACTAACTAATTGATTAATTCTGACAGTGAAACTGTTGTATCAGATAAGGATAGTTTCTTCCAGGGTTTTGACAACAGTGACATAGACAGCACTGAAAGCGATGGAGAATTTGGTCCATCTGTTAAACAGAGATGCAGTGACAGTGCGCCACAAGGGCCTAGTGTACATGCACATCAGGATATTGACATATCTGACATGTCAAGCACAAGTGAGGGAGTGCAGGACATTTCACAGGATCTACCAGACCAAATTATTATTCCTTCAGAAATCGCATCTCTCAGATGGGAGCCTCCAAATTCTGCTACCCCATTTGTGCCAGATTTTAATGCCGTCCCTAGAATTAATGTCAATGTGGAGGGTTTCGGCCCAATTGATTTTTTCAGCTTTTTCTAAGCGATGATTTAGAAGAGCACATTGTTTTTCAGACAAACATATATGCTAGTCAGTATTTATAAAAAAAGCCCTCAGTCATCTTATGCCAGACGAAATGCGTGGACCCCAACAAATATTAAATACATTTTTAGGTCTAACGCTGCCAATGGGTCTGCTCAGAAAATCGACCATCAGATTATACTGGGCCTCATGCTCAGAGTACTGTACTCCCACCTTTTCCCCAGTGATGAGCAGAAATCGTTATGAAATCCTTTTGAGATTTCTCCATTTTAGCAATAATAGTAATTTCCCACAAAACAATGCTGCAGACGTTGACCAGCTCCATAAAATCAGACCTCTTCTCAACATGTTTTCAGATACATTTTTGACCCTCTATACAACCACACAAAACATCACAATAGACGAATCCCTGGTAAAATTCAAAGGGAAGCTTAATTTCAAGTAATATCTCCCTGGAAAGAGGGCTAGACACGGAGTAAAACTATATAAAATGTGCGAAAGCTCATCCGGCTATACATCTGCTTTTAGGATCTATGAGGGCAAGGATCGAAAGCTAAGTCCACCGGCTTGCCCTTCATACATGGTGACAAATGGCAAAATTGTGTGGGAGCTAATCTGCCCATTTCTGCAAAATGGGTATAAACTGTACACAGACAATTTTTATACTGGTATACCCCTTTTTAAAAGTCTGCAGACACAAAATACGGGGGCTTGTGGGATCATTCGAAAAATCGTCTGGGGTTCCCACAAACACTTAACAGCCTTAAATTAAAAAAGGGGGAGTCAAGTTGCCTCCGCAGTGGTGAGCTTCTTGCAGTCAGCTACAAGGACTAAAAAATATGTTTTTGTTTTAAGTACTATACACTCAGATGCCACCCTGGGAGTAACAGAATGGGGATCCACCACTCAGAAGCAAAAACCTGCTTGTATTTTAGAGTATAACAAGTGGTGTGGACCTGGCCGACCAAGCTATCCAGCCGTACCTAGTAATGAGGAAGTTGTACGCTTGGTACAAAAAAAAATTGCCTTCTACCTTTTTCAAGTAGCTACATAAAATTCCTTTGTGCTGCACAAAAAGTCTGGCACTACTGACACATTCCTCACTTACCAAGAGAAAGTGATTGAGGACCTCTTGTTTAAAAAAATGTCCCCCTCACATCCACTAGATTGTGAAGATGCTAAAAGACTCACAGAGAGGCATTTTTGTGTCCACTATTTCCTCAGAGGAGGACAGAAAATATCCCCAAAGAGCATGCCATGTGTGCTCCAAAAGGGGCAAAAGAGGTGACACTCGCTATTTTTGTCCAGACCTTCAAAGCCAGCGCTATGTATCTCTGAATGCTATAAAATTTACCACACAGTGCATCATTTTTAATAACTTTTCCTTTTGATCTGACTGAAAGTGATAATTTTGGTCCTAACAATATTGTACATGTCTTCTTTAGTCCCATTTCCAATTATACACCCTTGTTACAGATTTCCAAATAGTTTCCAATTTGCGAATGTAGGCCTTCTCCATACTTCAAATTCATGCAAACCTTGTTTCCTCATTAGCCTGTTTTATATTCATAAAATGAAAAAAAAACACTAAATATTGGTAGTGTTTTTAGAGTGATCCAGAATAAATAGGCCCCTCCAATGAAAATTTGCCGGTAGCACAAATTGAAATTTTCACTCTGCACAACTAAGTGCACCCTAAACACATTAAAATGCTCACTACACTCCTAGATGAATAACTTAAGGGATGCTATTTCAAGACCTCTGTGTCTCTGTAATCATGGCACAATGCAATAATGAAGGCCTTAAATAAGGCCAAAGAAGGCCTTAAATGTTGCACGGTGCTATTTCCCTTCTGAGTCTTGCCGTTGTGCCCAGGCACCAGATAAGGTCCACATGTGGGGTATTGCCGTATCCGGGACAAATTAGTTAATAAACTGCTTTGTGTCTTTTCTCTTTTGTTGCTTGTAAAAAGGAAACATTTTTAGGTAAAACTACATATTTTTAGAAAAAATATAATTTTTCATTTTCTTGGCCCAGCGCTAATAAATTCTGTGAGAAAACTTTAGGCTCCAAAAGCTCACTACAACCCTAGATTAGTTCTTTGAGGGGTCTAGTTTGCAAAAATGGGTTCACTTCTCAGGGGTCTCTAGTATACTGGTACCTCAGAGGCTCTTCAAACATGACATGGAACCCAAAAACCATTCCAGCAAAATCTTAGCTGCAAAAGCTAAATGGCGGTACTTCCCTTTTGAGCCCTGCCATGTGCCGAAGCAGCAGTTTATAACCACATACGTCGTATTGCCATTCTCAAGAGAAATGATATAACAAAATCTGATATTTTATTCTCTTTCAAAAAGAAAAATGTTTAGTCAAAACGAAACTTTTTTTAATTTTACAGCCCAATTCAAATGAATTGGGCCGTAAATTTCAAATGAAATGAAAAATACCTGTGGGGACAAAATGATAACAACACCCATAGATGAATTCCTTGAGGGATGTAGTTTCCAAAATGGGGTCACTTCTTGTGGGTTTCCATTGTTCTGGTATGCCTGGGGCTCTACAAATGCAACATGGCCCCAAAAAACTATTCCAGGAAACGCTGTGCTCCAAAATCCAAGTGGCGCTCCTTCGCTGTTGAGCCCTGCTGTGGGTCCAAACAGCAGTTTATTACCAAATATTGGGTTTTGACGTAATCAAGAGAAATTGCTTTACAAATGTTGGGGTGCTTTTTTTCCTTTATTCCTTGTAAAAATTTAAAATGTCTATGTTATTTCCACAAAAATATAGGTTTTTATTTTCACAGACTAATTCCAAGAAATTCAGCAAAGATCCTGTGGGGTGCAAATGCTATCTATACCCCTAGACAAATTCCTTGAGGGGTATAGTTTCCAAAATGGGGTCACACTTGGGGGATTTCCACTGTTTTGGTCCCCCAGGGCGTTGCAAATGCGACATTGCACCGAAAATCATTCCAGCAAAATCTGCGCTTCCTAATCCAAATGGCGCTCCTTCCCTTCTGAGCCCTGCTGTGAGTCCAAACAGCAGTTTATTGCCATATATGGGGTATTGCTGTAATCAGGAGAAATTGCTTTACGAATTTTGGGGTGCTTCTCCTTTATTTCATGTAAAAATTACAAATATCTGTGTTTTTTCCAACAAAATGTAGATTTTTATTTTTACAGACTAATTCCAAGAAATTCAGCAAAGATCCTGTAGGGTCAAAATGCTAACTATAACCCTAGATACATTTCTTGAGGCATCTAGTTTCTAAAATAGGATAATTTTGGGGGGTTTTAATGCGACTTTTCACCAAAAACCAATCCAACAAAATCTGCGCTACAAAATCTAAATTGCACTCCTTCTATTCTGGCCTCGCCAGCTAGTCCAGTTATTTCCGTAATAATACCTCTTTTTTGTGTATGATTACCAGTACAGCCATTGCCCGCGCAAAAGCAGAAGCGGCAAAAGCGAAAGCCAGCTTCGCAGAACAGGAAATACAGATAAAGCTAGAGAAAGCGTGCCCTGAAGCAACTCTAGAGAAACTCACTGTTGAGAAAGAGACAGCGGCAGCCATAGCAGAAGCAGAATTTCTAGAAGCCGTAGAACTTCCAGAAATCGAGAATCGTCGCGGCGTTCTCCAGCCGGAACTTGAACACCAAGATCCAGAACAGCGTACCTTACAATACGTCTATCAACATTCCAAGTCAGAATACGATACCGACTTCCAACTTTACACAAAGTGTTTTATTAACAAGCCAAGCCACCCTGATTATTCAGACCGCCAGAAAGTTTACTATCAGTCTCCTTACTGCAAACAAGAGAATACACATCAAAGGGAAACCGCCTACAACAACTTCTCTTCAGAACAGAAGATCAAAAACCCGCTCCAGCTAAGAAAGACGCCCTTCGCTTCAGAACGGTACTACGCAGGTTGTAATAAACCAGAGACTCCCAACAGGTATGGTCACACACCAGACATGCACTCTGACAACACACCAGTAGTGGGATCTAACGTTAATCAAGCCACAATGGACTTTGCCAGATTTCTTGTTCGACGTGAGCTGGTCACCAAGGGACTTGTAAAGTTCAGCATTCGCGCTGAAAACTACAGAGCTTGGCGAGCTTCCTTCCAAAATACCACCAGAGACTTAGATCTATCATGTAGTGAGGAACTGGATCTCCTGGTAAAGTGGCTAGGAAGTGAGTCCGCCGAACACGCTAAAAGAATCAGAGACATCAATGTAAATTATCCAGACGTTGGTCTTAAAAAGGTCTGGGACAGACTTGAAGAGTGCTATGGCTCAGCCGAAGTCATAGAAAGTGCCTTATTCAAGAGAATTGAGGACTTTCCTAAAATAACGAACAAAGGCTATACAAAGCTTAGGGAGTTTAGTGATCTGTTAATGGAGTTGTGTGTCGCAAAGGCAGAATTGGTAGGATTGGCAGATCTGGTAGGATTGACATTCCTTGACACTGCAAGAGGTGTGAACCCCATAGTTCACCCCATAGTTCAGAAGCAGTGTGAACCCCATAGTTCAGAAGCTCCCATACAACCTGCAAGAGAAATGGGTTATGCATGGTTCTAGATATAAACAGACTTACAATGTTCTATTTCCTCCATTTAATGTGTTTGTAGATTTTGTCTCTGAACAAGCTAAAATTATAAATGATCCTAGCTTTGATTTCACGCTGTCATGTGCCGCCACCCCTGTTAGTAAACCTCGTAGAGCAATGGTGGAGGTCCACAAAATTAACGTTTCCTCCACGGGTTCAGTCCATAAAGAGTTCAGTTCCCGTTAAGGAGACAAACGCAAAGACCTGAGCAGACAGTGTCCCTTACACAGGAAGCCACATTCCCTACTTAGGTGCAGAGCCTTCAGGGAAAAGTCATTAGAGGACCGCAAGGCCTTCCTTAAGGAAAACAACATCTGCTTCAAATGCTGTTCTTCAACATCACAGTTCGCCAGAGATTGTGAGGTTCGTACAAAGTGTATCGAATGTGACAGTACAGAACATAACACAGCTCTACACCATGGAGCATCATCGTGGACTTCGCCCCAAGACCAAGAGCATAGCGGGGAGCTGAAGGACACACGTACTGACACTCCAGCGCTTACTTCTAAATTCACAGAGGTCGGTAGAGGCTTCATAGGAGGAAGGTCCTGCTCAAAAATCTCCCTAGTGAGAATTTACCCAGCAGACGATCGGGACAAAGCCATCAAAATATATATGCTATTCTAGACGTTCAAAGTAACAAGTCGTTAGCCAAGTCTGCCTTCTTTGATAGCTTTAACGTCAGAGGCCCTGGCGCCCCCTACTCTCTAAAAACTTGTGTCAGTACTGTAGAGACAGCCGGAAGGAGGGCAAGCGGCTATGTAGTCGAGTCTATAAATGGCCAAGTGTGTCTGCCCTTACCAACCATACTGGAGTGTAACCAAATTCACGATAACCGGTCTGAGATACCTACGCCAGAAGTAGCAGCGCACCAACCTCACATGAAGCGTATAGAACACTTGATCCCGAAACTTGATCCAGAGGCTCAGATAGTCTTGCTCCTCGGGAGAGATATTCTACGAGTCCACAAGGTTAGGCAACAGATCAATGGCCCTCACAACGCTCCATATGGATGGGTCGTCGTAGGAGAGGTCTGTTTGGGAGGTGTACACAAACTAACAACTGTCAACAGCATGCTTACCAGTACACTGGAGAATGGACGTCCATCTCTCCTCCGACCATGTGAAAATCACTTGTTCATAAAGGAACTGCCACACAGCACTTCATCATCAAGTACCCTTGTAGGCTCTGCCTACGATGACTACATCTGGGATGGCAACCAAGATCAACTAGGGTGCACAGTCTTCTGCCAGACAAAGGAGGACAATCGTATGGCGATGTCATTCGAAGATAGACTCTTCCTAGTCATAATGGAGCAGGGAATGGTGCAGAACGAAATGAAGAGCTGGGTTGCACCTCTACCATTTAGGCCTCAAAGACAACGCTTACCTAACAACAGAGAACAGGTTTGCAAACGATTCGTCTCTCTCAGACACAGCCTGCGAAGAAAACCATAGATGAGAGACCACTTCTTTACCTTCATGGAAAAGATATTCCAGAACGGCCATGCGGAGTTAGCACCTATACTTCCAGACTCTGAAGAGCGCTGGTACCTGCCCCTGTTTGGAGTGTATCACCCGAAGAAACTAGGTCAGATCAGAGTAGTATTTGACTCAAGTGCCAAGTATGAAGGTGTCTCGTTGAATGACGTCCTGATGTCAGGCCCGGATCTAAACAACAAGCTCTTGAGAGTACTTCTACGCTTTCGCAAAAACTCTGTTGCTGTAGCGTCCGTGGCCGCGGGCCGTCAGGTTTATTCACCTCCTGACGCCCGCAGCCATGGATCCGTGAGCACTGGTCCCCATCTCCTTCCTAAGAGACGCCAACGCTCACTTCCGCTCCGTTCGGCTGTGTCCCGTAGGGTGCGCGCGCATGCTCGTGCCTGGCCTTAAAGGGCCAGCGCGCGCAAATAGGAGGAAGTAATCATCATCAACTGCCAGGATTTCCTGGTCTATAAGAAGGCCCCTGGCCTTCTAATCCTTGCCTGAGCGTTGTTAGTTTTCCCAGTCTGTCTTG
Organism: Rhinoderma darwinii; assembly: GCF_050947455.1. Taxonomy (NCBI): domain Eukaryota; kingdom Metazoa; phylum Chordata; class Amphibia; order Anura; family Rhinodermatidae; genus Rhinoderma; species Rhinoderma darwinii. The sequence continues at coordinate 245,134,660 of NC_134691.1, forward strand.
CAAATTGTCCCTTATTGTTTCCCGTTCCAGTTGTGACCCGTGCCTTGTTCCCCGTTCCTGTTTCCCCTTCTGTGCCTTAGTATTAAGTCGTGCCACGTCCTGTGTCATCTGCCACGTTTGGCGCTATCTGCTGCACCCATCTCCATCTGTGCCAGAGCTGCGGCCACCGTCTGGACTATCCAGGTACCCTTGTGCGGGACATTGTATTGCTGGCGTGTCCTGTTGTTTGGCCAGCTGCCTCCCCGCTACGGCGGTACGGCCTAGTGGGTCCACTAACCCGCTTCATGACAGTACGCTTAGGCCATGGACCCCGTTGATCAACCTGAGACTTTGACGACACAAGCCATGCTGGCTGAGATGGAGGATCTCCATTCAAGACAAGACCAGCTCCTCCTGTCAGTGAACGCCATAGCCCATCGGTTGCTTGCCCCAACCACAGTCGTCACCGCACCCGTTCCTGCGGTTTCTCCTGCTACACTTCCTGTCTGTACCAGTACCAACCCCCTGGGTTTCTTGCCGCTACCTCCATGCTATGACGGAGATCCGAGGTCCTGCAGGGGATTTTTGAATCAGTGTCTGATCCATTTCAGACTACATGCCAGGTCCTTCTGTTCGGACGACGTCAGGATCGCCTTCATCATCTCTTTCCTTACTGGCAAAGCCCTGGCATGGGCTAATCCTCTGTGGGAACATCAAGGACCAGAGACCCGGGACTTGCAGTGCTTCTTACAGACCTTCTGCTCGATCTTTGAGGAACCTGGGAGAGTTTCTTCGGCTGCTGCATCCTTGAAAACCCTACACCAGGGAGACCTCTCCGTGGGTGAGTATGCCATCCAGTTCCGTATCCTAGCTGCTGAATTGACCTGGAACAACGTGGCTTTGGTGGCTACATTCTGGCAGGGACTATCTTCTGGGATCAAGGACGAGCTGGCTGCTCGCGATCTGCCATCTACCCTGGACGATCTTATCCTACTCGCCTCCCGGGTTGACATGAGGATCCGGGAACGTTACCAAGAGGTCCTCCGGGAGAGAGAACTTCCTAGGCTGGATTCTGCTTTCCTGCAATCCCCTTCAGTCATCCCACCAGAGGATCCGATGCAGAGTAATTATGTCAAATTGTCTACCCAGGGGAAACAACGCAGACGCACTTCTGGACTTTGTTTGTATTGCGGCCGTGGAGGCCATATTGTGCGTCTGTGTCCCCAGAGGCCAGAGAGACCCCATTGCCTAGGATTGGTTGGAGAGACAACCCTAGGTGGAATGGAATCTAACAGAGCATTCTGTTCCATATTGACTATTCCTGTGACCCTAGTATCCTGCGACAGGACGCATCAAGTTTCTGCCTATCTTGACTGTGGCTCTGCTGCTAACTTCATCCAGAAAGAGCTAGTGGATCATCTTCAGTTGCCCACAGTTCCCCTAGAGACGTCTTTGGCTGTTGCCTCAGTTAATAAACTGCCTCTGCCTGATCCCATCATTTTTAAAACCAAGCCGTTGAAGCTCCAGGTTGGAGTCCTGCATTTTGAATTGATTTCTTTCCTTGTTTTGCCCAAGGCCATCAACCCTGTTCTGCTGGGCCTGCCTTGGCTTCGACTACATGCCCCAGTCCTGGACTGGAATCCTGGAGAGGTTCTCTAATGAGGCTCCAAGTGCCATGGTCGTTGTCTGTTGCAGATCCATCCTGTCAAGCCTCCTCTGCCTCAGTCGTTGGCGGGACTGCCTCCCCAATTTGCTCAGTATGCAGATGTTTTCAGCAAAAGGGAGGCTGAGACTCTGCCTCCTCATCGGACCTATGACTGCCCCATTGAACTGGTTCCTAATGCCTCTCTCCCCCGTGGACGGGTATATCCTCTCTCCTTGCCAGAGTCTCTATCCATGTCGGCCTATATCAAGGAGAATCTGGAGAGGAGTTTCATACGAAAGTCTTCCTCCCCGGCCGGATTCTTGTTCGTTAAAAAGAAGGACGGATCCCTAAGTCCCTGCATTGACTACCGGGGTCTCAACCTGATCACAGTCAAGAACATATACCCATTGCCACTCATTTCTGAGCTATTTGATCGCATACGAGGAGCCAAAAAATGTTCTAAGCTAGACCTGTGGGGGGCTTACAATCTAGTCCGGATTCGCCGGGCTGATGAATGGAAGATGGCATTTGACACCCGGGACGGGCACTACGAATACCTAGTGATGCCCTTCGAACTGTGTAACGCTCCTGCAGTGTTTCAGGAGTTCGTTAACGATATCTTCCGGGATCTACTCTATGTCTCTGTTGTTGTTTATCTCGATGATATTTTGATTTTCTCCCCAGATCCGACGACTCATCGGAGGCATGTCCGTCAGGTTCTACTACGATTGAGGGAGAATCATTTATACGCCAAGCTGGAGAAGTGTGTCTTTGAGAGGAGTTCTCTACCCTTCCTGGGCTACATCATCTCGGATCAAGGCCTCAAGATGAATCCTGAGAAAGTGAAAGCTGTCCTGGAGTGGCCACGTCCTCAAGGCTTAAGGGCCATACAGCGGTTCCTGGGATTCGCCAATTTCTACCGGCAGTTTATTCCTAACTTTTCTACTCTGACGGCTCTCATCTCGACCCTTACCAAGAAGGGTGTGAACGCCAAAGTGTGGATTCCAGAGGCAGAGTCCACATTTATTAGCCTCAAACAAGCCTTCACTTCAGCCTCGATCCTCCATCATCCTGACGTATCTCGGCAATTCTCTCTGGAAGTGGACGCTTCCTCTGTTGGTGCAGGTGCACTTCTGTTCCAGAGGAGCTCCAAAGGAAAGGCAGTAGTATGTGGCTACTACTCAAGACTGTACTTCTACTGAGCGCAATTACTCCATTGGAGATCGGGAGCTACTGGCCATCAAATTGGCCCTGGAGGAGTGGAGACATCTTCTAGAGGGCGCTGCTCACCCCATCCTGATCTTCACCGACCATAAGAACCTTACCTACCTTCAGTCTGCAGCACATTGCGATGGACTTTGTCACTGACCTTCCCCCCTCAGCAGGATGCAACACTGTCTGAGTGGTGGTGGACCGGTTCTCTAAGATGGCTAATTTTATCCCGCTGACCAGCCTACCTTCTGCTCCTCGTCTGGCGAGTCTCTTCATTCTACACATCTTTCGCTTGCATGGCTTGCCTCTTCACATCGTGTCAGATCGGGGTGTTCAGTTTACCTCAAAGTTCTGGAGAGCCCTCTGTAAACTCCTGGATGTGAGTTTGGACTTTTCCTCAGCCTATCACCCCCAGTCCAATGGGCAAGTTGAAAGGATCAACCAGATCATGGAGAATTATCTCCGCCACTTCATCTCTTCACAGCACGATAACTGGGTACAGCTTCTTCCATGGGCCGAGTTTTCATACAACAACCACACAAGTGAGTCCACCACTTCCACTCCGTTTCACATCGTGTACAGTCAACATCCTAGAGTCCCCCTTCCTGTGTCGACTTCATCTCAGGTACCCGCTGCCGACTCTGCATATGGGGACTTCATGCAAGTCTGGCAACAGACCCGGTCCTCTATTTTGCTGGCGGTAGATCGCATGAAGCGAAAGGCGGATACTAGGGGAAGAGAGCCGCCTCAGTATCTTGCGGGGACTAAAGTCTGGCTGTCCTCTCGGAACATTCGCTTGAGGGTGCCTTCATACAAGTTTGCTCCCAGGTTCCTTGGTCCTTTCGAGATCCTGCAACAAATCAACCCTGTCTCCTATAAGCTGCGGCTGCCTCCTACCCTCAGAATCCCTAACTCCTTCCATGTGTCCCTCCTGAAACCAGTGGTCCTGAACTGCTACAGCAAGACTTCTAGTCCCACAGTTGCTCCCAGCAGTCCTTCTGATGTATTCGAGGTAAAAGAGATCCTGGACTGAAAAAGGGTAGGAGGAAGGACTTTCTATTTGGTTGACTGGAGAGGGTTTGGTCCTAAGGAGAGGTCCTGGGAGCCAGAAGAGAACCTCAGCGCTCCTGCTCTTTTTAAAAAATTCCTCTCTCGCTCTGGCCCCAAGAAGAGGGGGCTTACGAGGGGGGATACTGTAGCGTCCATGGCCACGGGCCATCGGGTTTACTCACCTCCCGACGCCCGCAGCCATGGATCCGTGAGCGCTGGTCCCCATCTCCTTCCTAGGAGACGCCAGCGCTCACTTCCGCTCCGTTCGGCTGTGTCCCGTAGGGTGCGCGCGCACGCTCGTGCCTGGCCTTAAAGGGCCAGCGCGCGCAAATAGGAGGAAGTCATCATCATCAACTGCCAGGATTTCCTGGTCTATAAGAAGGCCCCTGGCCTTCTAATCCTTGCCTGAGCGTTGTTAGTTTTCCCAGTCTGTCTTGCAAATGGTCCCTTAGTGTTTCCCGTTCCAGTTGTGACCCGTGCCTTGTTTCCCGTTCCTGTTTCCCGTTCTGTGCCTTAGTATTAAGTCGTGCCACGTCCTGTGTCATCTGCCATGTCCGGAGGAATCCGCCACATTCTGTGTCATCTGCCACATCCTGTGTCATCTACCACGTCCGGAGGAATCTGCCACATCCTGTGTCATCTGCCACGTCCAGAGGAATCCGCCACGTTCTGTGACATCTGCCACGTCCCGTGTCATCTGCCACGTCCAGAGGAATCCGCCACGTTCTGTGTCATCTGCCACGTCCGGAGGAATCCGCCACGTCTGGCGCTATCTGCTGTACCCATGTCCATCTGTGCCAGAGCTGCGGCCACCGTCTGGACTATCCAGGTACCCTTGTGCGGGACATTGTATTTCTAGGGTGTCCTGTTGTTTGGCCAGCTGCCTCCCCGCTATGGCGGTACGGCCTAGTGGATCCACTAACCCACTTCGTGACAGTTGCATTCACAGCTGATATCCTACAGATGTTCCATTGCTTCCTCGTCAAAAAAGAAAACAGAAATTTCTTGAGATTCCTTTGGTACATGGATAACGATCCCTCTAAAGATGTTACAGAGTATCGAATGAAGGTACACATCTTCGGTAATAGTCTTTCCCCTGCAGTCGCCATCTATGGGCTGAGGCGTGCGGCTCAAGAGGTCGAAACGAAGTACGGAACGGATGTCAGACGCTTCGTAGAAAAGGATTTCTATGTGGACGACTGTTTGAAATCAATGCCCACAAATGAAACCGCAACTTGTCTTCTGAAGAGAGCCCAGGAGATGCTCGCTCTATCTAACCTGAGGTTACACAAGATCACTTCTAACAGCCAGAAAGTGATGGAAGCCTTTCCTTCTCATGACCACTCAAAAGACTTAAAGGATTTAGATCTAGGCATCGACTCCCCTCCCATGCATCGGAGCCTTGGCCTACTCTGGGACCTGAAAGCTGATGCCTTCACCTTCCAGGCCAGCAGAGAAGAAAATCCCTTCAGTCGCAGAGGAGTACTGTCGGCCATAAGCAGTTTATACGACCCACTGGGATTTGAAGCTCCTGTAACCATCAAGGGTAAAGCTATGTTGAGAGACTTCACCAGGAAAGTGTCGAACTGGGACGCTCCTCTTCCCATGAAGGAAAGAGCCACGTGGACGGCTTGGAGAAATTCTCTCACAGCCTTATCTGGTCTTCACATAGCATGCCCGTATGCTTCTGTACCAACTACCATGGTTGAGACACAAAGACTTTGTGTTTTCTGTGACGCTTCAGTCAAAGCGATTGCTGCTGTAGCTTACTTAAAAACGATAGATACCAGCGGACAATGCCACGTAGGGTTCGTCATGAGCAGAGCAAAACTAGCGCCACTCCTTGAACACACAATACCACGCCTGGAACTTTGCGCCGCTGTGTTAGTAGTGGAGTTAGCCGAACTCATCACTATGGAAATGAACATGGAGATTAAAGACGCCGAGTTTTACACTGACAGCAAGATAGTAGTAGGATACATCTGTAACTTAACTAGACGCTTCTATGTCTACGTAAGCAACAGAGTGCTAAGGATTAGAAGATCTACCTCTCCCGAACAATGGCATTATGTACCTACGCATCTCAACCCTGCAGATCAAGCAACCAGATCTGTTGCAGCTAACCGTCTCAAAGACACAATCTGGTTTACAGGCCCTACGTTCTTGTATAGACCGATGCCCAGCACAGTAGAAACCGCCATGTTTGAACTAGTGGACCCACATGCAAATGTTGAGATACGCCCTCTGGTATCTGCATTGCATACGGAGACTGTGGACAGCCACCTGAAAACTCATCGATTCAGTAGATTCTCTACTTGGAGATCACTTGTCCGTGCAATCACCTGCTTGACTCACATGGCTCGGTCGTACAAGACAACCTCGTCAGCAGATAAAAGGAACTGTCATCGTTGTAAACATGTCTACCCGGCTCTCGATCTGGAACAGGCAAAAAATGTAATCATCCGAGCTGTACAGCATGAAATCTATGTCAAGGAAATCGACTGTGTAATCAGTTAGAGACCCGTACCCAAAGACAGTGTTCTGAGGAAACTTGACCCAGTCTTCGATGAAAATGGGCTCTTAATAGGAGGATGCCTTAAGGAAGCCAAGGTAGATTTTGCAGAGAAACATCCCTTGATAGTTCCCGGACAGCATCATATAGCTACTCTGCTTGTGCAACATCACCATGAGCAAACAAGGCACCAGGGTCGTCTGTTCACAGAAGGAGCCTTGTGATCAGCTGGACTGTGGAAAAAGCAATACATTCCCACTCTGCAACCAAGGAGAAAGTGGAAATCAGCAAGCCTAACCTCCAGCCTGGCGATGTGGTGATAATGAAAGATTGCCAGTGACGAAGAAATGAGTGGCCGTTAGGTCTTATTACCAAGACATTCCCGAGTAAAGACGGAAATATACGTAAGGTCGAAGTAAAAGTACGGAAGCAGAGTGAAACCAAATTGTTCCTCAGACCAGTAGGGGAACTCGTTCTACTGTTTTCATCCAACTAACCCAATAGTGACGTCGGCTGACGTCAAGCGGGGAGTGTTCTGGCCTCGCCAGCTTGTCCAGTTATTTACGTAATAATACCTCTTTTTTATGTATGATTACCAGTATAGACATTGCAATTGCCTATTCTCGTACCCCATCTATATTATATTGTATGGTTATAGCACCATCTACTGGTGGTTTAGTGTATTCCTAGATTGTAGTTTTCTATGTATTATGGGAAAGCTCCTGAGGCATTGTGGGTTATTTCCTGTTCCTGATTGTGTATGTGTAGCAGCCATTATCCTCATCATGCCAGTTCTACCTCAAGTTCAGTGCCAACAGCCTGTTCTAAGCATAGTCGGTAAAATCAATATCTATATGTTATAATCCTGTGGTTCACTGTATGTTTTGCTGTATCAGATAGCACATTGTCAGCTTGCAGTATTACCTCATGTTATATTGTGTGTGTAGCAGATTATTTGTATCCTATGCACTGTACAGTTGATATATTCTGAATACTACTGTTATTTCATCCTATAGTTTCACCCTTTCCTGTCTACCAGCAATAAAGAGAAAGATTACAGTTTTACAGCCTTTTTCTTAAGAAGACAGGGGGTTTAGATACATGTCAGATTACACACCGTTCTAATGTGTATGAGGACAGAATACCTTCCCTTCTGAGCCCTGATGTTGGTCCAAACAGCAGTTTATTACCACATATGGGTTAATTCCGTAATCCGGAAAAATTGCTTTACAAATGTTGGGGTGCTTTTTCTCCTTTATTCCTTGTAAAAATGTAGAATGTCTATGTTTTTTCAGAAGAAATGTAGATTTTCATTTTCACAGACTAATTCCAATAAATTCAGCAAAAAACCTGTGGGGTTAAAATGCTCACTATACAACTAGATAAATTCCTTGAGGGGTGTAGTTTCCAAAATGGGGTCACTTTTTGGGAGTTTCCACTGTTTAGGCACCGCAAGACCTTTTCAAACCCGACATGGTGCCTAAAATATATTGTAATAAAAAAGAGGCCTCAAAATCCACTAGGTGGTCCTTTGCTTCTGAGGCCGGTGTTTCAGCCAATTAGCACACTAGGGCCACATGTGGGATATTTCTAAAAACTACAGAATCTGGGCAATAACTGGGCCCAACTTTCATGCGTTTCTCATGTAAAATCTTGAGTGTTACAGAAAAAAATTACAAATGAATTTCTGCAAAAAAAATTAAATTTGTAAATTAGACCTCTACTTTACTTTAATACCTGTGAAACGCCTAAATGGTTAAGCAACTTTCTAAATGCGGTTTTAAATTCTTTGAGTGGTGCAGTTTTTAAAATGGGGTGTTTTATGGGGAGTTTCTCCACCCTTCTCATGTGCACAGCCTAACTAAATGGGCTGAGCACGCTTAGGATATTGAATGTGCGCATATAAGCCTATACGTAATGGGTGAGTTTAATATAATGTGTGGGTAGGTCTGTGCGCTTATGTAATTATATACATATTGTGGCAATCCACACTACAGCATTCTGGACAGGGAATTTCTTTATTTAGAGTCCACTTTAATGTAGGGGGTATTTGGAATATTGTAATTGTTTTTTTTTTTTAATTAGAATAATTTTCAATGGCAAGATACACCGCAAAACACTGTGACCCCCCCCCCCCCCCCACGCGGCGCGTATGTCTTCGTCCGAAATAACAGGGAACTGGTTGTTAAAAATTTGAATCCCACCCCTGGTGGAGGTTAACATCTGTTTATGGTACAGCTACAAGTTGGGACTCCTGTTGGTGGTTCGATGCCTCTGGAGGTTAAGACGTGAAATGCTTGAATTTCGGTGCCCTTCGGTCAGGCATAAGCTGCTAAGGGTAAATGTCATGTGCTGCCACTAAAAAGAAGGTTGCAATTTTGATGAGTGGATAAAGGAAAATGCCCCCACGGACTCTTCCTGTTAAAAAGTTATTTATTGTATTTATACGATGTCATGCTTATTGTAACGTCTATGGCCACGTTCCGTCGTTCTGCCGTAAAACTCGACGGCCGTGGCCATGGACATCTTACCTGTCTGCAGCGTCGTCCTCCTGTGAGGCGTCGGCACTCACTTCCGGACTCGGAAGACCAGCGCGTGCATGGTCTTAAAAAGCCAGTGCGCGCATTTTTGCAGGAAGTCTGCAATCTAGCCCAGGATTCCCTGGGCTATAAAAAGGGCTCTGCCCCCTTGCGAGAGGGTTGTTTGTTACCCATAGTTTGTCGTGCTAATAGTCTCCTAGTGTCTTCCAGTTTCCCAGTGTACCTTGTTCCTGTATCCCGTTTCCGTGCTACCCAGTTCTAGTGCCGTGCTGTTGCCGTGCTACAGTCTCGCTTGATTTGCCACGCCTCACCTGACGTCTTCCCGCCGCCTGGTACTCGGCGTGCCTGCCTCGTTACTGCCTAGGATTGCCTCAGGTACCCTAGCTGAACTATTTGAACTCTATACTTACCTGTTTGGCCAGCTGCCATCCCGTTACGCGGTATGGCCCAGTGGGTCCACACCCGCATCGTGACAGTACGCTCTGGTCATGGACTCCGCTGGTGAATTCAAGGGCTTGGTACCCTCCCAAGCCATGCAGGTGAATCTGCTGGATCTCAGAGCTAGGCAGGATCAGCTCCTTGTGGAAGTGGACTCTAGTTGCTTCTCTTCCTGCCTCTATGCAAGTCCTTCAAGCCGATCCTCATGTTACTCCTCCTGGCAGTTCCTGTCTGGATCCTCAGTTTTCGCTGCCATTGCCCTCTCGGTTCGATGGAGACGCTAGTGCTTGTCGGGGGTCTCTGAACCAATGCCACATTCATTTTACCCTGCACTCTCGAGCATTTCAGTCGGACGGAGCCAAGATCGCATTGATCATAACCCTCCTGATTGGCAAGGCCCTGGCATGGGCTAATCCTATCTGGGAATGTCAGGGACCCGAGCCCAGCCCTGTATATAGCCCACCCCTGTAGATATGGTCCCCCTGTAGATAGCCCACCCCCTGTAGATAGTCCCCCTGTATATTGTATATAGCCCAGCCCTGTAGATAGCCCACCCCCTGTAGTTAGCCCACCCCCTGTAGATAGCCCACCCCCTGTATATTGTATATAGCCCAGCCCTGTATATAGCCCACCCCCTGTAGATAGCCCCGCCCTGTATATAGCCCACCCCCTGTATATAGTCCCCCTGTAGATATAGCCCACCCCTGTATATAGTATCCCACAAATAGCTCCCCCTATAGTGCTCCACAGAAAGCCCACCCCTGTATATAGCCCCCTTGTACATATAGTCCACCCCTGTATATAGTGCTCCATAGATAGCCCACCCCTGTATATACTATATACAAGGGTGGGCTATCTGTGGAGCACTATATACAGGGGTGGACTATATGTACAAGGGGGCCTATATACAGGGGTGGGCTATCTGTGAAACACTATATACAGGGGTGGACTATATGTGGAGCACTATATACAGGGGTGGGCTATATCTACAGGGGGGCTACATACATGGTTGGGCTATCTGTGGAGCACTATATACAGGGGTGGGCTATATCTACAGGGGGCTATATACAGGGGTGGGCTATATCTACAGGGGGGCTATATACAGGGGTGGGCTATCTGGAGAGCACTATATACAGGGGTGGGGTATCTGTAGAGAACTATAGGGGGAGTTATTTGTGCGACACTATATACAGGGGTGGGCTATATGGGGGCACTATCTACAGGGGGCTCTATGGCAGGCACTATCTAGAGGGGGCACAGTGTGTGTGTGTGTGTGTGTGTGTGTGTGTGTGGGACACGGTGTATGGTGCTATTATAATTAGAGGTGCAGTGTATGGTGCTATTATATTTAGGGGCGTAGTGTGTGGTATAATGATAACTTTATATTTATTTATAGGTGCAGAAATATTGGAAAAGTGAGAAGCTGAAGACATGTGAGCAGCAAACTGCAGAAATGGTCTGTGACCGGGAGAAGCCACCATAGAGGTCTGGACCGGATGGAGAAAAAGAACTAGAATCTGAGACGTCACCGGTGAGTCACTTAATGTAAATGTTTATTCTGCCTCTAATCAGTAATGTTGTCACTGTATGATCTGCAGCGAGATGATGGGTGGTGTGATTATAATATGATGATTTTTTTGTGAAACAGCATCTCCCAGCATATCCTTACCATTGTTCGGGCCATGCTGGGAGCTGTAGTTTTACGCCGTACACACCTATACGGCAGGAGTTGCACTAAATTGAGCTGTATTTGTTCTGGGGCTGTATATATGTACCGAGCTTGGTTCTTGTGTTGTGTATAGAACCATGTTGCTCGCGTTACATAAAAATAAATGACACGTCGATTGGTAGAGAGAACAAACACGGCGAGGGGGAAGGAGATGTTGGGGGGGGGGGCGGCGCCAAACTGAATCTTTGCCCCGGGTGCTGGAGAACCTAGCTACGCCTCTGCATACATGTATCCTAGTTTGTGAAATAACAAGTTCTATTGGGGGAGACAGAGGATTTATACAAAACCATGTACTCCTAAGTACTCCTAAGAGTTAAAGGATTGCATGATTTATGCCAATTATAAATGAGTCAAGAAGAGAGGGTCAAAGTCAAGGTAAGTACAAGTAGAAAGAAAAATCTAACATCTATAGTAGTCATGCAACAGAAAAATATCCGTTACGTATTAGCGCCCCTACATCAAGCCGTAGTGTGGGGGCCATAAGACCATTCATCCCTATGGGTAAGCTTGGATACATACTGGTTAATACGTAACGGATATTTTTCTGTTGCATGACTACTATAGATGTTAGATTTTTCTTTGATGCAACCACACTGATTTTTTAAATCTCTTTAAAATTTTATAATATGTCATTTTATATTGTATGTTCTAATAAAATTTTGCAATTATTTTCTAACTAACTGTGGCGTCATGGCTTCTGTTTCTCCAATTGTTCTATATGGACCTGTAAGGGGCCTACAATCTGATTCGTCGAGGTGACGAATGGAAGACTGCCTTTAATACTCGTGATGGGCACTACGAATACTTAGTTATGCCCTTCGGCCTGTGTAACGCCCCCGCAGTATTTCAAGAATTTGTCAATTACATTTTTCATGATCTCCTTTATGTTTGTGTTGTGGTGTATCTCGATGAAATTTTGATTTTTTTTCCCCCAGATCCAGTAACTCATCAAAGTCATGTCCGCCAGGTGTTGCTCCGTCTAAGAGAGAATCGCCTTTATGCCAAGTTGGAGAAGTGTGTATTTGAGAAGAAGTCTCTATCCTTCCTGGGCTATATTATTTCCGATCAGGGCCTCAAGATGGACCCCCAGAAGGTAAAGGCTGTCCTGGAGTGGCCACGCCCCCAAGGCTTAGGGGCCATACAACGCTTCCTAGGATTCACCAACTTCTACCGACTGTTCAGCCCCAACTTCTCATCTCTGGCTGCTCCTATCTCCACCCGCACTAAGAAGGGTATGAATGCCAAGATGTGGACTCCGGAGTCTGAAGCCACACTTGAATCCTTAAAAAAAGCCTTCACGTCTGCCTACATTCTGCACCATCCTGATGTATCCCTACAGTTTTCGTTAGAGGTGGACGCTTCCTCGGTTGGTGCTGGTGCACTGTTGTTCCAGAGAAGATCGAAAGGCAAGGCTGTGGTATGTGGCTATTACTCCAAGCTATTTTCTTCCGCAGAGCGCAACTACTCGATTAGGGACCGGGAGTTACTGGCCATCAAGCTGGCTCTGCAGGAGTGGAGACATCTTCTGGGATGTGCAGTCCACCCTATCCAGATCTTCACAGATCACAAGAATTTGACCTACCTACAGACTGCCCAGCAGTTGAATCCTCGTCGAGCCAGGTGGTCGTTGTTCTTTGCTCGGATCCGATTCGAACTCCACTACCGACCTGCCGACAAGAATGTGAGGGCCGACGCCTTGTCTAGATCTTTTGAAACCAAGGACGCCATGGAATCTCCACAGAATATTATTGACCCATCCTGCATCTTCTCTGTGAATCCCCTGCAAGTTAGAGATATTCCTCCGGGTAGGACTTTTGTACGTCTGACTGACCGAGGAAGAATTGTTCGCTGGGGTCACAGTTCTAAGCTGGCAGGTCACCCGTCAGTTCTGGTGGCCCACGCTACCCAAAGACGTTATGGACTTTGTCTCCTCGTGTACGGTATGCGCAGCAAATAAAGTTGCTCACTCCAGACCTGCTGGCCTGTTCCAACTACGGTCTGTGCCCATTGTCCCCTGGCAACATGTCGCTATGGACTTTGTCACGGATCTTCCTTCTTCTGCGAGTTGCAGTGTGATCTGGGTGGCGGTGGATCGATTTTCCAAGATGGCTTATTTCATTCCCTTTACCAGCCTGCCGTCTGCTACGCGATTGGCTGACCTCTTCATACAACACATCTTCCATTTGCACGGCTTGCCCCTGCATATTGTCTCGGACCGAGAGGTCCAGTTCACCTCAAAGTTTTGGAGAGCACTCTGCAGCCTCCTCGGTGTAAAATTGGACTACTCTTTGGCCTATCATCCCCAGTCTAATGGGCAAGTCGAGAGGGTTAACCAGATTATGGAGAAGTATCTACGTCACTTTGTTTCCAGGCGCCATGATGATTGGGTGCAGTTGCTCCTGTGGGCAGAGTTCTCTTATAACAACCACACCAGTAAGTCAACCACTTCCAGTCCATTCCTCATCTACGGCCAACATCCATGTATACCTCTTCCTGTTTCTACTATGTACCAGGTTCCTGCAGCTGAAACGACCTTCAGGGACTTTCTACAGATTTGGCAACAGACCCGATCTTCTATCCTGTTGGCGGTGGACCGCATGAAGAGAAAGGCAGATACAAGAAGACGGGCAACTCCGCACTTCCTTCCAGGGACTAAAGTCTGGTTGTCTTCTAGGAATATCCGGCTGAAGGTGTCATCGTGCAAATTTGCCCCTAGGTTCCTCGGACCCTTGGAAATCCTGCTACAGATCAACCCAGTATCCTACAATCTGCGGCTCCCCCCTACCCTCAGTATTCCTAACTCCTTCCACATCTCCCTGCTGAAACCTGTGGTCCTGAACCGCTACTCCAGGACTCCTAGTTCCACAGTGGTCCCTGGCAGCTCATCAGGGACTTTCGAAGTAAAGGAGATTCTGGCTACCAAGAAGGTGGGAGGAAGGACATTTTATTTAGTGGATTGGAGGGGGTTCGGACCAGAAGAGAGGTCTTGGGAGCCAGAGGAGAACATCGATGCTCCTGTCCTCGTGAGGAAGTTTCTCTCCCGCTCTGGTCCCAAGAAGAGGGGGCGTAAGAGGGGGGAATACTGTAACGTCTATGGCCATGGTCCTTCGTTCTGCCGTAAACCTCGAAGGCCATGGACACGTTACCTTTCTGCAGCGTCGTCCTCCTGTGAGGCGCCGGCACTCACTTACGGACTTCGAGTGTCTCCGGCGGGTGGGCGCCAGCGCCCACACGTGCACGTTCTTAAAGGGCCAGTGCGTTCATTTTTGCAGAAAGTCTGCAATCTAGCCCAGGATGCCCTGGGCTATAAAAAGGGCTATGCCCCCTTGCTCCTTGCCAGAGCGTAGTTTGCTACCCATAGTTTGTTGTGCTAATGGTCTCCTAGTGTCTTCCAGTTCCCAGTGTACCTTGCTCCTGTATCCTGTTTCCGTGCTACCCAGTTCTAGTGCCGTGCTGTTGCCGTGCTACAGTCTTGCTTAATTTGCTACGCCTCACCTGACGTCTTCCCGCTGCCTGGTCTTGGACGTTCCTGCCTGGTTACTGCCACGATTGCCTCATGTACCCTCGCTGAACTATTTGAACTCTGTACTTACCTGTTTGGCCAGCTGCCATCCGGCTACGCGGTATGGCCCAGTGGGTCCACACCCCGCATCGTGACCCTTATGTGCAATTCTTTGTTTTTCGGTATTATTTATATTTTGGTAAAACAGGTGGTAAGGAAAATAAAGTTGGATAGAATGTATTAATAAAAGGGACTACATTTTTAAATCCCTCCAGTCATGTCTAGCATAATACTGATACATACAAAAACATTTATTTAGAGTCTTCATCAATATATGGTATATTTGTATATTATAATTGTTTTTATTTAATTATTAGAATCTGAATAATTTTCTGTGGCACAACACAATCTGCATGTATGTCTTTGTCAGCCAAGTAGAGACCCTGTTGTGAAAAATTTGAAATCCCACCTTTGGTAGGGGTCCGAGCAACAGAGGCAAATGAGCAGTACCATAGCGGAGCAAGAGCGGATGCAGACTCTGAGACTAGAGATCCAAGATTTGTTTACTATGGGAGGGCAGCGGAGGATACTGCACTTGTGGAGGCTCCAAGGAACCAGACAGGGCAGAGGGAGACACTTCAGGGAGAATCTTACCTCATTTGAGGCAACAGAAACCTCTATTGTTCATGGTCAGGAAGCCCCTCAACCCTACAGAAAGAGACTGTGTTCAATAAAGGGTTGGTTGATTCAAAGGTCATCTGACAGTCCCCCATTGACTGGGCTTAAATTGGAAAAACCCATCATGTACTCAGTGGTAGCCCACACCCTCACTTTTCTGAGAGAAGTGTGAACTACTGCAAGTTTGTTTGGGGGCACAAAGGGGGAACAAGACTCCTGTATGAATGCACAAAGACGGAAGATTACTACTGTATGGGGGTGTAAAGGGAGACATTACTACTGTGTATGGTCACAAAGGGAGGCATTACTGTGCAGAAAGTACAAAAAAGGCACTATTACTGTCTGAGGGCACTGTTATTAAACCTTACTAATATCCCTTACTGATATAAAATCCTTATTGTTATTAAAAATAAAGTAAAAAATACTAATTTGACACATATTATAGAAAAGTTATGTTACATTAATCAGTGGGGGAGGGGTGTGGCAAACACAATCTACATGACAAGCCTAAATAATGACTGCTACATTGGTAAATCAGTTGGTGTTCCTTTAGGAATTAGGTTTCACTACTGTAGAGAAATAAGGTTATCAAGGTCCATGAACATGATTTTGAATTATGCATGTAAACCTGTAGGTTTGTATTATACACCCATAGGAACTCCAAGTACCACTGTATATAGCCTCTATAAGGTATTTTCTCCTGGAGTCAATGCTACTAATGGAAAATATTTTCATAATACAGCATGTGATGAAGCATGCTATGTGAGAGTATGAGCTGTGTCTGGTATTAAAGCTAGCATTAACCCCTTCCCTCTTTAGCCACTTTTGACCTTCCTGACAGAGCCTCATTTTTCAAATCTGACATGTGTCACTTTATGTGGTAATAACTCCGGAATGCTTTCACCTATCCAAGCGATTCTGAGATTGTTTTCTCGTGACACATTGGACTTTATGTTACTGGCAAAATTTGCTCGATATGTTCAGTATTTAATTGTGAAAAACACCAAAATTTAGCGAAAAATTGCAAAAATTAGCATTTTTCTCAATTTAAATGTATCTGCTTGTAAGACAGGCAGTTATAATACACAAAATTGTTGCTAATTAACATCCCCCATATGTCTACTTTAGATTGGCATCGTTTTTTGAACATCCTTTTATTTTTCTATGACCTCACAAGGCTTAGAACTTTAGCAGCAATTTCTCACATTTTCAAGAAAATTTCAAAAGGCTATTTTTACAGGGGCCAGTTCAGTTGTGAAGTGGTTTTGAGGGCCTTATATATTAGAAACCCCAAAAAAGTCACCCCATTTTAAAAACTTCACCCCTCAAAGTATTCAAAACAGCATTTAGAAAATGTCTTAACCCTTTAAACATTTCACAGGAATTAAAGCAAAGTAGAGGTGAAATTTACAAATTTCATATTTTTCTGCAGAAATACATTTTTAATACAATTTTTTTTATAACACAGAAGGTTTTACCAGAGAAATGCAACTCAATATTTGTTGCCCAGTTTTTGCAGTTTTAGGAAATATCCCACATGTGGCCGTAGCGTGCTACTGGACTGAAACACCGGCCTCAGAAGCAAAGGAGCACCTAGTGTATTTTGGGGCCTTATTTTTGTTAGAATATATTTTAGGCACCATGTCAGGTTTGAAGGGCTCTTGCGGTGCCAAAACAGTCAAAATCCCCCAAAAGTGACCCCATGTGGGAAACTAGACACCTCAAGGAAATTATCTAGGGGTGTAGTGAGCATTTTCACCGCACAGGTTTTTTACAGAAATTATTGGAAGTAGGCCGTGAAAATTAAAATCAACATTTCTTCAAAGAAAATGTAGGTTTAGCGATTTTTTTTCTCATTTCCACAAGGACTAAAGGAGAAAAAGCACCGCAAAATTTGTAAAGCAATTTCTCCAGAGTAAAACAATACCTCACATGTGGTAATAAACGGTTGTTTGGAGACACGGCGTGGCTGAGAAGGGAAAGAGCGCCATTTGGCTTTTGGAGTTCACATTTAGCAGGAATGGTTTGCGGAGGCCATGTCACATTTACAAAGCCCCTGAGGGGACAAAACAGTGAAAACCCCAAACAAGTGACCCCATTTTGGAAACTATACCCCTTGAGGAAATTATCTAGGGGTATAGTGAGCATTTTGACCCCACAGATTTTTTGCAGAAATTTTTGCAAGTAGGCTGTGAAAATGAAAATCTACATTTTTTTCAAATAAAATGTAGGTTTAGCTAATTTTTTTTCATTTCCACAAGGACTAAAGGAGAAAAATCACCATAAAATTTGTAAAGAAATTTCTCCCGAGTAAAACAGTACCCCACATGTGGTAATAAACGGCTGTTTGGACACACGGCGAGGCTGAGAAGGGAAAGAGCGCCATTTGGCTTTTGGAACTCAAATTTAGCAGGAATGGTTTGCGGAGGCCATGTTACATTTACAAAGCCCCTGAGGGGACAAAACAGTGGAAACCCCCCACAAGTGACCCCATTTTGGAAACAACACCCATTGAGGAAATTATCTAGGGGTATAGTGAGCGATTTGACACCACAGTTTTTTTGCAGAAATTATTGGAAGTAGGCCCTGAAAATAATAATCTACATTTTTTCAAAGAAAATGTAGGTTTAGCTAATTTTTTCTAATTTCCAGAAGGACTGAAGGAGAAAAAGCACCACAAAATTTGTAAAGCAATTTCTCCCGAGTAAAACAATACCCCACATGTGGTAATAAACGGCTGTTTGGACACACGGCAGGGCTTAGAAGGGAAAGAGCACTATTTGACTTTTTGAGATCACATTTAGCAGGAATGATTTGCGGAGGCCAGGTCACATTTGCAAAGCCCCTGAGGGGACAAAACAATGAAAACGCCCAAAAAGGGACTCCATTTAGGAAACTACACCTCTTGAAGAATGCATCTAGGGGTGTAGTGAGCATTTTGACCCCACAGATGTTTCATAGAATTTATTAGAATTAGGCAGTGAAAATAAAAACAGTCCTTTTTCTTCAATAAGACGTAGCTTTAGCGCAAATTTTTTCATTTTCTCAACAAATAAAGGAAAAAAAGAACCCAACATTTGTAAAGCTATTTCTCCCGAGTACGGCAATACCCCATATGTGGTCATAAACTGCTGTTTGGGCAAACGGCAGGGCTCAGAAGGGAAGGACCGCCATTTGGAGTGCAGATGTTGCTGGATTGGTTTCTGGGCACCTGTGGGCCCAAAACAGTGGAAACCCCCCAGAAGTGACCCCATTTTGTAAACTACACCCCTCAATGCATTTACCAAGGGGTGTAGTAAGCATTTTAACCCTGCAGGTGTTTTGTAGAAATTAGTGTGAGCTCAATGTTGCAGAGTGAAAATGGGATTTTTTTCCATAGATATGCCAATATGTGGTGCCCGGCTTGTGCCACCATAACAAGACAGCTCTCTAATTATTATGCGGTGTTTCCCGGTTTTAGAAACACCCTACATGTGGCCCTAATCTTTTGTCTGGACATATGACAGGGCTCAGAAGTGAAGAGTACCATGCGGAGTGGAGGCCTAATTTGGCGATTTACAAAGTATTGGTTCACAACTGCAGAGGCTCAGATGTGAAATAATAAAAAGAAACCCCTGATAAGTGACCCCATTATGGAACTGCACCCCTCAAGGCATTTATTAAGGGGTGTAGTGAGCATTTTCACCCCACAGGTCTTTTCCATAAATGAATGCGCTGCGGATGGTGCAAATTAAAAATTTATATTTTTCCCTAGATATGCCATTCAGTGGCAAATATGTCATGCCCAGCTTATGACGCTGGAGACACACACCACAAAAATTGTTAAAAGGGTTCTCACGGGTATGACGGTGCCATATATGTTGAAGGAAACTGCTGTTTGGGCACGCTGTAGGGTTCAGGGCCGAGGGAGCACCATTTGGCTTTTGGAGAGCGGATTTTGCTTGGTACTATATTTGTTTGAGTATTGCTGGTGTTTTATAATGTGGGGGTACATGTAAGCGGGGCGGAGTATATAAGGGGCATAGTCAGGTGGTATAAAAAAATAAAAATAATCCATAGATGTGTGTTACGCTGTGAAGCAATCCTTTCTGCACAGGCCGGTGTCGCACTGATAAATGGTGTCATTTCTTATCCCCCTTTTGGTCCACACTCCGCGCCTTTGTAGTTTGGGGAATTTTGCTGGGAAAGTATTATCCTGGTATAATACGGGCACCGTCGCTTCCATCGGATATGATTGGGCCCTCCCTTCCTGGTTCCCTAATTTTAGGTCCTTGATAAATCGCCTCTTGAAACAGAAGAAATGTTCTCCTCGGGCACAACTGCATATTTTTTTATTTCCTGACTTATTGGAGCCATAACTAATTTTATTTTTCATAGACGTAGCGGTATGAGGGCTGGTTTGTTGCGGGACGAGCTGTAGTTATTATTGGTACCATTTTGGGGTACATGTGACTTTTTGATCACCTTTTATCCTATTTTTTGGGATGCCAGGTAAACCAAAAAACGCAATTCTGGCACAGCTTTTTTTGGTTTTTTTTTATACAGAGTTCACCACGCATTATAAACTACATGTTACCTTTATTCTGCGGGTCAGTACGATTCCGGCGATACCTCATTTATAGAACTTTTTTATGTTTTACAACTTTTTGCACAATAAAATTACTTTTGTAAAAAGAATGTATTTTTTCTGTCGCCAAGTTGTGAGAACCATAACGTTTTAATTTTTTTGTCGACGGAGTTGTATGAGGGCTTGTTTTTTGCGGGACGAGCTATAGTTTTTATAGGTACCATTTTTGGATACGTGCGACTTTTTGATCACTTTTTATTGTAATATGTGTAGGGCAAAGTGACTAAAAAACAGAAACTCTGGTAACGTTTTTTACGGGTTTTTTTTACGCTGTTCACCGCGTGCAATAAATAATATAATATTTTGATACCTCCGGTCGTTACGGTCGTGGCGATACCAAATACATATGGTTTATTATTATTTTTCAATAATAAAGGACTTGATAAGAGTAAAAGGGGGATTGTGTGTTATTTGATTACTTGAAACTTTTATTGTTTTCAAACTTTTATTTTTTGCACTTTTTTTTACACTTTTTTATACTTTTTTTACACTTTTTCTCAAGTCCCACTAGGGGACTTGAAGGTCCAACGGTCAGATTTTTTTTTTTCTAATACATTGCACTACCTATGTAGTGCAATGTATTAGATCTGTCAGTCATTCACTGACAGCAAGCCGTTTAGGCTTCGCCTCCCGGCGGGGCCTAAATCGGCTTCCGTAATGGCAGAGCAGGAGACCATTGTGTCTCCTGTTGCCATAACAGCAGTCGCCAGTCCCGATTGCCTGTCAGGGCTGGCGATCTGCTTGTAACCGCTACGATGCAGCAATCGCTTTCGATTGCTGCATCGAAGGGGTTAATGGCAGGGATCGGAGCTAGCTCCGGTTCCTGCTGTTACAGGTGGATGTCAGCTGTACAGTACAGCTGACTTCCACCGCTGATGACGCCGGATCAGCTCCTGACCCGGCGCCATCTTGCCGGCAGCTACGGAAGCCGATCAGGCTCCGCCGCCGGGCGGATCTTGACCGGCTTCGGTGCTAGGCAGACCGGGAGGCCAGTATTAGGCCTCCGGTTGCCATTGCAGCCACCGGAACCCCGGCAATTTCATTACTGGGGTTCCGATGAGCTGCAAACACCTTAAGTGCAGCGATCGCGTTTGAGCGCTGCACTTAAGGCGTTAATGGCGGGGATCGAAGCTAATTTCGGTCCCCGCCGTTACAGTCGGATGTCAGCTGTAAGATACAGCTGAGATCCGGTGATGATGGGACCGGCTCAGCTTCTGAGCCGGTGCCAAACGTTTGACGTACATGTACGGCAAGATGCGGGAAGTCAGTACTTTCCATGACGTACATGTACGTCAAATGTCGGGAAGGGGTTAAAGAGAATGGGTCTGAGCTGTAATATCTTATACAGCCCATGAATAAGAGTAAGGCTGGGTTCACACAGAGTTTTTTGCATTCCATTAGAAATGCAAATGCATTCCATTTGGAATTTTGAGGCAGATTATGCTCTGCCTGCACGCCGATTTTCGCTGAGTTTTTCGCCCGCGGGCAAAAAAACGCAGCGAAATATGCTTTCTCTGCCTCCCATTGAAGACAATGGGAGGTCAGAGGCGTAAACGCCCGATGATAGGGCATGTACCTTCGTTTTCTCGCAAGACAGAAAAAAACGCCTCCGCCTCCCATTGAAATCAATGGAATGCATTTTCGGCCATTTTTTGGCGCATTTTCCAAGGCGGTTTCCGCGTCAAAGATCTCGTAAAAAAACTCTGTTTATTGTACTTTATATGGGATGATGGATGCAGTAATTATAACATATATCCTTAGGCCCTGTTCACACAGAGTTTTTTTTGCAGGCAGAAAATTCAGCCTGGAAAAATCAGTTTCAGTTTTTTAGAAGTGGCTTTGCACCACAAGTCTTTTTAGTCGTGATTCTTGGCGTGTTTTTTGCTGCGTTTTTTTAGCACTTTCTTCAACAGGTAAAAGGAGAAAACTGTGAGCGTTTTATGCCATAAAACGCATTAAAAAAGTGTCAAAAAAAACTGCCGCCGTTCGCAGCCTTTTTCCTCATCTCCTTTTGATTTCAATGGGATTTTTGAGGTGGAAAACGCCTCCAGATAGGGCATGTTGCTTCTTTTCCCCGCAAGCGAGCAGTATCCGCAGCAAAAATCGCGGCATATAACAACGTGTGAACAGGGCCTTAGATTACTTAATGTTTACTTCATTTAGGTCAATCAATTTGACATGTTTGCGTTTTGAAAAATCTGATTTGTTATGTGACATTTGGTAGATGACATCGAGGCAACATGAATTCTGATCATAATGTCAGTTGTAGGTCAAAACATCGCAGTGGGCTAATTCCTGGGAGTAATGCTTGGATGCAAAAATAAAAAGTGTCATGTATTAACTGCAAACATTTTATATGCATTTAAATATTACATGCATAAAAACATGAAGCATAATGAACAATTAAAAAGTCATGTCTGTTTTTGTTAACTCCGGTCTATATAGGGCAGGTCAAAGCTGCTCTGGAAATCTCTATCTCAGACATGTAGTAAGTCAGTGGGTCTCAGGTAATTGTCGTTTAGCAGATGCATTTCATGTCTTAAAATGGTGCTACAGGTAGTTTCGCTTAACACTAAAGGACTTAATAGTCCGTTTAAACGTTCTATGGTATGGAAAGAGGCAAAACAGTCCCATGCGGATATCGTATGTTTGCAGGAAACCCATTTAAATCAGCTAGATGTAAGTGGGCTGCACCATAAGCAATTTGCGAATATATATGCCTCCCCGGCTTATCACAAAAAAAGGGGAGTCGCAATTGCGATTAGAAACTCTGTGGCTTTTATACTTAGGGAGTCCTATATAGATCCATAAGGACGTTTTGTGATATTGATATGTGACATTAATAATATTACCTACTCTGGTCGCAATTTATGCGCCCAACCAAAAACAGTTACGTTTTTTTCAATCACTGTTTAAACTTCTCAATAAGCATCGGTCGGGTTCGGTGTTACTTATGGGAGACTTTAATAAAACAATGTGGCCCGCACTAGACTCCTCAGCTCATTCAGGGTCGGATAAACCGTCCGACTTGTACAATATTACTCAAAAGGAAATGTTATTAGATGTGTGGCGGCTCCAGCATCCCTCAGAGAAAGATTACACCTTTTTCTCTCATCCACATAAGATATATTCACGGATAGATATGTATTTTGCGGATACTTTTTTGTTTCGTAGAATAATATCTACAAAAATAGGTAATATCGATTGGTCCGATCATGCGCCAATTTATTTATCCATTGCAGAAAGATATAGTACTCTTCCTGCGAACCAATGGCGACTTAACAATTATTTTCTATCTGCCCCTCAATTTGCTAACAAATCCGCTGATTTATTGCAAGAATTTTTTTTGATCAATGATACTGCCGACGTTTCCTCGGCTACGCTTTGGTGCACACACAAAGCTTATATGCTAGGTCAATTTATCAGTACTGCAGCTAGAGATAAAAGACAGAAAAATGAATTGAGATTTCAGTTGTCATCCAACATCACTCAATTAAGTGCTTCCTACAAGCAGTCTTACTGTCCACACAGGGCTGCTTTGCTCAAGAAGTTACAGAATCAACTCCACCAACTTGACCTTAAGGGTATGTGCACACACACTAATTACGTCCGTAATTGACGGACGTATTTCGGCCGCAAGTACCGGACCGAACACAGTGCAGGGAGCCGGGCTCCTAGCATCATACTTATGTACGACGCTAGGAGTCCCTGCCTCCTGTACTGCAAACATGATTACAGTACGGGACAGTTGTCCGGCAGCGACTCCTAGCGTCGTACATAAGTATGATGCTAGGAGCCCGGCTCCCTGCACTGTGTTCAGTCCGGTACTTGCGGCCGAAATACGTCCGTCAATTACGGACGTAATTAGTGTGTGTGCACATACCCTTAAGGTCAAGTTGGTGGAGTTGATTCTGTCCGTCAATTACGGACGTAATTAGTGTGTGTGCACATACCCTCATAAATATGAGCAGTCCTTGAGAAAGGTGAAGGCACGTTATTATGGTTATAACAATAAAACCAGTGCCTTATTAGAGTCGCATCTCAAACAGAGATCGGCTCAATCTAGGATTCCTTTCCTTTAGAATAGTCAGAATGAAAAGGTATTTGATCCTCAAGGCGTAGCAAATGTACTGGCAGATTACTATGCAGATCTATATAATCTCAAGGATAATTTAGATACCCCACAACCTTCTGTGTCCATGATTTCTTCCTTTCTACAGGACATGAATTTGCCTTCAGTCACCTCCCATCAGTTGGAGATGCTCTCTGCTAGTATATCTGAAACTGAAATCCTCCAGGCTATAAAGTCCTTGAAACCTCATAAGGCTCCTAGCCCCGATGGTCTCACGCTAGACTACTACAAAAAATTGGGTTCTCTTCTCCTACCCCATTTATTGAATCTGTTTATTGATGTACAGCAAGGTGGTAATTTCCCTGCGGAAATGTTAAAAGCTACAGTAGTTGCTTTACCTAAACCGGGGAAAACTCCGGACAAACCGGGTAACTTCAGACCTATATCATTGCTGAATACAGACTTAAAATTGTTTGCTAAAATAATTGCGGAACGCCTAGCCGTCATTTTGCCTGATTTGATACATCAGGATCAGGTGGGATTTGTAAAGGGGAGGCTCTCATCTGATAGAACAAGGCGTTTTGTGGACTTGTTGGGCCTCGTGGAGCGAGATCGGACGCCTTCCCTGCTTCTTTCCTTGGACGCGGAGAAGGCCTTCGATCGGGTCCATTGGGGATATTTGCGGTATTCATGGTGCGGGGCATCATAGTATAATGGCCCTATATTCTTCTCCCTCTGCATTGGTATTTACCTCTGGATGTACATACATTTTTTTTTAACACAACCAATGGGACTCGACAAGGGTGGAGATAAACTCACCTTTACCTTGGTGATG
Organism: Rhinoderma darwinii; assembly: GCF_050947455.1. NCBI lineage: Eukaryota > Metazoa > Chordata > Amphibia > Anura > Rhinodermatidae > Rhinoderma > Rhinoderma darwinii. The sequence continues at coordinate 245,159,479 of NC_134691.1, forward strand.
GAGCCGTTGGCTACTTCCATTAGGTCATCTGTTGCTATTAGTGGGATAACGGTGGGGGATATATCTCATAAAATTGGCTTATTTGCGGATGATGTGCTCATTGCTTTATCTGACCCTGAGACATCTCTATTAGAGGTCACTAAGATATTGGAGGCTTTTAGTGCAATCTCGTATTATAAGCTTAATGTTACTAAGTCTATGGTTTTGAGTATGAATATTTCTCGTCTTCTTTTGGAATCTCTCCAGAAGAAATTTCCGTTTGTTTGGGTTGAGCACTCTTTCTCATACTTAGGAATACAACTTACCTACCCCACCGCTCTTTTATATAAATATAATTATATACCATTGGTATCTGCGATAGAAGCAGACTTATCCAAGTACATGAAGTATGAGGCATCATGGGTAGGGAGGATCTCTGCGGTTAAGATGATGATCCTCCCAAAAATACTATATCTATTTAGAAATTTACCTATTCTGCTATCGGTATCTTATCTTAAAAGACTCCCAGGTATAATTAATAAATATATATGGAAAAACTCCCGTCCTAGAGTAGCTGCGGAGGTATTATACCAGCCAATTGTTAAAGGGGGTTTGGGTCTCCCGAACTTGGCTCATTATTATTATGCAGGAATTTTGGATCAAACCAGAATGTGGAAGACTAAAGTTCCTATGAAACACTGGATTTCTATGGAAAAGGAATTACTTGATGAATCTTCTGTAGAAGCACGCATGTGGCTATTGTCCACTGGTGCTAAAATATCTAAATCTTCCTTTTTAACGATTGATGCAGGGCTCCAGGTCTGGAAAAAATTTACTGTTACTCACCCTATAATCCCGGTGAGATTTTCTGATCTTCCTCTTCGACTGCTTCCGATACCTGATATTGATATCCAAAATTGGCTGATGTCCGGCATTGAGTGTATTTCTGACATTATGGAGCGAACTTATCTAATGCCATTTAATGATATATGTCTGAAGTACAACATACCCCGTAGGGATTTTTATAAATTCTTTAGAATACGTCATTTGTTGAGTACATTGCCTCCTCTGATTGATTCCCCTAAAACGCCTTTTGAATTGTGATTCACTAATCTGGATAAAACATGCAAAGGGATATCAAAAATTTATAAGGTATTGTGTGAGGGTTTGCTTCGGGAGGAATTTCCTTGTCTGGGGCATTGGGAGAGAGATCTGGGAATCCCTATAAGTACGCAGGATTGGGAAGCTACAATAAATCTAGCTTGCGCTCTAAGTGCGCTACACATTTGGAAGCGTCTAGGAAAATAATGTATAGGTGGTATTACACTCCTAGTCGTTTGTCGCAAATATATCCAACATCATCAGATAGGTCCTATCTATAGCTATAGGGTCGTATTGCTATAGATATGCTGTCATATATATATATATATATATATATATATATATACACACATACACACACATTTTTTTGGGGGGGCACATATGTATTGGGGCTATTCCCCCTGATGTTTTAAATCCTTAGTGACGCCCCTAGTTGCTAGTGCTGCATTGTTGAATCACTTAGGAGACCCAGCGATGCAAATGAAAGCTGCGGGCCATCGGCCATGAGAAGTTTGGGGGGCCCAAGAAAAACCTTTGCATCGGGGCCCATGAGTCTTTAGCTACGCCCCTGCCCTGAGTCCAGCCTTTTGATTTCAGTGGCACTGCAGAAAAATGTAATCGTTTTTGCAGGGTTCGCACTGATTACAGCTGATCACTCATGGTTCCTGCAGTGAGACTTAATGTTTACTAGACTCTTCTGAGGCTCTGTCCACATCACGTTTTAGCCAGTCATTGAAGGCCTATGTCGGGATGACTTCTTGATGTATACCTCCGATGGAAGACAATGACATGCTACTGAAAGAAGAAAAGACATGACAGCATCTATCTTGCAGAAAATAGACCAACGCTTAAGTTAACCCCTTCACGACTGCCATACGGCTATATACATTCTAACTGCCGCTGCCCCGTGTTGTTAGCACGTGTATAGAAGTTGACAGCCTGGAACGTGTTTAATGAGTGCAGTGCTGCTTCAATGTGAGCAGCACTGCACTCCCATGTCGGCCGGTGCTTTGAGAGCCCCGGAATACACCCCCCCACGTAGATAGTGCCACACACAACCCCCTGTAGGCAGTGCAAAACTCTGTAGATAGCGCCACCTAAGCTCCCTCCAGCATTGGAATCTCCAACCAGTGCTCTGGCCGAGGATTCCACTCCGTCTCTCCATCCCCGCTGTAGATAGTGCCACCCCCATGCAGATAGCAAACCCCCCTGCTGTAGATAGTATCGCACCTCCCACTGTAGATAGCGCCACGTGTACTGACTCTAGGAGCAGAATCCCGTCATTTGGATAGTGACGTTAGTGGCTCTTTCTAGGAGCGGAATCCCCGGCCGACACTTTGGCCGGGGATTCCGCTACTGGAGAAGCCCTAGGTGTCACTATCCATATATGGACAATGATGTCAGTGGCTCTCTCTAGGAGCATGTTCCCCGGTGTCAGATCGGTCTGTGGCGGGGATTCTGCTACTGGGAAAGCCCCTGGTGTCACTATCCATATATGGACAATGACGTCAGCGGCTCTCTCTAGTAGCAGAATCCCCAGTGTCAGATCGCTCTGTGCCAGGGATTTCTACTAGAGTAGCTTTTCAGTAGGCGAACATTTCCGTATTAAAAATCATTTTTGAAATTGGGCTTATATAACATTCACATTTTATGAGACACTAAATTTTGGGTTTTCATTAACAGTTAGCCACAATGAGTTTCACTTTTTGAATAGAATTACTGAAATAAATTTACTTTTTGATGATATTCTAATTTATTGAGGTCTAGTACGCGCACGCGCACACGCGCACACACACACTTCAGTTTAGTTTAACCTCTGCCGTATAGGTTTGTACGTCGTAAAACTACAGATCCCAGCATGGCCCGAACAATGGTAAGGATATGCAGGGAGTTGCTGCTTCACAGAAAAAAAATCATACCACCCATCATCTCGCTGCAGATCATACAGTGACTACAGTACTGATTAGAGGAACAATAAACATTTACATTGAGTGACTCACAGGTGACAAGCTCAGTACATATATATAGCACCAGAACCAAGCTCTGTGCATCATATAGTGACTACAGTACAGATTAGAGGAAGAATAAATATTTACATTGAGTGACTCACAGGTGAAAGGTGACAAGCTCAGTACATATATACATCCCCAGAACCAAGCTCTGTAAATATATATAGAGCACCAGAACCAAGCTCCGTACATATATACACATCACCAGAACAAAGATCAGTACATAAATACAACACCAGAACAGAGCTCAGTACATATATATAGTATCAGCATAAACACAGCTCAGTACAGAGATAATTTGCATATTTTGTTTAACCCCTGCCGTATAGGTTTGTACGGCGTAAAACTACTGCTCCCAGCATGGCCTGAACAATGGTAAGGATATGCTGGGAGTTGCTGTTTCACAAAAAAAAATCATACCACACATCATGTTGCTGCAGATAATACTACAGTACAGATTAAAAGGAAGAATAACATTTACATTGAGTGACTCACAGGTGACGACTTCTCAGATTCTAGCCGTTCTTTTTCTCTTTATTTTTTTTATCTGGTCCAGACCTCTATGATGACTTCTCCCAGCCATGGCTCATTTCTGCAGTTTGCCACTCAGATGTCTTCAGCTTCTCGCTTTTCAGACATTACCGCACCGATAAACGAAGATAAAATTCTCATGGTGCCACACACTGCTTCCCTAAATGTAATAGCACCATACACTGTGACACACACACACACACACACACACACACACACACACAATGTAAATAGGGCCCCCTTTAGATATTGACAACCTATAAATAACAGAAGGTGCATACCCGGAAGTAACAAACCAATGTGATATGGATACTTCAATATACAACCAATCTCTATAGCCATAGTTCTAAAAATCAACTGATAACAGAATGAGAATAATGGATTAATAATCCATTAAAAACATGAACAACTGTACACAGACAATTAAAATCAACAGAATAGTAGAACAATGGGGGACACAGCAGGTTTGATATGCATGAATAGCAAATATCTTGCAGCTGCTAAGTGGAGGGATCCACGGCCTATGTCGGGATGACTTGATGTATACCTCGATGGAAGACAATGTCATGCTACTGAAAGAAGTAAAGACATTACAACATCTATCTTGCAGAAAATAGACCAACGCTTAAGTTAACCCCTTCACGACTGCCATACGGCTATATACATTCTAACTGCCGATGCCCCGTGTTGTTAGCACGTGTATAGAAGTTGACAGCCTGGAACGTGTTTAATGAGTGCAGTGCTGCTTCAGTGTGAGCAGCACTGCACTCCCATGTCGGCCGGTGCTTTGAGAGCCCCGGAATACACCCACCACGTAGATAGTGCCACACACAACCCCCTGTATTCAGTGCAAAACCCTCTGTAGATAGCACCACCTAAGCTCCCTCCAGCATTGGAATCTCCAACCAGTGCTCTGGCCGAGGATTCCCCTCCGTCTCTCCATCCCAAACCTCTATGATGACTTCTCCCAGCCATGGCTCATTTCTGCAGTTTGCCACTCAGATGTCTTCAGCTTCTCACTTTTCAGACATTACCGCACCGATAAACGAAGTTAAAAATCAACTGATAACAGAATGAGAATAATGGATTAATAATCCATTAAAAGCATGAATAGCTGTACACAGACAATTAAAATCAACATAGTAGAACAATGGGGGAAACAGCAGGTTTGATATGCATGAATAGCAAATATCTTGCAGATGCTAAGTGGAGGGATCCTCGGCCAGCAGCTCTGTAATGCCGCCCCCTCTGAGACTCTGCAGGGTGCCGCCTGAGGCCAGAGGCTCAACTCGCCTCATGTGCCTAGATGCGGCCCTGGCGCTGAGTAAGAAAGAGAAAAATGAAATGAGCTTGACAAAGACCCCTTCATGCGTTAATAAACAAATTTTTCGCAAAATGGATGCCGTCTAGTCTTTTCTTCATTTGTATTGGAAGGTCTAAAATTGAGATTGTTTGGACATAAGGAATATTTCCTCCCTAGTAGATTATTTATTGTTGTAGATTATTTTATTCTACCATAGTCTGAGACACTACATCCAACCTAGTTCTAAAACATGATGTGGACACAGGCTAACAAACTGGAGGGCAATCCTTATGGGGGGGGGGGGGGGGGGTTCACACATGAAGGTTTTGGTCAGGTTTTGTTCAGGGTTTTTTTATTCAGTTTTTGAAGCCAAAACTAGGCATGGCTCATAAAGGGAGAGAAAGTATTAAGGGCAGATACTACTTCTGCTCTTATTTGAATCCACTATTGGGTTTGACTTTAAAAAAACGGAATCAAATAACCAGCACGTATGAATGCTTGCTAATAAGTCGATTTATTCATACAGTACAAAAGATTTTATGAATATAATTAAAGGCATGAAGGTTTGGCATCAATTCATGGGAATAGACATTTTTATTGGTAACAAACACACTGTTATTGTTACAGATTATCAGTTATTCATACATTTTCAATTATGTAATGAACGGACTGTACTTTTCATATTGGTTAGCCTGGTTCAACAATCTCCACTACGAGGAGCAGAATTTACAGTTAGATGTTCCTATGAATGGTAACAATGATTAAAAGATCAATATCAGAACATTGTATTAAGGCCCTTCTGCACGGGACAATTATCGGGCAAATGAGCATCCATGTGAACACTCATTCCTGATCATTGTCCTGTGTAAACAGGGCAACGATCAGCCGATAAATGAACAAATGGCTGATAGTATTGTTTATGCTGCTAGAAATCGTTGTCGGGAGCACATCTCCCGTTTTCACGGCCCATGTCGCTCGTGTAAGAGGAGCCTTAGGCTTTGAAGGCTAACGTACTGTTATATGGAGAGTAAATCCAAGTCATCTCTCAATGAGTCAGTAGCTGGCCGTTCCCATTTAGCGTAATTAATTAGAAAACTATTTTTTAACATGCAATACTACTTGCCTTTTTCCATAGGAAACCATTCTGGGGACATTTTCAGTTCTTTTTAATCTGATATTGGAATGGTTCTTAAGTTAATTCTCATAGCAGTCAATGTCCACGGCTTTTCAATTTATTAGCCTCCAAAGGGGTGAAGACAATGTATCATGTGCAGATACTTGCCGTACTTCTGATACCATCCCTTCATGTTACTGTATATAATTTGCTATTCAATGTTTACGGTTCATTTTTCACATCAGTATTCTTTTTCCAGCAGAAAGAACTATTGTTGTTTATGTATACTTAATGACTGTAATTCATAAGCACAAGTAATTCTTAATATGTGCTAAAGACTGCATCTTATGAATATGGATATCTATTGAACATTCAGCTGCAAGTATATTGAAACTAAGTACAAAAACAGGGAAAATAGAACTATGCTAGATTTAAAAAAAAATAATAATATGGAATAGAATTGGTTTACCAAATAGTTTTATTTGAAAAATACCAGAACATTTCTAAAATGTTTACTATGGACATCTTAGAATTATACATATTTAGCTTGGTTATAGAGCAACACATATTGCACAGGAGAATAGATAGTACACATGGTATGTACTAATATTTTTCTGATTATTGGTTGCACTTGAAAAAAAAAATTTGCTTAAAGAGTGCTTGTGTCTAATGGTCTGGAAGCAGAGACTGTTGGAGTCCATGAAAGTAACTTGGGGTAACTTTCAGGGACTGAAAACCCAGTAAAATATTTATTTTTTCTTTATCAAAACAATTTTCTTAGAGTAGAAAACATAACAGAGCATATAAAACATCTCACAAAATTGCAAAAATTTGCACGCAGTGCAGCATAATAAATTCAGACTGTATAAAATGTTACAGACATATGAACAGAGATAGGAGGTAGACTCCCAGCCACCAAAGCCATGGGAAGAAGATAATAACAGCTAATGGCAATTATCAATACCCAATTTACATCAAAGGTAGTACAAAATGTAGGGAAACCAGTCCAGAGAACAAAAAAAGAACAAACGAGCAATAATGACACGGTTAAGTGCAAATTTCAACCCAAAGTTACATAAACATGAGACAACAAAGGGAAACACAAACGGACAAAAGCACACAGTTTTGGCTATATGATCAGCCAACAGAAAAGGCCATCCAGCCAGAGAGGCAGATCAGCACCACCCCGGAATCCAGACCAGATAGACCAGGTACGAACAAAGATCTCTGATGTACCCCGATCAGCAGACATCAGCTCCTCCATCCTCATAATCCCATTCAGCTCCGTTACCCATTCCCTCAAAGAAGGCACAGTACTAGACTTCCAATGATGTGGGATGACAGTTCTAGCTGCAGTCAGAAAATGCCTAAAGACCCCTTTTTTGAGGTGTGGGAGTGATCCAGGAACCATGGAAAGCAACCCAACAGAAGCCAAGGTAGGCACTTCAGCGCCAAAAAGTTTGTTGCCGAGATCAAATTTTTTTTCCCAAAAGGGCCGGAGCTTGGGTTAATCCCACCAAATATGCAACATAGTTCCAGGAGCCTCCCCACACCTCCAACAATTGGCAAACACATTAGGAAAGATCCTATGTAAAAAGGAAGGACAGCGGTACCATCTGTTAAGTATCTTATAGTTCTTCTCCTGAGCAAAACATGAAGTCGGTAATTTATGAGCCAGCAAGAAGGAAGTTCCCCATTCCTCCTCAGAGTGCCGAACTCCCATTTCCTTATCCCAAGCTGCAGTGAATGTCAACTGAGAATAAGAATATCTAGGTTGGAGGACACCATGTAAATGAGACAGTGCGTGAGAAGGAGCAGCGGTCAGGTACAGGTAATGTTCCAGAGGAGTCTTATCCTGTAGCAACACTAAACAATCACCCATGGAAGAGAGATCGGAATGCAGATGAAAATAAGACCACCATATTGATTGTCTCCCCGGGCAGGCCTCAGAGACCGCAGTCAGTGACAAAATTGAACCATCAGGTGTAAGGGTCTGAGCCAGACATCCACTGCCCCGTCTCTCCCAACAGAGGAATGTATCCACACCCACTGCCGGAGGGAAGGAAGGGTTATCAAAAAGGGGACCCGGACGGTGAACAAGGTCCAGAGTACCAATGATCTGCTCCCAAACTACAGGAAATTGACGTGTGAAGAAAGGCAAAGACGACGTTGGTCACTGGGAGGCAGTCAACCATGGCAAGGAGGACAAGGCGAGGGAAGACATTCCCCTCTCGATGTGCACCCATTGCTTACCGGCATCAGAGCGGAACCAGTCCACCAACCGCATGAGGATCGCAGCTTGATGATAACGCTTAAAATCTGGCAAACCCGCGCCCCCCTCCAGTTTCAGTCGGCTAAGGACAGAAAATCGAATGCGCAGCTTAGAGGACACCCATACAAATTTGGCTATGGTCCTATGTAAGGATTGGAAGAAACACACTGGCACTACAATATGGACGGTATGAAAGATGTATAGGAATTTGGGCAAAATATCCATTTTGACAGCGTTAAATACGCCTAAACCACGACATGCGGCTCCCGCCATACGCCACCAATTCCCTCAAGGTACGTTGTAAGATAGATGTGTAGTTCAAGGTAAACAAGGCAGACAAATGTGTAGGGATATGTCTCCCTAGGTATTTTAAGGACTTAGATTGCCACTTAAAATGGGAAAACCTGAGCAAGATGAGCAGCAAGAGGAGCATCCAGAGATATATTCAGTGCCTCTGATTTAGAGTAATTAACTTTAAAATTGCTCAAAATGCCCAAACCGCTCAAACTCCCCAGTCAAAGATGGCACAGAAATCATAGGAGTCGTGATGTACACAAGAAGATCATCAGCATAGAGTGCGAGTTTGTGATGCTGTGCGCCAACACATATGCCGTTTATGTTAGGGTTTTTCCGCAGTGCCACGGCCAGGTGTTCCATGACCAAAACATATAGTAGAGGCGAGAGTGGGCATCCCTGTCTCGTGCCATTAGTAATAGACAGAGTCAGATAAGAGACCGTTAACTCGAACTCGAGCTGTAGGCCCACGGAACAATGCCATAATCCTGTCCACCATAGTGGTGCCAAGGCCAACCTGTATCAAGACACTACAGAGAAACATCCAGTGCACCCTGTCAAAAGCCTTTTCGGCATCAACTGAGAGGAGACACATCGGTATTTTGCGTGTTTGGCATTATGACGTTAAAAGAAGGGTCTTGTTGGTATTATCCCGAGATTCTCTACCACGTACAAATCCCACCTGATCATCCATGATCAGGCCAGGCAATAACGGAGAGAGGCGAGAGGCAAGCAGTTTCACAAAGAGCTTTATATCGACATTAATCAGCGAGATGGGCCTAAAGTTTGCGCATATCGTAGGATCCTTACCCGGTTTTGGGAGAGGGACTGAGGTGCAAAGGGACAAGAGGAAGACACCGAATTAAAGACTTTAGTCAAAAAGGGAGCAAGTTGATCTTTAAATGTCTTATAAAATTTAGTATTAAACCCATCCGGGCCTGGACTTTTGCCCAAAGGAGAGTTACCAATTGCACACTCCACTTCGGATTCCAAGAAATCCTCCTCAAGTCCCAAAGCCTCCCCGTCCCCCAAGGACGGTAGAGCAGTGTCATGTACATACTGGTTAATTTTTTGTCCCGCAATGAGTCTGCCGGCAGATCATGAAAATGTCCTTTGAGATTATACAAGGCAGAGTAATAGTGTCGGAAACATTCAGTAATGCCAACCGGATCATGAACTTCACCGCCAGTGGGAGACATAATTTTAGGAATGTATGACGCCTGTGTACGGGGATGTAAAATCTTTGCCAGAGACCTACCACATTTGTCTGCGAATTCATAAGAATGCTTCCGCATCCGATCCCTAAACCTAGCGTGTGACTGGTCTAGTAGAGAACGCAATGATTCTCTCGCTATGGTAAGGTCTGAAAAAATCTGTGAGGAGGGATCGCGTTTATGACAGGATTCCAAGTCCCGTATCTGATCAAGGTGCCGTGCAATAGCTACCCCCTTTTCTCTCTTTAAGTGTGCTCCCTGCTGTATCAGGACACCTCGAACTACACATTTCAGTGCTTCCCACTGGAGTGGCAGAGGTGTAGAGTCACGGCGGTGTACCTCAAAAATGACATTAAGCGTGTCCTTAAGAGCCGATACACATATGGCGTCGCGCAATAGATTGTCATTAATTTTCCATGACTGAAAGTTGGGCACCGAATTAGGAAATTTAAGCAACAAAAGTACAGGGGCATGATCCGACCACTCCATAGGACCCACCGCAGAAGTAGGATGCCAGGTAAGCAAGTGGTGGCAAACCAGAAAGGCGTCTAGGCGACTATACATATTGTGCAATGGGGAGAAATAAGGAGAATCCTCCACACGTCAATCAACTGCATGGAGTGCATTGTGTTCTTCAATGCCACCATATGTGATTTAGGAACAGCAGACCTGCCCGAGGAGGTATCAAGCCTATAATCAAACGTCAGATTAAAATCACCTCCCACAATTAAAACACCCTCCGAAAACTCCTCAAATTTTGTAAAGGATCTGCCAGACACAGCTTCTGTGTCGACGCCCGTGGTTAGTCACTCTGCACCTGCTCCTAAGTCTGATAGAGTGACTCCATCTACCACTCAGACTGGGAGGCTGAGGAGTGGGAGAGCCTATCACAGCCTGGCCAGACTGAGCTAGCTCCCGCACTCTGTCTATTTATACCTTCATTTCCTGCTTCTCCTTTGCCTGTGATTCTGCTTGTTTCCTGGCTCTGCTGCTGCTTGTACTATTTGTCCTCTGCTTCATATTGACCCTGGCTTTACCGACTACTCTCCTGCTCTGCGTTTGGTACCTCGTACACTCCTGGTTTTACTCGGCTCGTTCACTTTTCTTATAGTTCACGGTGTTGCCGTGGGCATCTGCGCCTTTTCCCTTAGCTTCTTTGTACCCTTGTCTGTCTGTCTGTCGTGCACATAGTGAGAGTAGGGACCGTCGCCCAGTTGTACGCCGTCGCCTAGGACGGGCCGTTGCAAGTAGGCAGCGACTGAGTGGCGGGTAGATTAGGGCTCACCTGTCTGTCTCCCTACCCCGTCATTACAAATTTCCTCAAAAACAAATCGGCACACCCGAGCCTGATCCTGATTAGGGAGATAACAATTAGCCAATGTGAAGATCTTATTTTGGATGGACAGTTTAAGAAAAACATAACGACCACCCGGGTCGACAAGGACATCTACGGTCCTGTGAGAGAGCGATTTATGAAGACATATACTAGCACCCTTGGACTTGGACTCCGGGTTGGCACTATGAAACCAAGTAGGATAGTATCGATTAGTAAACTGTGGTGTATGGCCCACCTGAAAATGAGTCTCTTGTAAGAATAATATATGCACCCGCTCTTTGTGCAGGTTATACAGGACCAAGCCAAAAATACGAGTTAAAGCAGCGAAGAAAAAGACAAGACAGACAGGGAAGGGAAACCACGATAACAAAGACGGACAAATGGGCAAAACAATCACCCACTCCTTGATCTAATCAAGGAGAAAACAAGCAAGTAGACACCGGATACAACCAGTGAGTCCCTAAGAGGAGAAGTGTCAGGACAAGGACTAGCCAGCGCCCAGCGCCCCCCAACTCACCAACAAAATAAACATAGCTAAAGAAGAATATAAAATAAGGAAAAGAAAAACCAAGGCATTTGGAATTACACCCCAAGATAACTATCCAAGGGCATACAGCATTATCAGGAGCATAAAGAAACCCCAGCAAAGAACTCCCCTGAATACATTCCTTGTCAGCATAAATGCACATACAGGCAAATAATAATAAAAAAGAAATAAGAAAAATATAAACATTCACATTTAAGTAAATCTTATAGCTCATCAGCAACAAGCAACCACCAGCAAGTGGCCTGCCTGTGATCCAGAAGTAACCACCTAGAACAAAATAAAAGAAATAGGCGGCAGTCTCCTCAGTGAAACACAGCAGGCAACAGCCTCATATTAATGGACACAAAAAATTAAAATCCAACAGCAAACTGTGGCGGAGACATCGGGAAGGTATCACACCGGATCAGCAGGACGACCACCACGATGCCCCATAGGAGATGCAGGAGATCGACTACGCCTGCGCGATCGGGGAAGTGGAGGTGGAGGTGGAACATAAGGCCAATCAGGAAGAGAAACTCTGGGCAAATGGAGAGAAGTGCAAAAAGCAGGAACATCACCCGGGTCTCCATGATCAGCAACCCTCCATCCTTGCGGACATGCAGCTGGAAGGGGTGACCCCACGAGTAAGAAATCTCATGCTCTCTTAGGACATCCAGTAGAGGACACGGCACATGACGTTTATCCAGAGTCATCCTAGACAGGTCAGACAGCAGCTGGATCTTGACACCATTCAATAGAACTTCGCCTTTATCACGGGCCTTCCTCATAATCTGCTCTTTGATAGAGAAAAAAATGAACACGGCACATCTCTAGGCCTATCAGGATCCGGATTACAAGGGCCAAGAGTCCTGTGAGCTCTATCCAGCTCCAGAGGATCACCAGCAGGACGCTCCAGTAAGGAGTTAAATAGAGACTGTAAAGCGGGTATGAGTTGCCCAGGAGAAACGTCCTCCGGAATGCCCCGAAGCCGAATATTATTACGGCGATACCGATTTTCGTGATCTTCAGCTATGTTAAAGAGCATGTGAATCTGCTGACAGTGTTGATCCAAACGATCTGCATGGGAAGCCTGTTGCTGTGTAACAGTGGAAATATCACCCTCCATACGTTGCACTTGATCGGACAATTGAGAGAGATTAGTGGTGAGAGATTGAATCTCTGACTTATAAGTAGTCTCCAGACGATTGACATAGCGCTCCATGTCCTGTTTAGTGGGTAATGTAGAGAGCTGTAGTCTCAAGGCCTGTAAATCATCCCCCAGGACAGCAGATCCAGCTACAGGCGGAGAGAAATGGGTATTCCGATCCCTGGGAGAGATGGCAGGCAGCGATGCAGGTTCCAGCACATGGGGGGGATGAAGAAGGGGAGACCAGGACGCCATGACAGACACCACGTGGTAAACGGTCCAGAGCAGGAGGCGCCGGAATCACCTCAGAAGGATACTGCTCTTCCCTAACCAGCGGGGAAGGAGACTGCCCCGAAGGACCAGGGGTACCTGATACAGCAGCAGCAGTCGCAGATGACATGCCCCCTGCAAGCGGAGTCCCGGCGCCATCTCGTCTCCCCTCCAGCGGCGCCATCTTGGAAAGTGCTCCAGAAGCAGTGTCAAAGAGAGATAACGCTGAATGGAGCCGGCTGAAGACATCTGCCTCGTAAGGTAAGGAGTCCCCGTGGTAGCCTTGGTCTTCCTGACCATCAGGTAGGTATAATTCTGCTTATAGAGGAGCTTATGATCGGGTTAGGGAAGCGCAGGAACGGAGCTCTCAGGCAGCACATCTGGTCAGCGCCATGTCCAAGCCACGCCCCCTATTTAAATGTGTTGTCTCATACAACATCCCCTGTCCATACGTCCTATTAGAGCTCCCGTTCTGGAATACCCGGTCCTTCCACATATTACTTGGTCGTCCATTCATTCTACCTGAGGCAGCCCCTTTAATATATTTAAAGTAGTTTTTCATATAAACTTTTTATATGCTGTTTTTATATTTCATTTTTTTATATGCTATGTTTTGCTATGTTTCCTTTATTATGCCACAAATATTAGGCATGTCAGTTAAGCGGTGAGAAGGAAATTTATAAGTACTGATTTACAAAGAGCTCGCTAGTCCGTAATGCATGGCATTACATTCTCATTCTACTCTTTCTCCATAAAAGTCTCTAATCTCCGCTCACAGGTAATTAGAATAAAAGTACAACATGCACAACCTTCTACAGATCAGAACCCAGATCATGGGTCATGTCATGCGACCCGGCAAATCTTTTCTCCTAGAAATGGATTCCTTAGATTGGCCTGACCAATGTGCCTCCTGAGTGAGTCAAACATATCAAATGAATGAATTCCAAACATACCAAATTAATGAATTCCAAACATACCATAGGAATGAAATAGAAACATAATTTTTTAAAAAAAACTATCATCTTCATGAAATGGATTTACTAATGCTTTGGCTGTTGGGTCTTAACCCCTTAATGACCGGGCCATTTTGCACGTTAATGACCAAGGATTATTATTTTTTTTTTCACGGTCGCATTCCAAGAGTCGTAACTCTTTTTTTATTCCGTTGACATCGCCGTATAAGGGCTTGTTTTTTGCGGGACGAGTTGTATTATGTAATTGCACCATTTTTAGATGCTTATAACATATTGATTAACTTTTATTAACTTTATTTTAGGAGAGAATTGAAAATAAGCAGCTATTCCAGCATTAATTTTTACGTTATAAATTTACGCCGTTTACTATGCAGCATAAATAACATGTTAACTTTATTCTATGGGTCGGCACGATTACGGGGATACCAAATATGTAAAGGTTTTATATGTTTTTTCTACGTTTGCACAATAAAAAGCCTTTTAGAAAAAAATTACTTGTTTTTGCATCGCCGCGTTCCAAGAGCCGTCATTTTTTTATTTTTCCGTCGATTTGGCCGTACGTGGGCTTGATTTTTGCGGGACAATGTGTAGTTTTCATTAGTACAATTTTGGGGTACATGGGACTTATAGATTAACTTTTATTTTATTTTTTATGGGGGGAATGGGAGAAAAGAGAGAATTTTGACGTTGTTTTTTGCGTTTTCTTTGGACGCCGTTCATCCGGCGGTTTAATCAATATGTTAATTTTATTGGTCAAGTTGTTACGATCGCGGGGATACCATATATGTGTATGTGTGATTTGTTTTGACCGTTTTACTAAACAAAACCACTTTTTGGGCCAAAAAAGTAGTTTTATTTGACTTTGACTGTAATTTTTTTTTTCACAAACTTTATTTAACGGTTTTACATTTTTTTTTTAGTCCCACCAGGAGACTTCACTATGCGATGTGCCGATCGCATATATAATGCTTTGGTATACTTAGTATACCGAAGCATTATTGCCTGTCAGTGTAAAACTGACAGGCGATCTATTAGGTCAGGCCTCCGGCATTACCTAACAGGCAGATGCTGAAGACAGACCTGGGGGTCTTTGTTAGACCCCCGGCTGTCATGGAAACCCGACGGCGACCCGCGATTTGTTTGCAGGGGCGCCGATCGGGTGACAGAGGGAGCTCCCCCCTCTGTCAAACACATTAGATGCCGCTGTCACTATTGACAGCGGCATTTAATGGGTTAAACTGCCGGAATCGGAGCGCGCTTCGATTCCGGCAGTTGCAGCAGGAGCCCGGCTGAGTATAACAGCCGTGCTCCTCCCGCTGATCGCGTGGGTACAGTCTCAGTACCCGCGCCATCACAGGACGGATATATCCGTCCTCCTGCGCGAACTAGCAGCTGCTGAGGACGGATATATCCGTCCTTCGGCGTTAAGGAGTTAAGGAAACAGAACATTTAAAATGTTCAACTTTTTGCACTATGAACTGGATTAATTTCATATGGCAAATTCCCTGTAAATGTCTCTGACAGTTTATATTCACTGTATGGTAATTGCTCTTAATTTAACTGCCCTTTTGTTTAATGAAGGAAAAACAACTAATTATTATCAAGACTGAACAAGTGATGCCCCTTGGGGTCTATTTAATAAAATCTCCAAGGCTGCGTGCATATCACAGAGAAACCAAGTGTGAAACATAGTACAATATGTAATTTACAAAAGTATGCGATATAAATCTTATTTTCTATACTGTAGTATATTTCATATTTAATACCATTCTTTTAATCTGATTAGGTTCAACATTGCCTACTGTTTCATTTATTAACATGTATTTTTAGCGGTCTGAGCTTAGTTTCGTTAACTATTTCCTGACCAGAAGCTTTACCCCTCCTTCATGACCAGGCCCATTTTCAAGTTTTAGCCATGTGCCAATTAAAAAGCAAATAGTTTTTCTATTACTCATCTAACCTACATGTATTTGGTCTTGTTTTTGGAAGAACATATTGGGCTTCCATATTTTGTAAAAAAAATAAATAAATATAGAAATATTTAACTTTTTTTAAAATATGGTAGGAGAATGGGGGAAAAAAAATGGTGAATATTTTATTTTAGGCAATGTTTTTTTTTAACATCTGGTGCATGCCACTGGGTAAACACATCTGAATACATATTTAGCAACTTCTGCTGATTTCAGCGATATCAAATATGTGTGCATTTCTTACACGCTGGGCAAAAGGTGGAGCTTACAATGAATGGTGCACAAACTGGTTTTTGGAGAGCAATATTCCAAAGCTGGTTTGCTGACACCATGACAATAACAGTTGTGAAGTAAAGATTTGAAAATCTGCAGTGTAAAACGTATGTAACATGTGGATGATATTTCTAACAAATCCTGCACAAATCCTCTTGTAAAATCTGCAGCGAATCCACCCAATGTAAACGCACCCAATGGCCGGATTCACACGTTCATGTTCGGTCCGTGATATACGGACCGTAAGTTGGCAGTATTTCCCGGATTGAACATACTTCAGGGCGCCGGGCTCCTAGCGTCATAGTTATCTATGACGTTAGGAGTCCCTGCCTCGCTGCAGGAAACCTGTCCCGCACTGAAAACTAAGGCTGACTTTGGCCACGATATAGGTCACACGGCTAAAGATCGGTATGTCCCATAGCCTACGCAAGCTTTGAAGTTCATGTGGTCGCATCGCGACCTGCAAGTAACCATGACAAGACAGTTTGGATTTCTCGCAACTGTCATGTCTCGGTAACTTGCGCCTCGCAACACAACCACATTGACTTTTATTACTTGCAATGTAGGCTACAGGACATAGCAAACTCTTTGGGCATGTGACCTGTGTCGCGGTCAAAGTCGCCATATAGCCCCAGCCAGACCTATGAGGTGCGTGGCTGCTTGGCCGCACACCTTCCACAGTCCGCCCACTCACTAAAGTTTAAAGCCCGCGCAATGTCACAGGCGGATGCAGTGGCGTCGCTACACCGGAGGGGGCTCCGATGCTAGCGATAGCCACATTCACTTGTATGCGTGTCCTCAGGACGCAGATACAAATGAATATGAAGGGGAGGGAGGATTGCTGAGAGACAGTTTATACAAGGGGAGGGGGGATGTGTAGCATTATATACAGTGGGGGATTGCTGTGTAGCAATATATACAAGGGGCGGGGGATTGCTGTGTGACAGTATATACAAAGGGAGGGATGATTGCTGTGTGGTAGTATATACAAGGGGAGGGGGGATTGCGGTGTGGCAGCATATACAAGGGGAGGGGGAATTGCTTTGTGACAGTATATACAAGGGAAGAGGGGGGCTGTGTAGCACTATATACAAGGGGAGGGGGATTGCTGTGTGGTAGTATATACAATGGGAGGGGGGATTGCTGTGTGGCAGTATATATAAGGATACGGGGGATTGCTGTGGGGCAGTACATAAAAGGGAGGGGGGATTGCTGTGTGGCAGTATATACAAGGATAGGGGGGATTGCTGTGTGGCAGTACATGCAAGGAGAGGGGGGATTGATGTGAGACAGTATATACAAGGGGAGGGGGCATGTGTAGCACTATATTCAGTGGGGGATTGCTGTGTGGCAATATATACAAGGAGTGGGGGGGATTGCGGTGTGGCAATATATACAAGGCTAGGGGGGATTGCTGTGTGGCAGTACATACAAGGGGAGGGGGCATTGCTGAGTGGCAGTATATACAAGTGGAGGGGGGATTGCTGTGTGACAGTATATACAAGAAGAGGGGGGATGTGTAGCACTACATACAAGGGGAGGGGGATTGCGGTGTGGTAGTATATACAATGGGAGGGGGATTGATGTGTGGCAGTATATACAAGGCTAGGGGGGATTGCTGTGTGGCAGTATATACAAGGATAAGGGGGATTGCTGTGTGGCAATATATACAAGGGGTGGGGGATTGATGTGTGGCAGTATATACAAGGCTAGGGGGGATTGCTGTGTGGCAGTATATACAATGATACGGGGGATTTCTGTGTGGCAGTATATACAAGGGGAGGGGGGATTGCTGTGTGACAGTACATACAAGGGGAGGGGGGCTGTGTAGCACTATATACAAGGGGGGATTGCTGTGTGGCAGTATATACAATGGGAGGGGGGATTGCTGGGTGGCAGTATATACAAGGATAAGGGGAATTGCTGTGTGGCAATATATACAAGGGGTGGGGGATTGATGTGTGGCAGTATATACAAGGCTAGGGGGGATTGATGTGTGGCAGTATATACAAGGATACGGGGGATTTCTGTGCGGCAGTACATACAAGGGGAGGGAGGATTTCTGTGGGACAGTACATACAAGGGTAGGGGGGCTGTGTAGCACTATATACAAGGGGGGATTGCTGTATGGCAGTATATACAAGGGGAGGGAATATTGCTGTGTGACAGTATATACAAGGGAAGAGCGGGGCTGTGTAGCACTATATAAAAGGGGAGGGGGGATTGCTGTGTGGCAGCATATACAAGGGGAGGGGGATTGCTGTGTGACAGTATATACAAGGGAAGAGCGGGGCTGTGTAGCACTATATAAAAGGGGAGGGGGGATTGCTGTGTGGCAGTACATAAACGGGGAGAGGGATTGCTGTGTGACAGTATATACAAGGGTAGGGGGGCTGTGTAGCACTATATACAGGGGGGATTGCTGTGTGGCAGTATATGCAAGGGGAGGGGATTGCTTAGTGGCAGTATATACAAGGGGAGGAGGGATTGCCGTGTGGCAGTATATACAAAAGGAGGGGGGATTGCTGTGTGGCAGTATATAAAATCGGAGGGGGGATTGCTGTGTAGCAGTTTATACAAGGGGGGATTGCTGTGTGGCAGTATATACGAGGGCAGAGGGGGATGTGTAGCACTCTATACACGGGGAGGGGGGATTGCTGTGTGGCAGTACATACAGTGGGGGATTGCTGTGTGGCAATATATACTAGGGGAGGGGGATTACTGTGTGGCAGTATATACAAGGGGGGGGATTGCTGTGTGGCAGTATATACAAGGGGAGGACGGATTGCTGAGTGGCAGTATATACAAGGGGAGGACGGATTGCTGAGTGGCAGTATATACAAGGGGAGGACGGATTGCTGAGTGGCAGTATATACAAGGAGAGGGGGATTGCTTTGTGTCAGTATATACAAGGCGGATTGGTGTGTGACAGTATATACAGGGGGTATTGCTGTGTGGCAATATATACAACAGGAGGGGGGATTGTTGTTTGGCAGTATGTACAAGGGGAGGGGGGATTTCTGTGTGGCAGAATATACAGGTGAGATTGCTGTGTGACTGCATATACAGGAGGGATTGTGTTTGGCAATATATACAAGGGGAAGGGACATTGCTGTGCAGCACTATATACAGGGGGAGGGGGATTGCTGTGTGGCAATAAATACAACGGGAGGGGGGATTGCTGTGTGGCAGTATATACATGGGGAGGGGGGATTGTTGTGTGGCAGTATATACAAGGGGAGGGGGGATTGTTGTGTGGCAGTATGTACAAGGGGAGGGGGAATTGCTGTGTGGCATGGCAGTATATACAAGGGGAGAGGGGGCTGTGTAGCACTTTATAAAAGAAGGGGGGGATTACTGTGTGTCAGTATATACAAGGGAAGGGGGGGCTGCTGTGTGGCACTATATACAGGGGGATTGCTGTGTAACAGCATATACAGGGGGGATTGCTGTGTGACAGTATATACAAGGGGAGGGGAATTGCTGTGTGGCAGTATATACAAGGGGAGGAGGGATGGCTTTGAGACAGTATATACAAGGGGAGGGAGTATTGCTGAGTGGCAGTATATACAAGGGGAGGGGGGATTGCTGTGTGACAGTATATACAAGGGGAGGGGGGATTGCGGTGTGGCAATATATACAAGGGGAGTGGGGATTGCTGTTTGACAGTATATATAAGGGGAGAGGGGGGTTGTGTAGCACTATATACAGGGTGAAGGGGGAATGCTGTGTGGCAGTATAAACAAGGGGATGGGGCTGTGTGGCAGTACATACAAGAGGTGGAGGGATTGCTGTGTGGCAGTATATACACGGGGAGGGAGTATTTGGAGTATTGTGGCAGTATATTCAAGGGGAGGGCGGATTGCTTTGTGGCAGTATATACAAGGAAATGGGGCTGGGGAGGGGGATTGCGCATCGGTCGCGCTTGTGCGCATGCGTGACAGGTGCGCCTTTCATTTTTATTGAACTGCGCAGAAGCCGGAAGTCCAAAGTTTGTCATGTAGAACTTCAGTGGACTTACGGTCCCCCGATCGCTGCCAGCGATCACACATGTATCCCCTATCCTGTGAATGCATGTCTTTTGTAGGACAAACTATAGGCCATTTTTTGTTGGGGGCTGTCTGGCGTTACCTACACGGGGGGGGGTTTAGGGCTGTCTGGCGTTACCTACAGGAGGGGGGGGGGCTGCCTGGCTTTACCTACAGGAGGGGGGGGGGGGCTGCCTGGCGTTACCTACAGGAGGGGGCTGCCTGCCGTTACCTACAGGAGGGGGGGGCTGCCTGGCGTTACCTACAGGAGGGGGGAGGGCTGCCTGGCGTTACCTACAGGAGGGGGGGGGCTGCCTGGCGTTACCTACAGGAGGGGGGGGGCTGCCTGGCGTTACCTACAGGAGGGGGGGGCTGCCTGGCGTTACCTACAGGAGGGGGGGGCCGCCTGGCGTTACCTACAGGAGGGGGGGGGGCCGCCTGGCGTTACCTACAGGAGGGGGGGGGGGCCGCCTGGCGTTACCTACAGGAGGGGGGGGGGCCGCCTGGCGTTACCTACAGGAGGGGGGGGGGGCGCCTGGCGTTACCTACAGGAGGGGGGGGGGCGCCTGGCGTTACCTACAGGAGGGGGGGGGGCCGCCTGGCGTTACCTACAGGAGGGGGGGGGGCCGCCTGGCGTTACCTACAGGAGGGGGGGGGGCCGCCTGGCGTTACCTACAGGAGGGGGGGGGGCCGCCTGGCGTTACCTACAGGAGGGGGGGGGGCCGCCTGGCGTTACCTACAGGAGGGGGGGGGCCGCCTGGCGTCACCTACAGGGGGGGCCGCCTGGCGTCACCTACAGGGGGGGCCGCCTGGCGTCACCTACAGGGGGGGCCGTCTGGCGTCACCTACAGGGGTGGCCGTCTGGCGTCACCTACAGGGGGGGCCGTCTGGCGTCACCTACAGGGGGGGCCGTCTGGCGTCACCTACAGGGGGGGCCGTCTGGCGTCACCTACAGGGGGGGCCGTCTGGCGTCACCTACAGGGGGGGCCGTCTGGCGTCACCTACAGGGGGGGCCGTCTGGCGTCACCTACAGGGGGGGCCGTCTGGCGTCACCTACAGGGGGGGCCGTCTGGCGTCACCTACAGGGGGGGCCGTCTGGCGTCACCTACAGGGGGGGCCGTCTGGCGTCACCTACAGGGGGGGCCGTCTGGCGTCACCTACAGGGGGGGCCGTCTGGCGTCACCTACAGGGGGAGGGGTGTAGATAAGAGAAAGACCTTCTCGAGACCCGCCCAACCCTAAAGCCGGAAGTTCGTCTGCACCCATAGAATCTAAGCCTTGTTGCATATATCCAGTGACGAGGAAAGTTAAAGTTATACTTGTTGTACCATAAACATTTAAGTAAAAGCATTAGTAACAACTTCAAGTGGTGTCAGTGTTTATTTGCGGACCCCGCTACAAGTATATACAGGGGGTATTGCTGTGTGGCAAAATATACAAGGGGAGGGTGGATTGTTGTGTGGCAGTATAAACAAGGGGAGAGTGGGGCTGTGTAGCACTATATACAGGGGAGGGGGATTGCTGTGTGGCAGTATATACAAGGAGAGGGGGGGACTGCTGTATGGCAGTATATACAGGAGGGATTGCTGTGTGACGGGCCCATTCACTTTCATTGAACGCGGATACCTTTCCGTATCGCTACGGATGCGTGTCCGTGCTGCAGATCTGTGCCGGGAATTATGGAGCATGTCCGTTCTTGGTCCGCAATTGCGGCACGGACTCCTCCATAGAAGTCTATAGGGGAAGCCAAAATTGCGGCTGGCTACGGAGGTGCGTCCGCATATACAGGGGGGATTGCTGTGTGGCAGAATATACAAGGGGAGGGGGGGATTGCTTTGTAACAGTATATACAAGGAAAGTGGGCTGTGTGGCAGTATATACAAGGGGAGGGGGATTGCTGTGTGACAGCATATACAGTGGAGGATTGCTGTCTGGCAGTATATAAAAGGGGAGGGGGATTGCGGTGTGGCAGTATATACAGGGGGATTGCTGTGTGGCAGTATATACAGGGGGATTGCTGTGTTGCAGCATATACAAGGGGGATTGCTGTGTGGCAGTATATACAAGGGGACGGGCAGGGCCGATTCTAGCTTTTCTGCTGCCTCAGGCGAAAATGGAAATGGCGCCCCCCCCCCCACTCCACACAAAAAAAATAAATAAAAATAAATTGTAAGTAAGAAACAACTTGTAAAACGAAACAAAAAAATTAAAGCTGTGTGAACAAAAAAATACATTAGGGCCTGTTCACATCACCGTTCGCTTCCGTTCCGAGGTTCTGTCGGGTGAACCCCGCAACGGAAAGTGAAAGTGACAGCACAGCTTCCATTTCAGTCACCATTGATCTCAATGTTGATGGAAACATCGCTAATGGCTTCCGTTCGTCACCATTCCAGTGGTTTCCGGTTTTCCGACGGAATCAATAGCGGAGTCGACTACGGAACGGAATCGAACGGTGATGTGAACAGGCCCTTATTGAACATCATTGTTATAAACTGCAAGGTCTCATAATGCTACAGGCAATTGTGTAGTAAATATCCCTATATTGCCCCAGCTATAAATACTAGTAAAATGACCAGGGCAACGTGTATCCAAAATTCAAACACAAAAATGAAAGAACAATGTCAGTGTTCAAACTTGTGTCAGGGCTCCTTTAATGGCACTTTACAGTCAGTATAGTAACACATGCGGCACTTTAAAGTCAGTATAGTAACACATGCGGCTCTTTACAGTCAGTATAGTAACACATGCGGCTCTTTACAGTCAGTATAGTAACGCATGCTGCTCTTTACAGTCAGTATAGTAACGCACGCTGCTCTTTACAGTCAGTATAGTAACGCACGCTGCTCTTTACAGTCAGTATAGTAAAGCCTGCTGCTCTTTACAGTCAGTATAGTAACACATGCTGCTCTTTACAGTCAGTATAGTAACGCCTGCTGCACTTTACAGTCAGTATAGTAACGCACGCTGCACTTTACAGTCAGTATAGTAACGCACGCTGCACTTTACAGTCAGTATAGTAACGCACGCTGCACTTTACAGTCAGTATAGTAACGCACGCTGCACTTTACAGTCAGTATAGTAACGCACGCTGCACTTTACAGTCAGTATAGTAACGCACGCTGCTCTTTACAGTCAGTATAGTAACGCACGCTGCTCTTTACAGTCAGTATAGTAACGCACGCTGCACTTTACAGTCAGTATAGTAACGCATGCGGCACTTTACAGTCAGTATAGTAACGCACGCTGCTCTTTACAGTCAGTATAGTAACACATGCTGCACTTTACAGTCAGTATAGTAACACATGCGGCACTTTACAGTCAGTATAGTAACACATGCAGCACTTTACAGTCAGTATAGTAACGCACGCTGCACTTCACAGTCAGTATAGTAACGCATGCTGCACTTGCTTTCTGTCCACGTCTGTTGGATCTGTACTACCAATCCGTAATATTTGTAAACCGAAACTGCACAGACCAGACTAGGAATGAATGTAATCATCGAGCCAGTAATATAATCTGAAAACTATTCACTGCATGTTCAGGTCTTAAAGGGGTTGTCCCAAGATTAAATGTTATCCCCTCTCTACAGGATAGGAGATAACATGCTGATCAGTAGGGGTCCCTCGTACCCCTGAGTTAAAGGAACAGTGTCATCACAAATTTTTTTTTTATATGTTAAAGATGTTAGTGGTTTATTAAAAACGTTTATATTCATTTGTGTGTTTGTGTTTTACTTTTTCTTATTTTTACACTTTTTCTTCCCTATGGGGGCTGCCATTTTTTGTTCCATTTCTGTGTGTGTCGATTAACGACACATGCAGCCACAGTCCCATAGGGACTGCGAACGGCTCCCGCCCCATTGACTTCAGTGTACGGCATCTGTGTTGGAACTGCGCATGCGCCGCTCCCACACAGTCCAATTCGAAATTGGCGCCGTCCGGCGCCATTTTCCTGTGGACCGGAAGTCGCGGCCGGACAGTAATATTACTACTTCCGGTCGCGGCTTCCGGATTTGTGCACTTGGACCAGCGGCAGCAAACGGAGCGGACGGGCCGGAGGGAG